>NC_052504.1:82464080-82783080 GCF_014356525.2 Nilaparvata lugens
ATCATTATCATTATTTACAATATTATCTCGATCGGAATTGTTAGTTTGTTCGGCAGATTTGCCTACATGTTGAAGAAAATCGTCAAGTGTGACGGTGTCTACTGAGGGAATGTCTGTGTTAGTGTTAAATCTAAGCAGTTCGTCCATGTCAAATTCGTCGGGGTCATCGAGATCATTGTTATTCTCGAGATCCTGAAAGTCATGATTGAAACCACGAAAACCACTTTCGAAACCTTGGAAAGGTTCGTCTTCATCATTTTCCATCATGTTAACGTCAAGTGGGCGTATTCTTGAAAGAGCGTCGGCTACTTGGTTCGATTTACCTTCCACATACTGGATTGAAAAATCAAATTCTTCTAGAAAGAGTTTCATACGAATTAATTTTGAATTCGGTTCTTTAATGCTGTGGAGCCATTGAAGAGGTTTGTGATCGGTTTCGATTATGAATTTTCTACCATAGAGGTATGGTCGAAAATGTTTGCATGACCAGACTATAGCTAATAATTCTTTCTCAATCGTAGAAAGATTTTCTTCATGACGATTAAGTGTACGAGAAGCATATGCAATGGGTAAGGTTTTACCATTGAATTTTTGTGATAACACTGAACCTATAGCATAATTGCTAGCATCACAAGTCAGAATAAATGTTTTTGTGAAGTCAGGTAGCTGTAAAATTGGATCGTTTTGTAATAGAAGTTTTAATGTTTCAAATGACTTTTGATAGTCTGGATTGTTTGGATTGATTTTAACATCTTTTTTCAAGGCGTGTGTGAGAGGTTTTGCAATCTTAGCGTAATCTTTTATCATTTTTCGATAATAGCCTGTCAATCCTAGAAATTGTTTAATTTCTTTTTCAGTTTTTGGGATTGGAAAGTTCTTAATAGCTTCTAGCTTTGAAGGATTGGGTTGAATTCCGCGTTCAGATATGATATGTCCTAAGTACAGTAATTCTCGTTTAAAAAACTCTGTTTTGTCCAGTTGGATTTTTAGATTATGATCTCTAAGTTGTTTGAAAACTGATTTTAGATGTTTCAAGTGTTCCTCGAGATTATCGGAAAACACAATTATGTCGTCCATGTAGACTAACACATTGGGCATTCTGGAAAACAAAATGTTCATTGCACGTTGGAAAGTAGCTGGAGCGTTCTTTAATCCAAACGGCATTCTCAAAAATTCATAATGTCCGTTCTCAGTCGAAAAGGCAGTTTTTGGAATTGATTCCTTTTCCATTTGAATTTGATGGAATCCAGAAGCGAGATCTATCGCTGAAAAATAGGTAGCCCTTCCAATTTTTCCAAATAAGTCCTCAATATTTGGTAGAGGATATTTGTCTTCAATCGTTTTATCATTAATCTTCCTGTAATCTAAAACGACACGTATTTTACGTTTACCGGAGGCGTCTGGTTTTTTGGGCACTACCCAAATTGGACTGTTATATGGGGAGTTGGAATGTTGAATTATTTTATTCTGAAGAAGTTTGTCAATTTCTAATTCAACGTCCTTCCTAAACACTTGAGGGTATCTATAATTTTTAGAATATACAGGGATTTCGTCAGTAGTGTTGATTTTAAATTTCAACAGATTAGTACTACTTGTCAATTCATCATGTTCACGTTTGATGATTTCAGGAAAATTCCGTATTAGATTTATGATATGTTTCCGCTCTTCGACATTCATATGGTCCGTCCGAAGAAGTTTGGGAATTTCTCTTATAATATCCGATTTGTTTGATACATCTGAGTTATCAATTTCATCATTGTCAAAAATAGTTTCTAATTCTTCTATCTCCATTGGCTCGGGGCTTATGGTCATGAGCTCATTGGAATACACTACGCACTTACATCTATTTTCTTCTATACTAACAATACTTTCTTCAACGTAATAGCTTTCATGAGAAACAGCTTTAAGTAGTCCTGTCTTGAGATTAGGAATCGACCTAACTGGTACAGTAACAACATTAAATCCTGGTTTCAATTGAATTTGTTCATTAGAGTTAATCACTGATAACAACGGTTTCGAAATAGTACGATAATCTAACGTGTTGTTTGTATAATTTACATTGGCTTTGAGTTCTTTCAAAGTTTCGTGACCTAATAAGATATCGTATCTTGTTGAAAAGTCATACACGTACATTTTGATTTGTGAACTTCCTGGAAACACAGTATTTGAGTTCATATAGATGTATTCATTTCCACCACTTTCACCGGCTGGTGTTTTTACTACGAACTTTTCTTTATATCTGGTCACATTGGGTGGTATGATAGAGGGGTTCACATAGTTCTTTGACGACCCAGTGTCAACCATCCATTTACGGTTAGCGTGGTCGACAAAATATGGGAGCGACTTATTTATGATATTCAATTCAAATTTTTTGGGGGTGTTTCCGCTGAGTGTGTTGGGCCTACCCCTAAAAAATGAGCCTGCATGTTGTTGAATGCTTCAGTAAGTGAAGTTAGCTGGTTTTGCATGCTTTGGATTTCGTTTCCGAAAGGATGAGATGAGTTGTCTGTCAAGTCATCGTGCATGTTTTGGATTCCGTTTCCGAAAAGATTAGATGAGTTATCTGTCAAGTCATCTTGCAAATGATGCACTTCAAACGGAGATTTTGAGTTCAGTTTGAAACGATTAGAAGGATTAGTTTGAACTGTGCGCATGCTGACAGTGTTTTGTGAATCCCACTTACTATTATGTGGTTGTCTGAATTGAGGATTGATTTGCACAGGCCTCGGTTGGTGAGGAATTGAGCAAATTGATTTTGAGGAAAATTTTGTTGAAAGTTTCTGTTCTGGGGGAATGTTTGCTGTGATCCATTATTCTGTTGGAAGAAATTCGGTACTCGAGGTTGCGAGAAGTTGTTAGAAAAAGCTCTGTTGCTTGCTTGATAAGCATGAGTGAATGTGTTTGATCGCATTGGCGTTTGATTAAAAGCTCTTGAATCAATTTTATTGATAGTACTGATAGTTGATTTGAAGTTCAAGCTCCTTAGAACAATACTACAGTCATTAATAATCTTATGTCTAGCATCGTCAAGATCGTGAATTTGCAGGATTTGCAAATGAGAGCCCAAAGTTGGATGAACTCCGTGAATCAATGTACGAGTGAGAGTTGCGTTCAACTGCTGCATTAGATTTGTCAAAAGTTCACCTTGGATACCATCTAGTTTATATTTAGTCAACACAGTTGTGCGTTTTTCATCGAGGCGATTAATGAATTCGATCGGGTGTTCATTTGAATAGGATTTCATGAAAGTAATTTCCGCAATTAGGTCTGGAACGGACCTGTTGTCAGCGAAGTTTGTTTTTAGAGCGGCTATCAGCTCTGTTACAGTTGTACAATTGTTATTAAAAACAACTGATTCTGCGGGTCCTGAAAGACGGCTTACGGCTGCCCTGAAAAGGAGCCAGTGATTTTCTGTTTTTTCGTCAATGTTTGCACTACAATAGGACACTAGTAGTTCATTACAAGTACTAATAAAATGTGGTAGCTTATAGCAAGTACCATCATAGTGGGGTATGAATTTAAGAATGTCATGAGGAATTTGTTTCGAGATATTAGGCATTGTAGGGTTTGGTTGAGGAAGAGATATAACGAAATTACTCACAGTCGATTGAGGTTGGTGGGCGATGTTCCGGTTGTCGTCAGCGTCGGCGTCGGCGTCGGTGTCGTCTTCTCCTTCGGATGATATAAGGACAGCAGGAATCCTCCTGAAGGTGGCGAGATCTCGGTCCCTCTGTAGAGTCCTCTCGTCTCCTGCGGTGGCCAGCGTGGGGTTGAACTAACTGCTAGGCTGGATACGGTTACAGCGTGATGGTGATAACAGCTTGATGGTGGTTTTCCATTGAGAAGTACTTGAAGTCGTTTTCGTTTTTGTAGTTTGATTTGATTTACACTTATTAACACTGGTGAAAGTTAAGTTCTTGTTGAAGAAATTTTTGAAAGTTTGAGTTTACTCTGATAACACTTGACTTTGTTTTCTCGTTGGAGAATAATTTTGTAGTTGAGTGGTAGATTTTGAAATTTTGAAGTCGAGTCACTTTCACTATGAGTTTCTCGTTGGAGAAAAATATATGGGTTGGTTCACGGATGAAGAGGTGAAACTCAAAGTTTTTTCGTTGCACAAGATAAAAGGTCTTGTATCCGAGTTTAATGAACGTGGATGGATACAACGATAAAACTTTCCGCGACGTAAGTTCGGGCGCCAGTTAAGTGATTGGACGACACGACTGAGTTTTTAAAAATTGAAACTTTATTAACACTACAACTACAGAAAATACCGAATTAAAGAATTTCGGGAGCCGAGTGCTCTCGTCAAGAGTTTTCCAGAAACTATTCGTCTATGAAATAGGGAAATTTCGAATTGGAAAGGGAAAAAATTGTGCAGTCAAGCGAGACGAATTCTACAATTAATAAATACAGCACAGTTTAGAGCGGCACAAGTTCTATTACAAAAATGAGAGCCAATTTTTTTACTTATATTTATTTTGGACAAGATTTACTCTTAACATATTGTAAATACAATGATCTTTCATTTTGAAAAGAATAAAAATTGTTGTATCTTGAAAAATAACGGCTCTAGATACGAAAAAGTAGCTTTCTGGAAGGAGGTTGGTCTGCGGTTTTTCAAATTACAAAAAAATCGGAGGTCTTATCAAAAATCGTTACACATACGTTTCTGCGCCTTGTTTCAAAGAACTTGTATACCAAATTTTATCCAAATCGGACAATAACTGCGACTTTAACTGCGGTACAAACAAACCAACAAACAAGCAGACAAAAGCCGATCGAGTCAAAACTAAGACCTCAGCTTCGCTTCGGTCAACTATGTCATCATTGTATGTAAATTTTTCCCTTTCATTGGCATTCGAAAACGTTTGATTTGTGGAATCATCTTCAACTTACTTTCCTATAACCAGGTTGCGTTGTTGGAGTGGAATATCCCATTTCTTGTAATAATCCTTCAGCGGCATTCCTTTTGGCTAGTTTCTTGTTAGGACCCGTTCCATTGTAAGAGTACTCTCCAACTGACACCTGCAGCACATAGCATTAAATTCAACACATTCTAGAAATCATTTAGAATGTTTCTAATAGCAAGAGGCTCTATTTCTAGTTCTATTACTATAGAGGTTCTATTTCCTCTGAGGTTTGGAAAAAATATTTTATTATTCCGATCAATGTTGTTAATTCCAACTCCTTCTACTTTCTTGAAATATATTATGATAATAATTGAAGGGTAGTACATAAACCGTTCAAAAAAAAAAAAAATAAATATCTTATATCTCACCTGCTAGCTGTAAATTGTGGGTTCCATATCACAAAATTAAATTTCGTAAAATTAATATGAATTTCTTACTATCTATGTTGACCTTGCAACCAGCTATTTACAAACAGACTATCTTGGTAAAACAGACTATTTACATACAGCTCTAGATGGTTGAGTCGCTTATAAGGACGCTGCAATTTAAAGCCATTTCTCGTCACCGACTATCTATAACTTTTTTATTAATCTCTGTTTTCAGTAGCAAGAAAGACATCTTGACTTCCTAGTACTATGAAATGGTTCACAGTATTTAAACATGTTTAACTAAGTTTAGTGGAAAGTAATGGAAAAATACGCTAGAATGTGGACATTCTGAAGAAAAAATCATAAAAACTGTATAGTATAACATTGAGTTGAAATCAATTCAAATTTCCTGAAATACGTGACAAAAATATGATTGACTACTAGACAATGTATTAAAATGATTTGATAGTAATTTACCTCGATAACAAATTCCTTCTTCCTAGGTCCTCCTCTTTCTTCTTTCAGCGTATATACAGGTTCTTTCTCTTTTTTCGCTTGCTGTATTTGAATTAGTCTTGAAATAGGATTTATCTCGTCCGCTACTTCGGTTTCTGGTTTCTCCTGATAGATTGAAAATATAAAATAATTATTAGGCATTTTATTACACAGTTTCACATCAACATTCAAGGGGACTTAATACAGATTTTAGAAAGCAGTTTGGCAAACTTTGAAAATTGAAACTTTACATAGAGAAAATTCAAGATTTTCTAAATTATGTTTTCAAACGAAACTAATTTTTCTATTTTATAATAAGCATGGCCAGATTTAATTGAATGGAATTAATATAATTCAAATGAATATTTCATTCCCACATTTAATTCTGAATGCGTGTGCATTATTTGAGAAACAGTTCATGAGTTTTGCGAAATAATATTACAATGTCTACAGGAATAACTTGTAATTTATGAAAATTTGCGAGAGAAATGTAGTCTCTCTATGGAAATAAATCGTATGACTACATTCTATTTCATTTCTACATTATATCTATTTATTACATCAATAGAAAAATTTTAACATATGGAGGTTCACAGCTTTATGCCAAAAGAAGCCTTAATAATTTGAATATGGTTATTCTAATTATTTTCAAGGATTGTTCTATGAACAGTAACGATTCCAATATAGGAAGTCAATAAAATAGTAACCTGAGTTGTGGTAGGGTTGACAGCTCGGATGAGGTTCCTAGATTTCTTTTTGGTTGGGTTTGTTTTCCTCTTCATCCGATTCATGGATCCACTCATGCCCGATGCATTCACTGTTGTTGTCGGAGGGAGAGTTCGCAGTTCTTCAAGCATCTTTTCAGCAGCTCGTTTCTTCGATACCTGCAAACAATAATTTTCAACATTCAGTATGTGCCTAATTCTTTAACCAATGCCGAAGAAGATTTCCATCAATAGATGAAAGATTTCAGGGTTCACGTTTACATACATACTATTTTATAATATAAACAAAAGTAAAAATAACAGTACAAAAGAACTTGAAGCTTATAAGACAAAAGTCTTATTGTGAGCTTGTATTGAGAATAGAAAAAACTGAAGTACAAAAGAAAAATAAAACATTTGGAAAATATCGCCTTTCCACATTTATTCTGAGAGAAATCATACTTTGCCATATACATTTTTTCCAATAAATATGAGGGGTCCTTTTATCCAATAAGGAAATTTCTTCATGCATATTGAAATACACAACTAAGATAATGCCAGACACTGATTCTCTAATATTGGGTCAATATAAGTGCGGTTACTTTTAAAAGAAATGTAAGGTCAAACCACAAGAAGCGTTTTTTCAGGCGTTTTTGCAATGAAAGCGGATGAGTCGGTAGGGCAGGAAACTCTCAGATTGACTGATTATCAGCTGATTGAGTTGGCGTTCGTGAATCAGCTGATAATCAGCCAATCGTAGAGCTTCCTGCCTTGCAGACCTGTCCGCCGCTATGTACGCGTCATGTACCTTCGCCATTAGTTACTTAATAAACAGATTTTTAATAATTGTACAGGGCACACCGATGCGTACTAATTCGTTGCGGAATTTTCAATAATTCAGACTGCGGTTTCCAAACGAAGTTTTCGTTGCGAAATATTGGGGCACGCACACTGGGAAGCGAAATAATAGCAATGTGGAGCGCGGGAATATTCGAGTTGACTTATGTTGTTTACAAGGCAGACGAAACTAGTGTAGTTGCAGAACTCGCCACAAAATTCGCAACACGAAAAGCGCTGCAAATGCTGCATGTAGCAAAAGATGCGAATTATTCGCAAGGGAATATTTCGCAACGCATTGGTTTGCGCCAGCACATACACTGCAATGGTATTAAATTTCCGCACGGCAAGTTCTGCGAATTGAATTTGCACCGCAACAAAACTTTCGCGTTGGTGTGCGCCTGGTATATTTTGTGTTTATGAATAAATATCATATTATGAATATTATATTCATTCATTCATTCAATCAATCAATGAATAAATATAGGGGTTCTGAACCTTATAATATTTGTTACATTGAACTTACAGTTACAAATGATATATGTCAGTAGTGAAAAGCAACTAACAGTTGTTCTTCAAGAACCCTTCAAACGATCAATATGACTACCATAAATCTCATGGCACACATCAAGTCCACAGCCAAAAATAAATATGCTTTACAATGTCAAACTGTCAATTCTATGAGATCATTGAATGATATTGTGAGTATGTTAAATACCTTCTTTCCGTTTCCTTCGCCAGTGGTGACGAATGAGTCGGCCACCTGGCATCGTGTGACAAAGGTGCGCATGTGTGGAGGGCCTCTTTCGTCAATCACTTGGAACGTGACGCTTAAATTTCTCTTCAACGCCAGTTCATGGACAAGTGAGATTGGCGATTTCAAGTCCGAAGATGAATCATTTTCAACACAGGATCCTGTAGTAAGAAGCACAATGATAATAATCAGAAAATTACAATATTTTATATTATCTACTCTCAACATGAAACAGCTGTTATGTAGCTAAGGTTAACGTGATATTTTCGAGCACAAAATTTAAGTGGTTTTAATCTTTATTTTGTGAATTTAAAGTTTGTTTCATGTTTTTACAAAAGTTTTACCATCAATCTATCCAAATTTAAAATTGATTATTTTATTCTAATCTATATTCTCAGATTGCGTACGTTCTGTGTACAGTAAATTGTTCCAGTTCCAATCGTAAATTGTTCCATCACGTGACTAGTGCAAAATGTTCCCATGGAACGCCATTTCAAAATCGTTGGTTCAAGCTTTTGGCGCGCAGATATAAAGTTAATTTACACTAAAATGTGTCGTTTACTAGCTGCGTGAATGAAGAAAGGCTGTTTTACAAACTTACCGTCTAGAAAAAAATTTACAAACTCTAAAATTTTCTATAGAGAAAAATTCATTTAATGAATGGTTATCAAACATCATATTGTTGGTTATGTATTCTATGGCTATGCTATGGTAAACAAACTATCAGCGCATGCGCAGATAAGCAAGCAGACTACAATCATCGACCAATGAGAGCTCAGAACTGTACCAGGAACTGAACTGAACTCAGGAACTGTACCAGGTCGGACAATTTACCACATTCCATGTACACAGAACGGGCCATTGTAATTTGGTGTAGAAAATTGAAATGGACATAAACTGTGTATAATATTTGGACAATTTGAAACTAAATTAGGAAATTGAAAAAGTTTTGGGCAATAGCCTGTTTTTTCTTGGTGTAAGTGTATGTCTAGTGCCAAAATACCTGTCATCAAATTTTTGGTTGGGATCGATTTAGTATGTGTTTTGAGCACAAAATCACAAAAATTAAACGGCGGTCACTATTGTTTTTAAAATAAACTAAGTTCAAAGTAGCACAATTTTACATGCATTTAACCTATAAGTAGCAGCCATTTTGATTATCGAAATCATCAAATTATGATATTCCTAATCTAAGTTTTCCTAACCTAAAGCTTTTCCTAACCTAAAGCTTTTCCTAACCTTAGCTTTCCTAACCTATAATATATTAGAGGTGTTTGAAATGTCCTGAACAAAGTGAGGTTAGTAAAACTAAATTATTTTTTTTAAATTTATGATGAGTCGCCGCCGTTTATTTCTTGTGATTTTGTGTTCAAAATGACATACTAAATCGATCCCAACCAAAAATTTGATGACAGGTATTTTGGCACTGGACGTACACTTTAGCCTTTTTCTTTTCCAATCATTGTATTGTTTGTGCTAACCTGATAAATAAATGAATAAATACATATTTGAGTAGGCCTACATAGAAATATAACTGGGGAATCATTGTCTCAGTATAAGAATAGAAACCCCAAGATAAACTATACATTATAAAGGCATAATTTTTATTATTTAAAATGAAAATTTAATCATTTATTCACTTTTAAATATTGAGAATGCGTTAAAAACTGTTCCAAATTATCCAGTGGAACGCTTGCTTTTCTTAATTCTAAGATTTACGATACACGAATAAATTTCATCTCGAGTAATGGCGTAGTTCAATATCAACATGAAATCTAAAATGATTTTGGATTTTATTAGTAAATGAATACTAACAGCATCTCGTAATTCATTTCAACTAAATGATTGAATAGGTTGGTACGTATTTTCGATATATTCGATCATCAAGTATCCTAAATAGCACTCTCATAATTCTAACAGCATCTCATATATTCATTTTATCTCATGGGTTGGATGCACGTATTTCTAGTACAGACAGGAGCTACTTAATTATCTACCAGCACTCTCAAAAAGTACCAATTAATTCAATAAGAAGATTCGGGTGTTTATTGAATCATGGAATTAATAATTGGACATGTTACTAAACAATATAACTCATGCTGAAGTTATTAAAATATTAAGCTTTGTAAGTTCTAAATAGTGTGTTTGTCTTTCTGGTCTCCAAGTGTCTTTGAAAGTTTGTACTTTTTCAATTGTTCCAATTCATTTTAGCCGTATTATTTTTTATTTAAATATGTTTCTTGTTTATTTTGGATTGTAAAATGGAGTGTGTAATTGGAAAATGTGAAAGTGACACATAACCTAGCGCTACATTTGTAGCGACTGTTGTATAAATTAGAATTGAAACTGTTTTGGGAAAGCTACCGCAACTTGTGTAATATTCTAAATGATTGAATAAATGGATGAATAAAAGATGTTTATGGCCATTTTTAACTTAAAATAAACTAGTTTTTATCGACCATCAACCCATTTAGTAAAAACATGTTCAAAAACATTATCTCCAATGATTGCGGACAATCGTAGCAATATATTAGACTGTAACAGCAATATAATCGTAGCAATATATTAGACCGTATAGAATATATTTTACTGTAACAGCTTCTGAGGTTAGATATCTGAATCTGAGATAGAATCAGTGTAGATATAAGTACGTAATAAATGGAAGTTATTCTTACCAAAGTCTTCACATTCAGATAGAGGCGAGAATCCTTTGGCTACTCGGTTCTCTTCGACGGGCAAATGTCTCAGTTCGTCGAGAGCTTTGGAGGCAGCGTCGTGGCGGGCCGCCTGTGCAGTTATGCCTTCGCCCTCAAACGTTCGCTCGCCAACTTTCACGCTCACACGGAAACTTGTCGCGCCATTCCTTCCAAACGCCCTCTGCCACAAAATAATTGATTAATTCATGTATTCAACATTATAATCAACAAATCGTTGCAATGATTGAGAGAAACAAGAAGCACAGCCCAAATCTCAAACTCTTCAAAATAAAGTTGTTTCTAATTCTAGAGAAATTGGTGAGAAAGGTGAACAGGTTGGTTCATTGGTACATTTTATCTCTGTTTCTTTGATACTCTGGTTAACGACTCTAAATTTATCCAAAATTAGTTGAAATGCATCAATGTAGCCTAAAGATGGACATACTGAGATTATCATAAGACAAAACAGATTGTGACTTTATCAATTTTCAACACAAAAACAGCTACCCATCAGGAATCAATAACTAGAAGATGGAAAAAGCGGTATCATTTCAAGATTTATGTGAAAATTACATAAATATTCAACTGAAAATTGAATTACCACAATATAGGCCTACTTGTTATGCAAGGCATGTTGATAAGTGCAACATACCTGGTTGTCGTGCATGTGATGGCCAAATCTCGCCTGAGCACCTCTACCCGACCCATTCCGCCTCGTGTAGCTCATATTGTTTGGTACTGGAAATCGGCCCTGAAATGGATACATCATTATTCACTCCACCATCAAGTTGTCATTATTTTATTCTTAGATTATGCATTTTTTGTTGTTTGAATATGAATTGAATTTGTATGTTTTGTTAGTGTTAAGGAAGCACATTTGGGGTTTACCTGTTGCTTCCTTCAGAAATTGTAACTAAATCGATAAAAAATAGAAAGGTACATAAATAAGTGGATACCTGAATAAACATTAGCATTGTAAGAGTGTGAATCCAGTATAAACAGGAATATATTGACATTAAAAAAAACAAAAACACTTTTCATCAATATCACAGTAATTAGAGATTAACAAAAGATAAATTTGATTTGATCAACAATTTTAGGCTTCCTTTTCTCAATGTATAATATTCATATTTCAGGGAGCTTGGAGAATTCTAGAAAATGTTGCACGGACGTGAATCAAGGTTGATAAACAATAATTTCAGGTTGATGAGATTGCACCTCTAATTGCATCAATGTAGCATTCAAGTTCCAAAAGATAAATCAGTTGAATAACTTTCTACTTAGTTGAATATTTACTTACTTCCTCTATCGATTTAAGCTTTAACCTTTATTGACTTGAATATTTACTTACTTCCTCTATCGATTTAAGCTTTAACCTTTATTGACTTGAAAAGCATGAGTTCATAACATTTATTTCTAGACTATCTATTGAGCTACAGTAGAAAAATAGTAAAAATGAATGGCCAGTAGAGGGCTTACCTGATTGTAGAATCCTCTATTATCATAAGGGTACTGATTGAAGCGGGCATCCGGAGCTGGTTCAATGATTGTGTAGACAGTCGGTTCCCCTCTCCTCATCGCTAACGCATTCAACTCAACCGTGGGCGTTATATTACCTGAAACACATAATCAAGACATTCATTTTGAAGTATGGAAAGCTAGATTACATGTTTTCAAATTATTTTAATTCTAAAAACATTGAATTGGGAACACATGACCAGTTCCTGTAACAATTGGGTACACCTGCAAACATCTTCTGTGAAAACTCACTCCCAATAATCATTAAAACAAATTCAAATTCAAATTTATTTCTCAAAAAACATACACAATTATAATAATCTAATATTATAACATCTAAAAATAATACAAGAACAATACTATTAAATATATAAAATAATCCCAAAACTGCAGTATATTTTTTTATGTCCATCTAAGTTTAAGGAGTAGCCTTCAAGGTAAAACTTGTGCGTAGACCTAAGAAGGATTAAAACACCAAATAAAATAGCTGACCTAAGAAGGCGAGTTGTATTAGCTCCGTTGGAAGCATCCTGCCACAGAGTGTCAGGTTTGAAAGAGAACATCCATTAAGTCATTTTGATCAATTATTACTAAATAAAATTGAAAATATTATTTTCTTTTTGTCTCAGAGTTGATTTCAGTTCAATCATCTCTAAACTGCAAGTGTAGCAGTTTTCGTTCAACATGGCTAGGACAACACACCTCAAATGGTAAGAAGCCAACCAAACTGAATGTTGTTCACAAAAATAGACTAGTAGCCGTAATTTAAAGCAATTTTCAAGTACGATCTAACCCAAGTAATGCCTGGTTGCCTAGCAACCAATAGCAAAAGCCGTAACCTACAATGCTTTGAAACTTAACGAAACTTCATTTTAAACTGGATTAATAAATTCATATCTAATCACGTTTGTTATAATGTGTTTTAGTTGCAGCCACTAGTTGATTCAATTCAGTTCAAGCTTTCACAGTGCAAACGGCCTTAAGTCGGTTTCATAACAACAATTTCAATAGCCTTCAAAACTCAAGGGAAACAAACACATTTTTCATTCTAATGAAGTTAATATGAATATTTCACGGTTGATTTATCTAAATTCAAAAAGTTCCTATTAAGAATCGTTGATGGACATTGGTCTTGATTTAGTTAGTTGTACTGACCCTTGGTGAGCCTTTAAAAAGTTCATAGCATAGACCTATGTGTGAGACTGGTTGATGAATATTGGAGGTGTACTGACCCTTGGTGAGCCTGGACTTGGATGCCTTGGGCGGCGGATGGTCGTACTTGGTGAGTTCGAGTGCATTGCTTGCAGCGGCGTGCTGCGCCTTCTTGATGCTGGCTCCGTCGGCCGCATACTCCTCTTCGCCCAGCTTCAGCGTCACCATGAACCGCTTCTGGTGCGGCGGGCCCTGTTCCTCCGTCAGTCGGTACTGGTGTGAGATCTACATAAACAACACAATCAATCAATCTCTTTATTCAAAACATACATCAAAATTTACATGAATGCGTCTTTCTTTATTTATTATTTTCAACAAAATAATAAAATAAATACAAGTAAAAAAAATACATCAAAAATAGATAGTCTTAAATACATATTGAGTTGGCACTATAATTTATTCTTCATAACTGTACAATTCCAATTCCACAATATACTTTTTCAGTTTGTTTTTAAACCTTGTAATATTATATTTTTCATGATTAATACTAGTAGGAAAAAATCCATTTCCATTCAAAAGCTCACATTCACTTCATGAAGATCCAGTTGATCAGGAACCAGCCTTGGTAGACAAATTCAACACAACACAAGAAAATCCTTCAAACGATCAATTTCGATTCAAAGGGTGACATTCATTTTAAAATTCAGTTGATCAATAATCAGTCCAGGTAGGACACTTCGGTACGTCCAGTTTTCAGTACATCAAGTTCCTGTTGCTTTCAGAAAGACCTGTGGATTTTTCGAGAGATAGGGACTTGTCGAACTGAAAACTTGACGAGCTGATGTAATCCCATTCAAAAGATACGGCCGATAAAGTCTGCTGTAGGCTAATAGATACTATTCTATTCATGTCTATGCTGGGGATTGTTCGGACGGAAACAGTCGACGCTAGTCTGAGAGATCAAATTAGGAAATGCATCAAATTAAAGCTATATGGGATGAAATAATAAATTACAAACAACTTCTAAATATACTTAAACAATATTGAATATTGTTAACAATTTCAGATAAATATTCGACTCTTATTTAGATGGGTAACCTCGACAGGATCAGGATTTCATTCCACATTGTTATTATTGCAATGTGGTATTTTTAAAATAATAAATGCCATCAAAATTCATTACAGTAATTTTAAATAATACAATAATTTAAAAGCAAAAACCTAACCTATCAGACATCAAATTTGGATTGTTCTACTTGAATACGAGAATATGAATATGCGAATACCTAGTTTTAAGAGATATTAAATTTGCCCACTGCTTATGAAGATTTCAGTACTACGATAATAGGTATTGTACTACCTATTATTGTAGTTTTCAAGTTCTAGTACTATAACCAGAGAGCTACACGTATCAATTTTTACATGAATATATAAAATATAATATTTATTATGAATAAAATGGAATGTAATAAATAATATAGAGTTGAAACCACAATATTAATTTATGAGCACCATGTACGTAGAATATGAACTGAAAAATGTTTCACGAAAATAGTAAATTTACCTTGTTGTACCTGGCAAGTTCATTGACCAAGCACATGGGTGTCTTCTCTTTGAAGTTTGCCGTATAATTGGAAGCTTTAAGTGATTCTTTTTCCTGGGTCTCTGCAGACGAAGGACACTGATCTCCACCAGCTAGAGCAAAAATAACAGCTAATTATTAATACTTATCCTATACTGATATTTAAGAGAATATTCCACTTCGATAGTACAAAAATGTCTTCTTGAAGATAAACAGTAGCTACGTACATTAATAGATAGAAACAGGAATGATAGATTATAGAAATATAGCATAACCATCAGATGATACATATTATTAAATAAAAATTAATAGACAGAAATAGAATTTTATTGAATAATGGCAATTTCTTAGTCTTTTTATTTAATGAGAATTTAATCAGGTTCAAAAATGGCCCAGAAATCCTGTGATGAATGTTTTTTTTACGAAAAATTAAGAAGATGAATCAGAGGAACAACAGATAATAATATTTACATTATAATTATAATTGGATTTTTATCTAGGTTGAACGTTCTAATTGTAATATATTTCGTTTTTGTGAGTACATTAATGAAGTTTGAAAATTCAGTTAGCCTATTTACTTCCATATGTGAGTATAATTAATTAACATATAGATTCCTGAAAAAGGTTCATTTATAGCCTACAGTATAATGAACTTTAATAGTAAAGGATTACCGTAACAAGGTTTCATTTACAAAACTAAATTGGTTGAAAATTTTCACAATATTATTTTGAGATTTTTTAAAGTAGGAACCGAATTATTTTATTCTTAAATCTAGATAGTTCTATTATAATATTGAAAAATGTAAGCGATTCTAAAACTTCATAAACTCTTAATTCATTGTTAAACTGAAAATTTGTATTTACCTGCGCATGTGGTAATTGTGGTATCTTGGATGGGTGGAGGCTGTGTATCTGCCATTGTTAAAACCCCTGAAATAAAAAGGAAACAAATTGAATTTTAGTTAAGCTATTTAATGCAGAAGTGAACAATATTACATTGAATTGATTATTAGGCTTTTAAAATAATATATTCATGCACGATGTGGAGTTATGAGACAATACAATGAACAATATTGAGATTCAAATAAATGAACATTAGCAGATGCAACGATGCATAAGTTACCAGGCCACGAAAACATTATCAAGAAACATTTATTCAATAATTTCAAAACTTCAGTTTTTGTGATGGAAGAATAACTAAATATGATGGAAGACCTGATCATACATTAAAAATGCTGAATTCTCCGATGATGGTTGAATATAAAGAGATCGAGTCACTATAATGATTATTTGAATTTAAATTTATGACTTTATATGAGAATAGTATAAGTTAATCAAAAAAGAATGAATATTTTGAAGTGCATCGTGTGTCTGTGTATAATTTAACACCCTTCTTATTTACCCATACCGCCTTTTTAAAAGTTGTAGAGAATTTCAATTGATTGATTACTGTTGAAATAATTTAGTAAAATGTTCATTTATAGCCTACAGTATAATGAACTTTAATAGTAAAGGATTACCGTAACAAGGTTTCATTTACAAAACTAAATTGGTTGAAAATTTTCACAATATTATTTTGAGATTTTTTAAAGTAGGAACCGAATTATTTTATTCTTAAATCTAGATAGTTCTATTATAATATTGAAAAATGTAAGCGATTCTAAAACTTCATAAACTCTTAATTCATTGTTAAACTGAAAATTTGTATTTACCTGCGCATGTGGTAATTGTGGTATCTTGGATGGGTGGAGGCTGTGTATCTGCCATTGTTAAAACCCCTGAAATAAAAAGGAAACAAATTGAATTTTAGTTAAGCTATTTAATACAGAAGTGAACAATATTACATTGAATTGATTATTAGGCTTTTAAAATAATATATTCATGCACGATGTGGAGTTATGAGACAATACAATGAACAATATTGAGATTCAAATAAATGAACATTAGCAGATGGAACGATGCATAAGTTACCAGGCCACGAAAACATTATCAAGAAACATTTATTCAAATTTCAAAACTTCAGTTTTTGTGATGGAAGAATAACTAAATATGATGGAAGACCTGATCATACATTAAAAATGCTGAATTCTCCGATGATGGTTGAATATAAAGAGATCGAGTCACTATAATGATTATTTGAATTTAAATTTATGACTTTATATGTTAATCATAAAAGAATGAATATTTTGAAGTGCATCGTGTGTCTGTGTATAATTTAACACCCTTCTTATTTACCCATACCGCCTTTTTAAAAGTTGTAGAGAATTTCAATTGATTGATTACTGTTGAAATAATTTAGTAAAATGTTCATAACAAAAATAATACAAGGTTTTTGAAAGTACGTTATTGTCATTCTACATATATATACATATATATATATATATATATATATATATATATATATATATATTATATATATATATATATATATATATATATATATATATATATATATTTGTCATTTCAATGCAATGCTCATTTTTAGATACCAATTTCACAAAGTTCAACAACCCAGTTACTCAGATCGTTAGTTTAATTTTAAACAAAAGGTATCAAATAGATGAAATACGAGTGGATTGAAACTACAAATGGTCTGTTGACTAAAGCAAACAACGGTTTTAATGTTAGCTATAGTGAGATTCACGTTATTATGGCAGTGGAGAAATATAGGAGAGCAACGTTGTCGATCCTCTGTCTTGTCAATGCCTTCTATGGAGGGTAGCTGATACAGGTTTATTGATGTAATATTAACTATTCATTCTTGTTTAAAATAATCAATTATATTTTATTAAGCAAGAAATTATATTTTTCATTAATCTCATAATGAATTTTTATAATTAAGATGAATTATATTTTGTTAATTATTAATTCTACATTGTTAAAAGACATTCTGGCAACAGAGCAAAGCAAGAAAGAGATAGCACTATCCACTTTGTTGAATAATAGACAAATATAGCAATTCCATTGCTAATTAAACACTGCCATTATAACGTGGACCTCACTAAAGGAGACTTAGTGACGTCTCGAGTTGTCGCTAAAGAATTGCAAAGCTGTACTAAGCAATTTCACCTTAGTTCAGCTGGCAAACAAATTTGAGACGATAAAAAATAAGCAAGAGGACCAGGAACTAAGATTAAGGTAACAAAAAGAAACTACAAACTGTCAAGATTGAGGTAACAAAAAAGAAACTACAAACTGTCAAGATTGAGGTAACAAAAAAAAACTACAAACTGTCAAGATTGAGGTAACAAAAAAGAAACTACAAACTGTCAAGATTGAGGTAACAAAAAAGAAACTACAAACTGTCAAGATTGAGGTAACAAAAAAGAAACTACAAACTGTCAAGATTGAGGTAACAAAAAAGAAACTACAAACTGTCAAGATTGAGGTAACAAAAAAGAAACTACAAACTGTCAAGATTGAGGTAACAAAAAAAAACTACAAACTGTCAAGATTGAGGTAACAAAAAAGAAACTACAAACTGTCAAGATTGAGGTAACAAAAAAGAAACTACAAACTGTCAAGATTCAGGTAACAAAAAAGAAACTACAAACTGTCAAGATTAAGGTAACAAACAAAGAAACTACAAACTTTTAAACTACAAAATCTAAAATCTAGAACACAAATAAGTCAAATAATTACATAGAACAAATCAAAACATTTGGAGATAGCAACAATACATTATTCCAGATTTACGTTCCGCATCATATACTTTCGATAGAAAAAAAATATTGTGATGTGCACATGATCCAAGTTTTCGTTTGGAATTTATGACAGATAACTAAAGAACTTTCAGGCGGATTCGAGGCAGATTCGGGATTTAGCCCACAGCCTGAGAAGCGATTGATGACCAAGGTTCACATCGTAGCCTCAAACTCCCTACCTTGACAACTCTCATACCCAGTAGGCCTTTAACTCACAACTTTAAAATCGTATTATAGAATCTTCATTCATTAATTTGTGAAAGTCTCTTCAATAATATTTAGTAGCTGAAATTTAGTAGCTTTTTCAAAGCAGATGCCAAGAAACAAAAAAAAATCATAATGCATTTAGGGGTGGATTCAGGTATGCATATAAAGGATTCATTATGTATAGTATTGGACTGATGAGAAGATACTTAGTTGGTCGGTGCGGAAATAAAATGAAACCAACTGCGCATGCCTGACTTTGAATTCCTAGGCCTCATTATAAAATTACAGCATACTGGCTGGTTGACTCAATTCGCTGGATACAACTCAACTGGATGATCTAATGTTATTGCTACGACTAGCAGTGTCTTGATGCTGTGGAAGGGGTAAATCAGTTCAGGGATCAAGTTTAAGAGTCCGGGGAATTTTTTGTTTGGCTATGTACAGACTACTTACCATCACACGCCTAAGGCCCATTTCACACCAAAGCTGGGTAGGGCCAGGCCGAGCCAAGCGGAATCGGCCGGAGGCGGATCGGCCGAGCGGAATCTGCCTGCGTTCGCACTGAAGCCGATTGCCGATTCACTCAGTAGGGTTTTTAGCCTAGTTTTCAGATCAAGTAGTTTTCATTGTCAGTTGAAAGTTCAATAATGATGTCATCTACTTTGATGATGATGATGATGGTGATGTTACTGGATATTAGTTCATTCGATGATGGAGGAGGAAGAAGATCCTGGACTCACGATATAATAAAAATTACGAGACTAGTGGACAGTTTGCAACTCTATACAAGCAACACCGAGAAGATGAAGAAAGGTTTTGGAGATATTTTGGAATGAGTACCCATACATTTGATTATTTATACTGGGATTCATTTCTACTAAATTGAATGTCATATCTTTACAGAATCATCTGTACTAGTTACCTAGCAACAAAGCCATATTTTATAACAAGTATCAATTTTCCAGTTAGTTTTCATTCACGATTCTAGTTCATATCAAATTCCAATGTATTCAATTAAAACATTCTACCATAATCTATCTATTTATTCAATCATAAAACCGAAAGAAGGCAGAATCCGCTTGGCCGAAAACGCTCGAGTTGGGCATCAAGCCGACTGCACAAATCCGCTCCGCTCGGCTCGGCCCGGCGTTGATTTGAATGCTCCCAACTAAATCCTGCATAGTTAGCACGCACGCGGATTCCGCTCGGCTCGGCCCAGCTTTGATGTGAAACCCCACTAAAGGTGCAAAAAGAATGAGTAAGTCACGGTCGATGCCACTAAACGGCCGGCAATGATAGAAGCATTTGGAGTCATTCATTATAAGTAGATAGCGAGCGAAAATCTATATATCGACCTGACCGTTCTGTTTGTAAGGTTACGCTTTTCATCGGCTGATGAAAAGCATATACAGTTATAATAAACATAGCATTAATTGATGAAAAACGTAAAACGATTGTGATGCAAGTGATTCTGTACACAACTTGAACCTTCACCATATCCTACCAAGAGATGTTTTTAGGACAGAAAAATGATGTGATTTGATAAGTTTATGAATATAGATTTAGTAAAGTGGTAATTGTTATTGAAGAAAGCATGGGAAGTTGTTGATTCACATAACCTGGAGATTATATTTTACAATCATGGAATGATGAAATTAAACATAAACTTAAGCTTACATAGACAAAGCTTGACAGACTATTGAAGAATGCAAGTACTAGAACGGCATTCTATCAAGTTGGAAAATAATTATTCATTGGGAGAAATGATCAAAGAGCAAGGCATTGGTTATTAAATGCTCTGAACAAAATATCTGAAGAAACTAATACTATTTTCTGTTTAATTATTTTTCATCTAACCTACACAAGTGCTTGTTGGGATTGTTTTTTAATCAAATCATATCATTGTTGTTTTACTCCAACAGAGAAGCTATAGAAATTATATTTTTCACTTCCAATGGCAGCTGTGATAGAATTGAACATTTTAGTATGGCAACTAGTAATTCCGTTGTCATTGAAAATAATATTTTATCAGTCAATAATAACTTCTATTGGCACGAGAAAATCTCCAAAATTAGGTTTTTTATTGTTCTGAGCAATACCTCGTTTGACCTAAATATTTCTTGAGTTATAGAATGACTGATGTAAGTGAATACGATCTTCATAATTTAAAAAGATTTCGTCCAATAATAATTTATTTATTTATTCATTTCAGTCTGATATTGCGTGATCAATGTGATGAGTCTTAACAATAAACATTTGCACACTTTTTTGTTCAGGGCTTACTTTTATTCAAATAAAAATATATGTTAAAAAAGGGTACTTTAATTTTCATGTTTTGTGATAATCATGGCTTTATTCGAATTCAATTGAATTGAGACGAATCAAGAAAAATATTTTTTGTGATAGCTATTATCTCTCATTTTAAATACTAATTACAGAACTTAGTATTGTAATTGAATAGAAGATTCATATTTCACGTATTAAATTGTAGAGCCTTGAGTGGCCAACTCTTTCTTTATCCGGCTCTACAGCCCTAGGTGAGCCCTGGCCTCCCCCACAACACGCCTCCATTCCTCTCTGTTCATGGCTCTTTCTTTCCATCCTCTCACCCCCATCTTTCTCAGGACATCCATCACTTGGTCCACCCACCTGCTCCTTGGCCTACCTTTTTTTCGTCTGCTGTACAACTTGCTATTGAAAACTATTTTTGTCATTCTAGCCTCACTCATCCTCATCACATAATGCTCCAACCACCTTATTTTTTGGGCCTCAACGAAACGCACTATATTTTCTCCTTCTATTTATTCTATTTATTTCTCCTTTTCTTCTATTTATTCATTTTTTCTTATTCGCCATTGCTGCTCATTAACCTGAATGGGACTGTAAATTCTTCTTAATATGGATATTTCAAAGATTTTTAAAGCATTTTCGTCAGCCAAGTTTCTGCCGCATATGTTGCCACTGGACGCACCAATGTTTTAAATATTGTTATCTTGGTGCTCCTACCGACCAACTTACTTTTGAATAACTTGAGTGGCCAATTAGAATGACCTAAGTAATGATGGAATTTAGGATGAATATTCTCATATTTGGAACCACTTGAAAAATTACATAACATTTTAGACTGAATTTTTCTGAAATAGGCTAGCTAAAAATGTCACTTAAAATATTCATATTACACAATTATCATATTGAATTATTTGGTTGGTTTTAAAAATGATTAACCGTTTATATTCGAAAATTGATCATTATTAAAACATTTTATATAATTTTATCATTAGATATTCATTCATAATCAGAGTACGTTGTCAAAACTATCAGTTGCATGTATTTGAAACTGCAATTCTTTATTAGTATTTTCTCTTAGAACTGACTAAGCTTTAAATAAGTAATCATTATACTGAAATTAGAGTAGGCCTATAAAAAGTTATTCAGACCGAGAGGCTTTCTAATATAAAATAATTTAGAATTGAAATTTTAAATTTATATTATTTTAATATCAATATATATTCCTAACAGAATACTTAATCACATTTTTTCGGATGATGTGCACATGTACTCTTAGCTTGTGCGTGGGTAATAGAAAGTACGAGGGTGATTTGATGAGATGATCAAACGTCCTTGCCTACCGGCGGGACTCGAACCCACAACTAGGTAGCGCTAGCAGACTGAAGGGTGCAAAGCCTTAGTTCTCAGCTATCCTGGCCGGCTTTTCATTCCATTATTATCATAATTTAAAGTTACTGTATTAGAATTTTCATTTTATATCACTAATGCATTGAATATCAGTATTAAGAGATTCAGAGGATTTGTATTTTGGATTTTGAGGAGATGGAGAGAGAAATGGTTGTATTTGACAGAAAAAGTTAGTTATCCCCGTAGTTTGGATGTTCCTACCTTGAAGGCAACCGTCAGGTCCAAACAATGAGGCCAATTGCTCAGCAGTCAATTGCACTGGCTGCCCATAAAGGTAACCATAAGTTGCTGTGGTTGAAACAGCCAAAAAAAGTAATGCCGAGGCCCAACCTAACATGCAAACAAAACAGTACATATTTGTTTCAAGAAAAATATAACACTCTACAATAAAAAATAGGAAAAATACAAAGTGAAAATTCAAAAGAATCAATCATTCTTTTTTCTAAATTTCTAACTAACAGCTGTCACCTCTTGAATTAAGTTACCATAAATTTAAATCAGACATTACCTGAGTAAGGTTTTTACTTTTAGATTGTAAGTTTTAAATGACAATTTGATAAACTTTAAAACATTTATTTTCTAAAAATGTGAAACATATTCAATTTTAATAATTTGCTGCTTGATGAAGAAACAATAAATTCGTTGCATAGAAACTGTCTGACTATATCAATTTGATGATGCGCTTGAGCAAATTTGTTTTCAACTTTATTTAAAGCCCCAAGGTCAGGTTGTTTTGAATTAAAATGCAAACATGATTATTCAAATACTTATACTTGAATGAGAGCATAATAGTCAATTATACGATTTTGGTAAGTTTTTTTTCTAAAGTACACACCCTATCAAAGCTACTTTTAAAAGATAGAACAATATAGAAAATGATTGTAATTGTTAGTCGATGGAGGAATGAGTCAAAAAATCCAAAAACCCTTCGAACTATTCATAAATTTGTTGTAACGGGAGAAGAATTGTTTCCAATAGTTGTCAAATGTGAATAACATTAAAGCACTGATGTGGAATTCAAAGTTAGTTTAATTAGGAATATAACTTTTTATTGGGGTGTTCCTCTTTGATTTTGATGAGATGGAGAGAGAAATGGTTGTATTTGACAGAAAAAGTTAGTTATCCCCGTAGTTTGGATGTTCCTACCTTGAAGGCAACCGTCAGGGCCAAACAATGAGGCCAATTGTTCAGCAGTCAATTGCACTGGCTGCCCATAAAGGTAACCATAAGTCGCTGTGGTTGAAACAGCCAAAAAAAGTAATGCCGAGGCCCAACCTAACATGCAAACAAAACAGTATTTGTCTCAAGAAAAATATAACACTCTACAATAAAAAATAGGAAAAAATACAAAGAGAAATTTCAAAAGAATCAATCATTCTTTTTTCTAAATTTCTAACTAACAGCTGTCACCTCTTGAATTAAGTTACCATAAATTTAAATCAGACATTACCTGAGTAAGGTTTTTACTTTTAGATTGTAAGTTTTAAATGACAATTTGATAAACTTTAAAACATTTATTTTCTAAAAATGTGAAACATATTCAATTTTAATAATTTGCTGCTTGATGAAGAAACAATAAATTCGTTGCATAGAAACTGTCTGACTATATCAATTTGATGATGCGCTTGAGCAAATTTGTTTTCAACTTTATTTAAAGCCCCAAGGTCAGGTTGTTTTGAATTAAAATGCAAACATGATTATTCAAATACTTATACTTGAATGAGAGCATAATAGTCAATTATACGATTTTGGTAAGTTTTTTTTCTAAAGTACACACCCTATCAAAGCTACTTTTAAAAGATAGAACAATATAGAAAATGATTGTAATTGTTAGTCGATGGAGGAATGAGTCAAAAAATCCAAAAACCCTTCGAACTATTCATAAATTTGTTGTAACGGGAAAAGAATTGTTTCCAATAGTTGTCAAATGTGAATAACATTAAAGCACTGATGTGGAATTCAAAGTTAGTTTAATTAGGAATATAACTTTTTATTGGGGTGTTCCTCTTTGATTTTGATGAGTGCAAATTAAAAAAAACTCATGATAAAAGCATGCTAAGCAAACATTCATAGTTGAGGCAGAAACAAGCAGAAAGAGTAAATCTGAGAATAATACTTACCAGACACAGCTGGCTTGCGACCAATAGTTTTATTAGAGGTCATTTCGGCTCAAACAACCTGAAACAATCAAGTTATTAAGCACTTGAAACAGTAATATAAGAAATGATCATCGGTATCACAATATTGATCTCAAGCACTAGTAACTATACTGATTTTAATTATTTTTTAATAGTCCCAGATTAGAAATAAAATTCAAATTCGACTACATCATGAATAACAATTTATTATTCTAGTTAGCACTCGAGCTGTGTACTTCAAAAAGCAAAGTATATAAAACCTTAGTATCAAACGTATAAAATTATACATTCAATTTAGTGCCTGATTTGATATTCTAATTTAATCTCAAGAGTGCATACTGCAACCGAAAGAGACACAAGGTAGTTGATATGAGTCATTTTAATAAAACACTTTGTACCTTATGAGCATTGAAAATATCTATAAATTTGACATGTATTATGCATAGGTAGGTGAAGGAGGTGGTGAGTAGCTCTAAATGTGCTGACGTCACTAGAATGCACTATGGCTTTGTTTATGGAGGTAGTGGTTATACACACATTGATTTTTGCCGTCCTTAATTATGACATCTACCACAATAAACGGAATTTGGCAAAAACATGAAAACCTCATCTGTTTGTCGAGTTCTGTTCAATCTAATAGAATTTATAAGGACGGCAATGAGTCATAAGTCCAAAAATTAATGTGAATGTGTAACTAGACTTGGGGGGATGATCACATTGGATGCATCTATGTGCACGTGCACTTGAGAACAGGTGTGCAGATGTGAAAATACTGGAGAGAGCTATAGAAATACGTAACTTGTCTGTCACTGCACACACTGAACGCCACCAGCAAGTGCATGCTTAGTGTGAGTGTTCTATGGCTCTTTCCAGATGTTGTTTTATATGCACGCATGGTCTCGCGTGCACTTGTACAAACTTGCATCTAATGTCACCATACCCTTAAGCTCGTATTTCAAACAGCCATAAAACTCGAATACCAGTGGGTCGCCAGAGATCAACCATTGGCGGCCGAGTGTGAAGTACGCTGGAGAACCCACTGAAACACCAGGATTGGCTGCCGGTTTGGCGAACCGAGTGGAGACACCAGTCGGGTCACCAAGATCTGGTGGTCAGACGCCAGGTATAAGATATAAAAATCCGGCAACCCTAGAATAATGAGCGCAATAAGAAATAATCCCTCCCGACTCACTCAAACTTGTCCTAACTTGTAAACCCACTGGTTCCATGACAGGTGGCCAAATTTATTTCGAGCTTTATCAAATATCTATATTTGAGATTACATTTATCTAATTTGGGTGACTGATTACTACAGAATTTTATTTAATAGAGCCCTGTTGGAACTTTTGTTTTAACTTTTGCTATAACCAGAAACTAGGTACCAATTTCAGTAACCTAACCAAAACAGTAGTTGCTTATTCGGCCAGCAAAATTTGTGAAAATAAAATAAATCCTGCAGTGTTTTCAATAATTCTTTTGATCGCATCTCTAAATTAGTTTGTGTTGCGTTTATAATAGATGGAAAACAATCCTACAAAACAGGACAAGATTGAAAATACGGAATAAAGGTGCAATCACTTAGCAACGACTTTGGAATTCTTGCCGATCGGCTATAGCCGATCAGTTGCTATCGGCTAGAGACGTATATTTTATTTATTCGTACAATATTTCAAATGAAATCACACGTTAAGAGCAAAGTTATATTAATGTAAAAAACCCTATCTTAATTCGAAAAATAATGAATTATATACTATACATAGATGGCTACAGCCGCTAACAACTGAGCGGCTAAAGCCCTGCGGTTAGAATCGTAGACGTTGTTAAGGGATTGCACCTTTAAGCTACATGCGTATCAAGATAACCTGTAACACCATTTGTATCCAATCAAAAAGCTTTAGGCTATATTTCTTAATGTTAAGAGAAGCCTTCAAGGGTTCAAAGTTTACAATAAATTTTGATGGTAAAGATTTTTATATTGAATTGCATCATGAGTTGCAATACCTACATTACTCATAATGGAAAGTATGGTTTATCAATAAAAAGCATCCTTGAGTCAGATCTAAAAAATTGCAAATAGCCTAGTTTTTATTGGTTACTTTGTGCAATTTCCAAGTAAATAAAATCCTTGATGAGAATAAAAGTGAATACAGTATACTTAGTAAGCGGTCAGAGAGTTATATTGTAATGCTATTTTTAAATAATATCTAAGAAAGTGAACACAAAATTCTGGTTTTCTCAAACAAATGCTCCAACAAGATAAAAAAAATGAAGGTTAGGTTTTCAATGTATCTAACTACCACAAACAAAAAGCCTTCTCTCAATAAAACAATTTGCAAAAAGCGTAAAATCGTGCTCGAAAGTTTGAACAAATAGTTGATGGTAAATTTAATAAAATAAAATAAGCTTCAAAACAAAAGAATCCTAGCCTACCTGTTTCAGGTAATCTGTATATAAAACAAGCTTGAAACACATCGGTACGTCAATCACTAAACATGATTCTAAACAAAGTTATCTTGCAAGTCCTAAAACCTTGAATAAACTTGAAAAAATGAAATTGCACCCACACAGCACCCACTGAGTTCATCCACCAGATCAATCATAAACCAAACTGATCATCTTGAAGCCCAGCTGATCTGCTACCAGTTTAATGAAGCTTTTGCAACATCTCAAAGCAGGAGCTGCTAAAGGGTCCTGCAAAACTGAAGAGGGGGAGGCGTAGGAAAGGATGAATAGTCAAACATAAGGATCCAAAACAAGGGACCTAGGGCTGACAGCGAAAAGCGAAAGGGTTGAAGGACCGGTTCTGGAATACTGAGCACATTTATCATTGCTACAAACCTCTTTAAACTATCTTCTTCACTTCAACCTTTTCAGAATGCAGATATTCCGGTTACTGTTGAGATGAAAAAGAGTGTTCGCTGAGGGAGGATTCCCTTTATGAGTCGGCAAACAATAAAGAAAGGATCGAACGCACAAATCAGACAATCGTTCAGACAGCCATCTTCAATATTTTTCTCTTCTGTCGCCTTCTTGTTCTTTTGCATTGGCATTGGTACTGCCAACCTGTTTACATTATGTTTGGAGAAAGCTTTGAATTCTGGACCGGACACCATTATCAAGTAGAAATATTCTTGGATTCAAAATTTGTGGAAATTATGACGTCGAATTATTATTTTGAGGGAATTGAATTCAATTTTTGACTATATTATGTACCGTATTCACTGTTCCAAAACTTTTGATAGGTAAGGTTACTACTACTGTACGTGCTTTACTTTAACTCAAATTCAAATTTGTTTTGGATTATAAAATAAAATTACAAAGTAAATAGTTTACAGCTCTTCATAATTTAAAATTTCATATTATGATAACATTCTAGTTTCATAAATAATCAATTCCTTCTATTATAATGAAAATACAAATAGTTCAAAATCACAAATAAAATGAAAGTAGGTGTAACTTAAGTTACGTTGAAAATGTACCATACCTTATAGTCGCAGATATCGACGTGGTATTTTCTTGAATTTTGCAGCATTTGTAGTACCTATAATTCCGCAGAGAATCAAAAAATACTAATCCACCAAACTCATGAGAAGAAGTAGAAGAAGATCCTGTCGAAACTGTAGAAACATGAAGATGATTATTGAATTGTGCAGAATGCAAGTAACACATTCTGTAGCACAAGCAGCCACAGCACTGGTTGAAAAACTTTAGACCTGGGTATTATAGCTGAGGTAGCTCAGCTTGCAGCAGCGAAGGGGACGATTTTTTTCTGAAACACCCTACCTATAAACTGTAAAAGCATTTGGCACCCTCCCCTTTTAGCTCTGCCGAATTGTTGGTGTGGATTAGCTGTGAAGATATGGAATGTTTAATTTATTACAATAAAATATATTTAGGAGCTCACATCATACCGTACAATTTTTTCTATAGATGCTTTTTGATTAAACTCTTTCAATATTTTCGAATAATTAGGCTTAGAATATTTTAAAGTACCCATTAGTAAGTGCGGTAGTTTTCAACTCACAAATCAGAACTTGAAGTTACTATTCAGTAGATACTTTCTTTTTCATACTTCACCCACACCTTTGTTGACCATTAGCCTAATACAGACATATAATAAATTTAAATTTGAGACATATGGTACACAATAGAAGCTTGCATACAATAAAAGCTTGCAATATCTCATGAACCTTCCACTTTTATTATGGAATGAATGTAGATTGATGTTTTACTTTTTAAAATAAGACACACATAGGGGTCTTATTTAATTGATTTACTTGATATCTGATCTCATGTCTTATCTCACTGGGAACGCAGTCACGTCGTCATTTTGTGGAAATTTCTCCACAGATAAGTAGAATGGTCTGCTTAGCAAGTAGCTCTTCAGGATTTCACAAAAAGAATTATTTTCCTTTTCAAAATGTAATTTAATACATCCATATTTATTTATTTATCCTAAAAATATAGAAGTGAAAAATATTATAGGAGAAATTATGAGTGCTAACAATCTTGAAGAGATCTTTCAAATTCAAATTTATTCATTCCTTGTACAATATTACAAAAATAAACAAATTGACATGTTCAATGTATAAATACAAAAAATCAAAGTACAAGAGAATGTAAAGCTCACAAGACATCCGTTCGTGAGCTTAATCAAGAAATATATTAACTTTAATAACTAGAAAGTAAAATATAACGAGAATAAAAAAATAGAATGAAATACACAGTTGATTGTAAGTATACTATTGAAATATAAGTATAACAATGTTCACAGTGAAGTTGTGCAGGATAAAAGACGTAAACTAGACAGCACAGAAACAACAAGATAAAAAAGTGTACTTTCTATAAAAAAAGAGATATGTATATTGTATAAAAAAAAAATTATGAATGATTTATAGGCTTTATATCAGTGGAGAAACAGTGATAGAAGTTCAACCAACAAAGCTAATGTATTATATTACCAAAGATATCAGTGGATGTTTTGATACATAAGATGGTATCTTTCTTCAATTTACTTGGCGGAGAATTTGCAAGCAATTCCTGGGGAACGATATTTACAAGCTTTTCACACCTATAGGGAAATTGCATCCTACAGACACTCACATTTGTTCCAATTAGGTTAGAAGTTCTAAAAATTCGACGTGTATCATATGGATTAACCCAGATATTGAAAAGATTCTTATTTTTTATTAGATATAATGTTATGTTTTTTAAATAGAGTTGTTTGATTGATAATATTTTGATCTCCTGAAAAAGTATCCTGGTCGGGTATAGCCTTGGCTTGTTGAGTGCAGCTTTCATTATAATATGCTTTTGCAGGTTGAAGACCTTACTAATATGTCTTTCTGCTGCACCTCCCCAAACTCTTATCCCATATTGCAGCACAGATTGTGCATAAGCAAAATATGTCATTTTGGCAAGCCGTGGCAGTTTAAGAAGGCTTAATCTATAGAATTTAATTATTATAAATTTGGTCTTTTGGCATAATGATTGAATATGAGAATCCCATCTTAAGTGCTGGTCAATCATTACTTCCAAATATTTAACAAACTTTGAGTCATTTAGTGAAGGACAGTCGCAGCTTGAAACTTGGGAACCCAATTTATCACAATCATAGTTGTGAATTTTCAAAGTAAGTTGATTCACTGGCTGAGTAGCAGAATTTGGTGTAAAGGTCATAGAGGTATACTTTTTATAATTTAAAGAAAGTGTATGATTGTCAAGCCCTGTTTGACCTCTGAAAACCCCTTCTCAGCAGAATTATTTATTTGAAATTTGAATAAATAGAATGGTCTGCTTATCAGGTAGCTCTTCAGGATTTCACAACGAATAATATTTCAATTTATATAATTTTTTTATTTCAACATCCATATATTTATTTCTTTATCCTAAATATATAGCTCAAACTTCTGTCTTCATCTAGAACTTCAAAAATATTATAGAAGAGCTTATGAGTGCTAACAATCTAGTAGAGATTTATTAGCTGACATGAAAAATTTATTTGAGAAAATTTGAGTTTTTAGCAAAAATGTAGTTGAATAGACTCACGTCTATTCACTGGAGAACACTTTTCCTTCAATAAAAGAGAATATACATAAGTTCTCCAGAATTTGGAAATAGTCTGTGTATATGATGTCAATACCAATGTAGTGAGGAAAACATAAAAGTAAGAATATTGAAACAGAATAAAAGTATGGTACGGTACCCTTCAATTTTATGAAAATTACCCTTTGTGTTGTGATAAAATAAAAGGGTACTGGATTAATTTCATTTTGTTTCGAAAATTTCAGTAGCCCTAAAAAGAAAGTGAGTATTTCAAGTAAAAATAGTATGAATGATACACCATCTCTAGTTCATCTCCTTGATTCTAGATTTGTTATACTTCTATGTACACAGTACTAAAAATTATTGTTATGATGTGATTGTATCTTTTTAAAACATGCGTCGATTCATTGATTTAACTAAACAGTACACCACATAATTGAGAAACAGTACACTGTGAATTTACTTTTATTCAGTATTCTACTTATTTTACAAGACTTTCTAGATAATGTTGAATTCAACACATCTTTAGTTGTAAGCTACTAATTTGATTTGAAGAAATTTTAGTGGAACAATGTGTGCTTGTATTTGATTAGAAAATTTTCTCTGTTTTTGAATAGAGAGTTTTTATGTTGCCCATAGTGTTGAAAATTTACATTTCAATTTGAATTTCAAACCATTTCAAATGATATATAGGATCAAAGTTAATAACATGTGCAGCCAAAAATGATGAGATAGAAGAGAAACTCATATTCTACATTGAAACTTATTGTTATCAGGTCATTAAAATGAAAGAATCATATGTTGTCATTAAAGAAAGGCGTTCTTCTTTGAGAGCTGCCCTCGTTCGAGCATTCCACTCTTGAGCTTCATCGAACCAATCACACTCAGTCTTCTCACCGTAGAAGTAAACACCTTATTTTTACTACCTATAACAAAGTTTTCTTTCTCCTCCTCTGTTGGCAGAGGGATTTCGGAAGAAGGAGATTCTTTTACATTGCAAACATTTTTTTTAGCTGACAACTTGGATCAACAATTATCATCAATCATTTCATCCAAGGAGATGATCTTAAGCTGCTGTTGTGAACAGGAGATAGATCGCTGCCTGCTAGTCACCACGTGCCAACCAAAAGGATTGGATTTGCAAGGAGTGGGAGAGGAAGGTGCTGATGGGAGAGGCTTTGGACATGGAAGAGGAGGAGGAGGAGGAACCATGGAGAAGGAAGGTGCTGATGGGAGAGGCTTTGGACATGGAAGAGGAGGAGGAGGAACCATAGAGAAGGAAGGTGCTGATGGGAGAGGCATTGAACATAGAAGAGGAGGAGGAGGAACCATGGAGAAGGAAGGTGCTGATGGGAGAGGCATTGGAAATGGATGAGGAGGAGGAGGAACCATGGAGAAGGAACGTGCTGATGGGAGAGGCATTGGACATGGAAGAGGAGGATGAGGAGGAACCATGGAGAAGGAACATGCTGATGGGAGAGGCATTGGACATGGAAGAGGAGGATGAGGAGGAACCATGGAGAAGGAAGGAGCTAATAGGAGAGGCTTTGGACATGGAAGAGAAGGAGGAGGAACCATGGAGAAGGAAGGTGCTGATGAGAGAGGCATTGGACATGGAAGAGGAGGAGGAGGAACCATGGAGAAGGAAGGTGCTGATGGGAGAGGCATTGGACATGGGAGAGGAGGAGGAGGAACCATGGAGAAGGAAGGTGCTGATGGGAGAGGCATTGGACATGGAAGAGGAGGAGGAGGAGGAATCATGGAGGAGGAGGAACCATGGAGAAGGAAGGTGCTGATGGGAGAGGCATTGGACATGGAAGAGGAGGAGGAGGAATCATGGAGGAGGAAGGTGCTGATGGGAGAGGCATTGGACATGGAAGAGGAGGAGGAGGAACAATGGAGAAGGAAGGTGCTGATGGGAGGGACATTGGACTTGGAATAGTAGGAGGAGGAACCATGGAGAAGGAAGGTGCTGATGGGAGAGGCATTGGACATGAAAGAGGAGGAGGGAGGAACCATGGAGAAGGAAGATGCTGATGGGAGAGGCATTGGACATGGAAGAGGAGTGTGCCGGGCACTCTCTTTAATTCAGGCCTTTTCCCAAGTTATAATAGTAAATTTAATACGCAATAGACTAGAGCCATTATTGTAAGTGAGTTAGCGAAATAAATTATTTTCTCTCTCTATTATGAACGGCCATGACTTCGAGTTTCCCATGATAGATATTTAAAAATTGTGGCTCCGAGTCGTCGAGGAATGTAGATTATGGAATTATCTCTAAAACTTAGCCTTCTTGTCGCGACATAAAATGCGATAAGTTGGAAAACAGCAAGCATTGAAATTATAACAAACTACCGATTTTGCAGTTACTATTTGGTCCAAAGGCTGTAGAAGCCACGCGACGATTGGTCAAATTGATTCCATTCGCCCAATAGGAGACCTGTTTCTAAATACAGTAGTGGGGCGATTCCCCAGCCGACAGACCAGATTACGTTTCGGAGGACACTTTGCTAGGAGCACTACGAGAGTAAAGATGTAGTCATTATGTTTCGCCCTTTTTGGGCAAGTTTATGAGTTTATATCATTTTTAGTTAATGTAGGAGCTAGTTTTATTTTTTATTAAAGTTTAAATTTTCTAGTAGTGCCATGTCCTGAAAAGTTTAATTGTGTTTCTTCATCATGAACGAATAATTGTTTCTTCAAATAACCGCTAAGGTACGTAAACCAAGGTTAAAATATAATTTAGGGAAATTAATTAAGTGAAACTTCAATCAAAAGATTTTATCAACAAAGCCTGTTATTTTTCAAGTTAATAATATTGATTGAGAATAATCCTTTTGATTTTATTAGTGATGGAAGATACTTATAATTTTTTTCTACAGAAGTATAGAAAGTTTTCAGTTACGTTACATTTGAGTTATTGTTTCTGGAGATATATTATCGTAGAGTATTGCTGAAAGTCAGGAAGATAGCCTTTAAATTGGAATGAAACTTTTAAGAATTGTTCATATTGAGTTTATGACATTTTTTAATTTATATTTTTCAGACTCTGTTTTCTTATGTCATTAAGGCTTTCGAATAATTTAGTAAATTTTTTTGATAGAAATCTTAATAGACGAAGAAGAAAGTTTTTCTTTTCCAGGAAATTAATATTAATGAATGTTCAAATTTTAATACAATTTAAATTACTTTCTATGTGTTTACTAATTTTATTTAATTAAAGGTAAAAATTCCACAAGATGAATCTTATAAGGCAAACATTATCTTTCCTTAAAGTGAAATTTTCAATATTTTTTTTCTTTTATTGTGTTATAAAGTGTCTTGTTTTATTAGGTGATAAATTCATAATTTCAGTTGATACTAGTTTTTGGACTTGTATTTGTAGGTAAATCAAATCATAAACTCTGGAATGTTCATTTTTAATTAAGGTTCTGAGCAGTTTTGGGCGAATGCCCGTTATTTACACTTGGATTGCGTCCTAAAGTTCATAAATAATAAATAAAATAAATGTTGGCTAGCGCACAAGTTTCCAACAATACTAGCCGAGCTACTATATGAAAAATTGTATTTGATTTCGCAATCCAAACGAAAAATATCATATAAGTTAACATCATAATTAATGAAGTATTCATTTTCTAAACGCATTATATTAATTTATTACGGATGTTTTCATAAAGGTTACATTGTATTTCAATGACACTCTGGCAAGTAAATTTGTTTTAAATCTGTTAAATTTTGAGAATGAAATCAGAACGTCAAGATAAAATCTAAATTAAATAACAGAATAAACTCCTGTTTTAGCTTTTGATAAATTGTAGGAAGAGTTAGAAATTAATGCTGTAATACATTTATTTACAGCGGTTCATGTGTGTTCCCAAACCAACTTCTTGTACTACCACCCCTTTGGTTCCGCAACTTTATGTAACACCGCTTCAAGACACCCGTTCAGACGACAGGTCTAGGGACGTAAGAGGACGTCGCCGCCAAGCCAAATTCAACCGGTAAAAGCTCACCGCCAAAAACAAGGTACTGTAACCCCGACGATAAAGCAACGTACAAACCAACGAAAGTGCAGTGTAGTGAAACAAAGGTTCATTCGAGAATGTCAATAAAAAGTGGGGATTCAAAATTATTATGAAATGGTTATATGGGTTACTATCGACGAAACTTGGGTTCAACGGGCTTTTCTTTCTAGAGTAATTTTATGTTGAAGTTAATTATTTGTTATTTGATGACTGATATTGTTTGGTTTTGTGACGTATTGCTATCTAAACGGGGATAGTAATGCGCCCCCGAATCAGATGAAGAATGTCAACAAAGTAACATGAAATTGTTGTTTCTGTTGTTCGATTTTAGTTGCCAATGTTTATTGAAACTGTTTGTATTTTTCAATTATTTCAAATTGTAGTGATTTTCTATAGTATAAACCTATTAAATCAGGCATGGCAAGATTAATTGAAGTTTTCTTGACTCTAGCCCGTTCACCTGCATGAATTAGGTATAGACTCAGGTATTTTCTAGATGTGTCGGCCTATTTCTAAATTCTAAATTTTATTCAAAATTATCTTCTTAGGCACACAACTGCGCCGACTCTGCTGTCTAGAGATATTTAAATCTCTGGAATTCAAATTTTCTAAAAAATTAAATTTTTCATAACTTACTCTAATAATACTAGATCAATTTTTCTGAGTCTATACTTATAATTCATTCTGTGAACGTGTTAACCGTCAATATTTTAGGTTTGGAGTTGAATGAATAATTTATAGTTGCTACTCCAATTTTTCTGAAGTTTAAATAATTGTAGATGAAACAGAAAAGTTATTCAGTTATGTTAAACCATTAAAATGATAATCTTTTGAAGTGCTTAAAGATAAAGTTAAGTATCATTGATGCTTAAGTTGAAAGTATTCTAAAATTTAATATTGAAATTGATTTTCGAGAAATTTAAGGTTTAACGTTAGAATAAAAATGAGTAGAAGAAACTAGGATATGTGAGAAACAACTGATTCTAAGTGCTGAATAAATGTTTTGTATTCTGTAATTCCGTGAATGATGATAGAAATTATTGTAATGTCAACGTACGTATTCTGGTCTCACGTCTGGTAGTTGAATATCATTATAGTAGTAGTGAAAGTGAATATTGAGATTTTTAAGGTCAACCCAAGTAAATTAGGAAATTATTATGGGAGAATGTTTGAGGAAAATAGGAAATTTTTTTGATAAGTTTAGGTAGATTGAAGGTAAGCAGAGAATAAATAGGAAACTGTTTTATTAGTTATTGTTGATATGTAGTTTTGAAAAGTTGATGAGTAGTTTTGGCCTTGAGATGTTGTGCCTAAGAAGATAATTTTGAATAATATTTAGAATTTAGAAATAGGCCGGCACATCTAGAAAATACCTGAGTCTATACCTAATTCATGCAGGTGAACGGGCTAGAGTCAAGAAAACTTCAATTAATCTTGCCATGCCTGATTTAATAGGTTTATACTATAGAATAACACTACAATTTGAAATAATAGAAAAATACAAACAGTTTCAATAAACATTGGCAGCTAAAATCGAACAACAGAAACAACAATATCATGTTACTTTGTTGACATTCTTCATCTGATTCGGGGGCGCATTACTATCCCCGTTTAGATAGCAATACGTCACAAAACCAAACAAGATCAGTCATAAAATAACCAATCAATTTCAACATGAAATTACTCAAGAAAGAAAAAAACCCGTTGAACCCAAATTTCGTCGATAGTAACCCATATAACCCATTTCATAATAATTTTGAATCCCCACTTTTTATTGACATTCTCGAATGAACCTTTGTTTCACTACACTGCACTTTCGTTGGTTTGTACGTTGCTTTATCGTCGGGGTTACAGTACCTTGTTTTTGGCGGTGAGCTTTTACCGGTTGAATTTGGCTTGACGGCGACGTCCTCTTACGTCCCTAGACCTGTCGTCTGAACGGGTGTCTTGAAGCGGTTTTACATAAAGTTGCGGAACCAAAGGGGTGGTAGTACAAGAAGTTGGTTTGGGGACACACATGAACCGCTGTAAATAAATGTATTACAGCATTAATTTCTAACTCTTCCTACAATTCATCAAAAGCTAAAACAGGAGTTTATTCTGTTATTTAATTTAGATTTTATCTTGACGTTCTGATTTCATTCTCAAAATTTAACAGATTTAAAACAAATTTACTTGCCAGAGTGTCATGAAATACAATGTAACCTTTATGAAAACATCCGTAATAAATTAATATAATGCGTTTAGAAAATGAATACTTCATTAATTATGATGTTAACTTATATGATATTTTTCGTTTGGATTGCGAAATCAAATACAATTTTTCATATAGTAGCTCGCTAGTATTGTTGGAAACTTGTGCGCTAGCCAACATTTATATTATTTATTATTTATGAACTTTAGGACGCAATCCAAGTGTAAATAACGGGCATTCGCCCAAAACTGCTCAGAACCTTAATTAAAAATGAACATTCCAGAGTTTATGATTTGATTTACCTACAAATACAAGTCCAAAAACTAGTATCAACTGAAATTATGAATTTATCACCTAATAAAACAAGACACTTATAACACAATAAAAGAAAAAATATTAAAATTTGAACATTCATTAATATTAATTTCCTGGAGAAGAAAAACTTTCTTCTTCATCTATTAAGATTTCTATCATAAAAAATTTACTAAATCATTCAAAAGCCTTAATGACATAAGAAAACAGAGTCTGAAAAATATAAATTAAAAATGTCATAAACTCAATATGAACAATTCTTAAAAGTTTCATTTCAATTTAAAGGCTATCTTCCTGACTTGCAGCAATACTCTACGATAATATATCTCCAGAAACAATAACTCAAATGTAACGTAACTGAAAACTTTCCATACTTCTGTAGAAAAAAATTTATAAGTATCTTCCATCACTAATAAAATCAAAAGGATTATTCTCAATCAATATTATTTACTTGAAAAATAACAGGCTTAATTAATTCAATACTCTTATGGAAGTTTCAAAATTGATTGAAAATTCCCTAAAATTATATTTTAACCTTATTTTACGTACCTTAGCGGTTATTTGAAGAAACAATTATTCGTACAGATGAAGAAACACAATTAAACCTTTCAGGACATGGCACTACTAGTAAATTTAAACATTAATAAAAAATAAACTTGCTCCTACATTAACTACTGAAATAAACTTATAAACCTGCCCAAAAAGGGGGAAACATAGTGACTACATCTTTACTCTCGTAGTGCTCCTAGCAAAGTGTCCTCCGGAACGTAATCTGGTCTGTCGGCTGGGGAATCGCCCCACTACTGTATTTAGAAACAGGTCTCCTATTGGGCGAATGGAATCAATTTGACCAATCGTCGCGTGGCTTCTACAGCCTTTGGACCAAATAGTAACTGCAAAATCGGTAGTTTGTTATAATTTCAATGCTTGCTGTTTTCCAACTTATCGCATTTTATGTCGCGACAAGAAGGCTAAGTTTTAGAGATAATTCCATAATCTACATTCCTCGACGACTCGGAGCCACAATTTTTAAATATCTATCATGGGAAACTCGAAGTCATGGCCGTTCATAATAGAGAGAGAAAATAATTTATTTCGCTAACTCACTTAAAATAATGGCTCTAGTCTATTGCGTATTAAATTTACTATTATAACTTGGGAAAAGGCCTGAATTAAAGACAGTGCCCGGCACACTCCCCTTCCTTCCGGTGTGAAACACGCAAAAAGAAATCTAATCAGGATATGTTACCATAGAGGCATCTGTATGATTTGGAGAGTCGAATTTCTGGATTGATAGTAGGATCCAATTTGAAGCGGGCCCTCTTCAAAAGAAATCCCTTTAATCATTCCGAAATTCAGCAAAATGTATAACTAATTGAGATTTGTGGCAAGAGTCTTTAAAACTGTGGCAAGAGTCAGGACAAAACAATATGGACGTGTCCACCTTTTAAGTAGGTACTAAAGACGGACCGAGTATAATAATCTTGAATACTTCAATCACTTTATTGAGTCCCTGGTTATTTTCTTGGCAAACTCTAACAAGGGAAAACTTTTAAAAGACATCATAGTTTTAATTGGTTCTATGTTACTCTGCTGTTGTAAAATATGGAGTACGTTGATTATAATAGTAAAGGATGAAACTTTTTCACTCAGCTGAATGTATTGAAATCTAACTATCATTACTATAGAGTTGAGAGTGCAACATATTTTTAACAATATAAAGCAATTCTGTAGGCAATACTATTCTACATAGACTACGATTCAAAGATAATAATGGTTGAAACTGCAACGCTAGCGAGCCATCGGAGAGCAATGACACACGCTTGATGTACATTCCGTATCTATGAAAATTTTCTATCCATTATTGTATTCCAGCAGGAAATCTCTATCACTGAATTATATTAAGTGAACTAAAACGGAAGCAGTTAAACTGAATACACCTAGGATAAGATTATAATTGTATTAATCATGGAAGGTAAACTAATAAAGAATAGGGATATCACAAAATAATATGAAATATAAAGCGAATAGAATATAAAATATGAAGCCTTAGACATTATTCTTATTATTTTATGAATGAGAATATATTTTATCTATATGTACTAACTCCTAACTATGTGAATGTATAATTCTTAACTATGAATGGATGAGTATTAAGCTATTGAAAATGGGTATAGTATAGAATATTATGATAAATCGTCTTATGCTAAATAACTTATTATTATTATTATTATTAGAGACATCATTTAGATACATAGTATTATGACTGTTGATGACTTCAAAAATTGATCATCACCCGATTTACCAAACAATCAATTATCTACTACCGTGGGAAAACTGTACAATCATTTACCACGAGTATGCAGCCGATCAATGAAATAAAATTAAACCTAATTCACCTACCTAAATATATTTAATATTACGAAGTTAATAACATAATTTAATGACTAATCTAGTTGCGCAAGTTATTTACATTCCGGAATTTCTTCTATATACATTATATTGTCACGTAACAAAATCTTTGACTAACCCTTCCTGAACCCGTAATGAATCCTTCTAACAAATACGGTAAATATCTTTATCATAACTCCTTTTTCTCTTTTCTCCTTCTCATTCATTAGGAATCATCTCGTTGAGTGTATAGGGACAAGGCTACAGAGTGGCGCCATACTCACAAAAACTTATCCAATTATAACTCACGACAAAAAAATCTTGTCTTCAATAGACTGATCTGTTTCCTATTTTTTCCTGATCTTTTTCGGATATTTTTCAACATGCCTCAAGCGTGATTTTGCATTCTACAATCATCAGAACAACACTTTTCATTATAATATTCCAGTAGGAAACCTTTACCACAGAACGCTAGTCAAAACAAAACTATGATCGAGTGCTAGGCTATTATTTATCGCAAACTCAAAGTACGTGACATTTTCTCAAAACACTGGAAGAGTAATTCTCAAGGCATGATTTAATAATATGAAAATTCAACTCGATCAACTAGCTTAGGACTGCTAATGCTCGACTTCTGATTATCAACATTATGAAATTTACCAATACATTAACACATTAATAGACTACTATTACACTATTACTGATTCTCAAGTTCACTGACATTTTCAACCTTACTGGAGCCTCACATAATTATTTCTCAACAATAAACTTCATATCCAACTAGTTTCAATTACTCTACTAGATCTCAAAATATCTCAACTTATTCACATGGAAAACTTGATTGCAATTTTACTATTCATCATTAAAAAATTTATCATTTCATTAAAGATTTTCCTATTTTTTTTATTTATTAATTCTTTTTGACTACTTATCTCTAAAGGGTCCTACTACTGTTAATTACCTCAATTTAATTTTCCCAACAAAAATTCTATTTCCTTTTTGACACGAATTTTCCTACATATTTCTACCTTATATCCCCATTTAAATTTTTAATCAACCTTTCAACTCTCAACTACAGAATAATTTAAACTCATGCTTAACTCAAGAGATTTTTCCTTTTCATTTCAAATTCAACTAGAAGAATTTCACTGTTAATTTTATTTTAATTTAACCCGTTCATTAGTGTTCCAATATTTATTTCTACTTTCACTGATAACCATTTTAACATTACCTAGGTACTCGAAAAAGTTTCTCTGTTATTTTATTTGTATACCTTAACTAATCACTTTAAATATTCATTGTCTAAAACCTTCACTTTTCGTTAACATACCAAATTTCTAAGCAACTTTAAACTCAATAATACCCCTTTTTTTTACTAATTATTACTTGTGTTTTTGCGGCTGACTTTCCTACCAAACATTAACGAACCTTTTGACTGGGCTTCCCTAAACTGCATTACGCTGATTGTTTTCCTTACAATCACTACGAAGACTCACTAAATATTCTAGATTTCGGTTTACGTTATTCTACTGACGAGCCCCATAACTCTCGAATGAACCAGACCGTTTACTAGATACAAAAAAAAATCTCAGCTCACACCATCTTCGGTGCCTTTCGCTAAAATTATACAATTCCACCGTACAAATTTGCAAGGTTAGTCACAGCTAAATTCCTTGATTTGTTACATGGACAACTATCGGGCAGTGCACCGTTCTCTCTGGACACGGACCTACACTCGCGCCGATTACCTAAATTCAACAACAACACACACAGGCAGGACATCCCCTTGTCCTCCTCTAAATCTTGAGTCTCAACTAAACAAACAAAAAAAATTCCCCACAGTCTACAGGAAACGTCATCAACACAACGGATCTTTACACTATCACTACGCATGCCTACCGCAAAAATCACACCCTAAAAAAATATATCTCCAATAAAAAAATGATTCACCTTTTCGAAAATAAGCATTACTGATAAAGGGACTTAACAACCTCATCTGAATCAACTTATTCTTATACAAATTCCCAAGGATTTGATCATCGTTTCAACTTTAATCTACAATATCTAATTATTTAGTTTAAACATCTCAAGGCCCAAAACTACTCATCAACTTTTCAAAACTACATATCAACAATAACTTATAAAACAGTTTCCTATTTATTCTCTGATTACCTTCGATCTACCTAAACTTATCAAAAAAAAATTTCCTATTTTCCTCAAACATTCTCCCATAGTAATTTCCGAATTTTCCTAATTTACTTGGGTTGACCTTTAAAATCTCAATATTCCCTTTCACTACTACTATAATGATATTCAGCTACCAGACGTGAGACCAGAATACGTACGTTGACATTACAATAATTTCTATCATCATTCACGGAATTACAGAATACAAAAATTTATTCAGCACTTAGAATCAGTTGTTTTTCACCTATCTTAGTTTCTTCTACCATTTTTATTTACTGTTAAACCTTAAATTTCTCAATATTAAGTTTTAGAATACTTCAACTTGAGCTTCAATGATACCTAACTTTATCTTTAAGCACTTCAAAAGATTATCATTTTAATGGTTTAACATAACTGAATAACTTTCCTGTTTCATCTACAATTATTTAAACTTCAGAAAAATTGGAGTAGCAACTATAAATTATTCATTCAACTCCAAACCTGAAATATTGACAGTTAACACGTTCACAGAATGAATTATTAAGTATAGACTCAGAAAAATTGATCTAGTATTATTAGAGTAAGTTATGAAAAATTTAATTTTTTAGAAAATTGAATTCCAGAGATTTAAATATATCTAGACAGCAGAGTGGCGCAGTTGTGTGCCTAAGAAGATAATTTTGAATAATATTTAGAATTTAGAAATAGGCCGGCACATCTAGAAAATACCTGAGTCTATACCTAATTCATGCAGGTGAACGGGCTAGAGTCAAGAAAACTTCAATAATCTTGCCATGCCGATTTAATAGGTTTATACTATAGAATAACACTACAATTTGAAATAATAAAAAATACAAACAGTTTCAATAAACATTGGCAGCTAAAATCGAACAACAGAAACAACAATATCATGTTACTTTGTGACATTCTTCATCTGATTCGGGGGCGCATTACTATCCCCGTTTAGATAGCAATACGTCACAAAACCAAACAAGATCAGTCATAAAATAACCAATCAATTTCAACATGAAATTACCTCAAGAAAGAAAAAACCCGTTGAACCCAAATTTCGTCGATAGTAACCCATATAACCCATTTCATAATAATTTTGAATCCCCACTTTTTATTGACATTCTCGAATGAACCTTTGTTTCACTACACTGCACTTTCGTTGGTTTGTACGTTGCTTTATCGTCGGGGTTACAGTACCTTGTTTTTGGCGGTGAGCTTTTACGGTTGAATTGGCTTGACGGCGACGTCCTCTTACGTCCCTAGACCTGTCGTCTGAACGGGTGTCTTGAAGCGGTTTTACATAAAGTTGCGGAACCAAGGGGTGTAGTACAAGAAGTTGGTTTGGGGACACACATGAACCGCTGTAAATAAATGTATACAGCATTAATTTCTAACTCTTCCTACAATTCATCAAAAGCTAAAACAGGAGTTTATTCTGTTATTTAATTTAGATTTTATCTTGACGTTCTGATTTCATTCTCAAATTTAACAGATTTAAAACAAATTTACTTGCCAGAGTGTCATTGAAATACAATGTAACCTTTATGAAACATCCGTAATAAATTAATATAATGCGTTAGAAAATGAATACTTCATTAATTATGATGTTAACTTTATGATATTTTTCGTTTGGATTGCGAAATCAAATACAATTTTTCATATAGTAGCTCGGCTAGTATTGTTGGAAACTTGTGCGCTAGCCAACATTTATATATTTATTATTTATGAACTTTAGGACGCAATCCAAGTGTAAATAAGGGCATTCGCCCAAAACTGCTCAGAACCTTAATTAAAAATGAACATTCCAGAGTTTATGATTTGATTTACCTACAAATACAAGTCCAAAAACTAGTATCAACTGAAATATGAATTTATCACCTAATAAAACAAGACACTTTATAACACAATAAAAGAAAAAATATTAAAATTTGAACATTCATTAATATTAATTTCCTGGAGAAGAAAAACTTTCTTCTTCATCTATTAAGATTTCTATCATAAAAAATTTACTAAATCATTCAAAAGCCTTAATGACATAAGAAAACAGAGTCTGAAAAATAAAATTAAAAATGTCATAAACTCAATATGAACAATTCTTAAAAGTTTCATTTCAATTAAAGGCTATCTTCCTGACTGCAGCAATACTACTACGAATATATCTCCAGAAACAATAACTCAAATGTAACGTAACTGAAAACTTTCCATACTTCTGTAGAAAAAAATTATAAGTATCTTCCATCACTAATAAAATCAAAAGGATTATTCTCAATCAATATTATTTACTTGAAAAATAACAGGCTTAATAATTCAATACTCTTATGGAAGTTTCAAAATTGATTGAAAATTCCTAAATTATATTTTAACCTTATTTTACGTACCTTAGCGGTTATTTGAAGAAACAATTATTCGTACAGATGAAGAAACACAATTAAACCTTTCAGGACATGGCACTACTAGTAAATTTAAACATTAATAAAAATAAACTTGCTCCTACATTAACTACTGAAATAAACTTATAAACTGCCCAAAAAGGGGGAAACATAGTGACTACATCTTTACTCTCGTAGTGCTCCTAGCAAAGTGTCCTCCGGAACGTAATCTGGTCTGTCGGCTGGGGAATCGCCCCACTACTGTATTTAGAAACAGGTCTCCTATTGGGCGAATGGAATCAATTTGACCAATCGTCGCGTGGCTTCTACAGCCTTTGGACCAAATAGTAACTGCAAAATCGGTAGTTTGTTATAATTTCAATGCTTGCTGTTTTCCAACTTATCGCATTTTATGTCGCGACAAGAAGCTGAGTTTTAGAGATAATTCCATAATCTACATTCCTCGACGACTCGGAGCCACAATTTTTAAATATCTATCATGGGAAACTCGAAGTCATGGCCGTTCATAATAGAGAGAGAAAATAATTTATTTCGCTAACTCACTTAAAATAATGGCTCTAGTCTATTGCGTATTAAATTTACTATTATAACTTGGGAAAAGGCCTGAATTAAAGACGTGCCCGGCACAATGTTTAAACCAAATAATTAGATTGTAGATTAAGTTGAAACGATGATCAAATCCTTCGGAATTTGTATAAAAATAAGTTGATTGAGATGAGGTGTCAAGTCCCTTTATCAGTAATGTTTATTCTCGAAAAGGTGAATCAGTTTTATTATGGAAATATTTTTTTTAGGTGTGATTTTTGCGGTAGGCATGCGTAGTGATAGTGTAAGATCCGTGTGTGTTGGTAACGTTTCCTGTAGACTGTGGGGAATTTTTTTGGTTTGTTTAGTTGAGACTCAAGATTTAGAGGAGGACAAGGGATGTCTGCCTATGTGTGTTGTTGTTGAATTTAGGTAATCGGCGCGAGTGTAGGTCCGGTCCAGAGAGAACGGGCACTGCCCGATAGTGTCCATGTAACAAATCAAGGAATCTAGCTGTGACTAACCTTGCAAATTTGTACGGTGGAATTGTATAATTTTAGCGAAAGGCACCGAAGATGGTGTGAGCTAAGATTTAATGTATCTAGTAAACGGTCTGGTTCATTCGAGAGTTATGGGGCTCGTCAGTAGAATAACGTAAACCGAATCTAGAATATTTAGTGAGTCTTCGTAGTGATTGTAAGGAAAACAATCAGCGTAATGCAGTTTAGGGAAGCCCAGTCAAAGGTTCGTTAATGTTTTAGGTAGGAAAGTCAGCGCAAAAACACAAGTAAAATTGGTAAAAAAAGGGGATATTGAGTTTAAAGTTGCTTAGAAATTTGGTATGGTAACGAAAATTGAAGGTTTTAGACAATGAATATTTAAAGTGATTAGTTAAGGTATACAAATAAAATAACAGAGAAACTTTTCGAGTACCTAGGTAATGTTAAAATGGTTATCAGTGAAAGTAGAAATAAATATTGGAACCCTAATGAACGGGTTAAATTAAAATAAAATTAACAGTGAAATTCTTCTAGTTGAATTTGAAATGAAAAGGGAAAATCTCTTGATAAGCATGAGTTTAAATTATTCTGTAGTTGAGAGTTGAAAGGTTGATTAAAAATTTAATTGGGATATGAAAGTAGAAATATGTAGGAAATTCGTGTCAAAAGGAAATATATTTTTTGTTGGAAAATTAAATTGAGGTAATTAACAGTAGTAGGACCCTTTTGAGATAAGTAGTCAAAAGTATTAATAAATAAAAAAATAGGAAAATCTTTAATGAAATGATAAATTTTTAATGATGAATAGTAAAATTGCAATCAAGTTTTCCATGTGAATAAGTTGAGATATTTTGAGATCTAGTAGAGTAATTGAAACTAGTTGGATATGAAATTTATTGTTGAGAAATAATTATGTGAGGCTCCAGTAAGGTTGAAAATGTCAGTGAACTTGAGAATCAGTAATAGTGTAATAGTAGTCTATTAATGTGTTAGTGTATTGGTAATTCAATAATGTTGATAATCAGAAGTCAAGCAGTAGCAGTCCAATGCTAAGATAGTTGTTCCAGTTGAATTTTCATATTATTAAATCATGCCTTGAGAATTATTCTTCCAGTGTTTAGAGAAAATGTCACGTACTTTGAGTTTGCGATAAATAATAGCCTGGCACTCGATCATAGTTTTGTTTTGACTAGCGTTCTGTCGTAGAGGTTTCCTACTAGAATATTATAATGAAAAGTTTTTCCTCATGATGTGGAATGCAAAATCGCGCTTGTGTCATATAGCTCTCGCGTTGATCTATAATGCAATTTCAATCATTGTTATCCTTGAATCGTAGTCTATGTAGAATAGTTTTGCCTATCGAATTAATTTATATTGTTAAAAATATGTTGCACTCTCAACTCTATAGTAATGATAGTTAGATTTCAATACATTCAGCTGAGTGAAAAAGTTTCATCCTTTACTATTATAATCAATGTGCTTCATATTTTACAACAGCAGAGTAACATAGAACCAATTAAAACTATGATGTCTTTTAAACGTTTTCCCTTGTTAGAGTTTGCCAAGAAAATAACCAGGGACTCAATAAAGTGATTGAAGTATTCAAGATTATTATACTCGGTCCGTCTTTAGTACCTACTTAAAAGGTGGACACGTCCATATTGTTTTGTCCTGACTCTTGCCACAGTTTTAAAGACTCTTGCCAAAATCTCAATTAGTTATACATTTTGCTGAATTTCGGAATGATTGAAGAGATTTCTTTTGAAGAGGGCCCGCTTCAAATGGATCCTACTATCAATCCAGAAACTCGACTCTCCAAATCATACAGAATGCCTCTATGGTAACATATCCTGATTAGATTTCTTTTTGCGTGTTTCACACCGGAAGGAAGGGAGTGTGCCGGGCACTCTCTTTTTAATTCAGGCCTTTTCCCAAGTTATAATAGTAAATTTAATACGCAATAGACTAGAGCCATTATTGTAAGTGAGTTAGGGCCGAATAAATTATTTTCTCTCTCTATTATGAACGGCCATGACTTCGAGTTTCCCATGATAGATATTAAAAATTGTGGCTCCGAGTCGTCGAGGAATGTAGATTATGGAATTATCTCTAAAACTTAGCCTTCTTGTCACGACATAAAATGCGATAAGTTGGAAAACAGCAGCATTGAAATTATAACAACTACCGATTTTGCAGTTACTATTTGGTCCAAGGCTGTAGAAGCCACGCGACGATTGGTCAAATTGATTCCATTCGCCCAATAGGAGACCTGTTTCTAAATACAGTATGGGGCGATTCCCCAGCCGACAGACCAGATTACGTTTCGGAGGACACTTTGCTAGGAGCACTACGAGAGTAAAGATGTAGTCATTATGTTTCGCCCTTTTTAGGCAAGTTTATGAGTTTATATCATTTTTAGTTAATGAGGAGCTAGTTTTATTTTTTATTAAGTTTAATTTTCTAGTAGTGCCATGTCCTGAAAAGTTTAATTGTGGTTTCTTCATCATGTACGAATAATTGTTTCTTCAAATAACGCTAAGGTACGTAAACCAAGGTAAAATATAATTTAGGGAAATTAATTAAGTGAAACTTCAATCAAAAGATTTTATCAACAAAGCCTGTTATTTTTCAAGTTAATAATATTGATTGAGAATAATCCTTTTGATTTTATTAGTGATGGAAGATACTTATAATTTTTTTCTACAGAAGTATAGAAAGTTTTCAGTTACGTTACATTGAGTTATTGTTTCTCTGGAGATATATTATCGTAGAGTATTGCTGAAAGTCAGAAGATAGCCTTAAATTGAATGAAACTTTTAAAATTGTTCATATTGAGTTATGACATTTTTTAATTTATATTTTTCAGACTCTGTTTTCTTATGTCATTAAGGCTTTTGAATAATTTAGTAATTTTTTGATAGAAATCTTAATAGACGAAGAAGAAAGTTTTTCTTTTCCAGGAAATTAATATTAATGAATGTTCAAATTGTAATACAATTTAAATTACTTTCTATGTGTTTACTAATTTGATTTAATTAAAGGTAAAAATTCACAAGATGAATCTTATAAGGCAAACATTATCTTTCCTTAAAGTAAAATTTTCAATATTTTTTTTCTTTTATTGTGTTATAAGTGTCTTGTTTTATTAGGTGATAAATTCATAATTTCAGTTGATACTAGTTTTTGGACTTGTATTTGTAGGTAAATCAAATCATAAACTCTGAATGTTCATTTTTAATTAAGGTTCTGAGCAGTTTTGGGCGAATGCCCGTTATTTACACTTGGATTGCGTCCTAAAGTTCATAAATAATAAAATAAATAAATGTTGGCTAGCGCACAAGTTTCCAACAATACTAGCGAGCTACTATATGAAAAATTGTATTTGATTTCGCAATCCAAACGAAAAATATCATATAAGTTAACATCATAATTAATGAGTATTCATTTTCTAAACGCATTATATTAATTTATTACGGATGTTTCATAAGGTTACATTGTATTTCAATGACACTCTGGCAAGTAAATTTGTTTTAAATCTGTTAAATTTTGAGAATGAAATCAGAACGTCAAGATAAAATCTAAATTAAATAACAGAATAAACTCCTGTTTTAGCTTTTGATGAATTGTAGGAAGAGTTAGAAATTAATGCTGTAATACATTTATTTACAGCGGTTCATGTGTGTTCCCAAACCAACTTCTTGTACTACCACCCCTTTGGTTCCGCAACTTTATGTAAAACCGCTTCAAGACACCCGTTCAGACGACAGGTCTAGGGACGTAAGAGGACGTCGCCGCCAAGCCAAATTCAACCGGTAAAAGCTCACCGCCAAAAACAAGGTACTGTAACCCCGACGATAAAGCAACGTACAAACCAACGAAAGTGCAGTGTAGTGAAACAAAGGTTCATTCGAGAATGTCAATCAAAGTGGGGATTCAAAATTATTATGAAATGGGTTATATGGGTTACTATCGACGAAACTTGGGTTCAACGGGCTTTTCTTTCTAGAGTAATTTTATGTTGAAGTTCTTATTTGTTATTTGATGACTGATATTGTTTGGTTTTGTGACGTATTGCTATCTAAACGGGGATAGTAATGCGCCCCCGAATCAGATGAAGAATGTCAACAAAGTAACATGAAATTGTTGTTTCTGTTGTTCGATTTTAGTTGCCAATGTTTATTAAATTGTTTGTATTTTTCAATTATTTCAAATTGTAGTGATTTTCTATAGTATAAACCTATTAAATCAGGCATGGCAAGATTAATTGAAGTTTTCTTGACTCTAGCCCGTTCACCTGCATGAATTAGGTATAGACTCAGGTATTTTCTAGATGTGTCGGCCTATTTCTAAATTCTAAATTTTATTCAAAATTATCTTCCAAAGGCACACAGGAGGAGGAAGCATGAAGAAAGAAGGTGCTGATGGGAGAGACATTGGACATGGGAGAGGAGGAGGAGGAACCATGGAGAAGGAAGGTGCTGATGGGAGAGGCATTGGACATGGAAGAGGAGGAGGAGGAATCATGGAGGAGGAGGAATCATGGAGGAGGAGGAACTATGTAGAAGGAAGGAGGCATTGGACATGGGAGAGGAGGAGGAACCATGAAGAAGGAAGGTGTTGATGGGAGAGACATTGGACATGGGAGAGGAGGAGGAACCATGGAGAAGGAAGGTGCTGATGGGAGAGGCTTTGGACATGGAAGAGGAGGAGGAGGAAACATAGAGAAGGAAGGTGCTGATGGGAGAGGCATTGGACATGGAAGAGGAGGAGGAGGAACCATGGAGAAGGAAGGTGCTGATGAGAGAGGCATTGGACATGGATGAGGAGGAGGAGGAACCATGGAGAAGGAAGATGCTGATGGGAGAGGCATTGGACATGGAAGAGGAGGAGGAGGAGGAGGTACCATGGAGAAGGAAGGTGCTAATGGGAGAGGCATTGGACATGGTAGAGGAGGAGGAGGAGGAATCATGGAGGAGGAGGAACCATGGAGAAGGAAGGTGCTGATGGGAGTGGCATTGGACATGGTTGAGGAGGAAGAGGAATCATGGAGGAGGAGGAATCATGGAGAAGGAAGGTGGCATTGGACATGGGAAAGGAGGAGGAACCATGAAGAAGGAAGGTGCTGATGGGAGAGACATTGGACATGGGAGAGGAGGAGGAGGAACCATGGAGAAGGAAGGTGCTGATGGGAGAGCATTGGACATGGAAGAGGAGGAGGAGGAACCATGGAGAAGGAAGGTGCTGATGGGAGAGACATTGGACTTGGAAGAAGAGGGGGAGGAGGAGGACATGAAGTATGAGGAGGAGGAGCAGGAGGTTGCGGAACGAAAATGGAAGTTGCACGTGAGAGAGGCTTTGGACATGAAGGAGGAGGAGGAGGAGGAGGTGGCGGCACGGACGTGGAAGGTGATGAGAGAGGCGGCATGGTAATGGAAGGTGATGATGATGGAGGCAGCTCGGAAGTGGAAAGTGGTGATAGAAGAGGTGGCATTTGAGAAAGTGAAGTAGGCATGGGAGAATAAGGTGCTGTTGAAGAAATAGTATTTTGAACATGATGGCACACATTACCTAGCAATTGACAGATCCTACTTGGACAGAGGTGTAGACCATCTCTTGCTAGGAGGTGCCATCTCACGTCGCTGCCCATCATGAAAACTTCATCATTGTTGATGAATTAGCAGTTGAGCCTGTGGAAATGAGGATATTTTAATGTTATTTATTATTATCTATTCTGTAAGCATGGGTGACCAGAAATGAATTTTCATTATAGGTTCTATTAACACCTATCCAGTGGTGAAGTGGATGAATAAACTAATATAATGGATGATTCTTCTTGTATTAGCCATAATCAATATGAATGAATAACTCTTCAGCCTCTACTATTAGCTGTTTCTGGATAAGTCACTCATTCTAAAACATGAAAAAGAGGGCATGAGAACAGATATCCAAGTTTGTTTTGAAATTACACTCATTGTTCATGAAATCAAAATTCGAACCACTGGGAAGCGATTTTTAAAACTCAATTGTATTTAGAGGAGTTCGCCGAAATGGTCAGCGTTACAATGGGAGTGGTAGACGCCGCCACGTGTCTAATCTCACCGATTAGACACGCCTCTAGCCACAGGGACAATCACTTCCCTACATACTGAAAAACAAAATACCAAACAAATATAATTCTGATTTTATCACTGCATCATGTAAATTAAATTTTCTTCAAATTGGTATTTTATTTAGAAGTTTTAAATATTGATACCTTTCACACAATTTGTTGATACAGCACATTAGTCACAGTTGCCTTTCCATTCCAAAAGTCAACTCTTTCTGCATCACTTCCAGCGACCTTGAAAGTGCTCTCACACCTTGGCCGGATGCTCGAAATATGGATCTCAGCAAAATTGAGCTTGTGGCGGATTTCCTTCACCAGCTTGACCATCTGCTCTGCAATTGTAGATGGCCTGTCCTGGAAGGCACGTTGTTTGTCCCCAGGTGAATAATCACATGGTCATACTCCTCATCTGATGTCAATTCAAATTCTTGAATTTTCCTACCAGATTAGAAGTTGACTGTCACCTGAAAAAATAATTGGTTGGTTCGCTGCTCTGAAGTCTAACACCCGGCCTCCATTTGCGATTTCTAGTCACACGATTTTTCTGTTGCAAAAATAGAACTCATTGCATCTAGTTGGAATGAATCCACATGCTAACAAAAAATCAGTGTTCGTTATAACTAGAAGCAATATGAGTTCTATTTTTGCGACAAGAAATTGCAAATAAAGGCCGGGCCTTTTAGCCCTTAAATTACTATCATTGGTGAAACCTACACTAAGACTGGCCACACACACACAGAAAAGTAATATTGTCGTCTCTAGTCAGGGAAAATATTTAGTGTTGTAAATTTATACTAAAAATAGCTAAGTTATATTTTATAGTTTGACAATTGTCAATAATTAACAGTTTCGTCCATAGTTTCATAAATTTTGTAACTTGATAAAGCGTGGGCCTAAGCTAAAGTAGACAGAAATTGAAAGTAATTTTGATTAACTCACTCTCAGATCACTAGGTACTTGTTGCAAGTATGTGTCAAAATACTTGGTTCGACTAGCACCAACAATCAACACTCTCGCCATTTTGCAATAATGAAACTGCGATTTCACCTGCAACAAATATAAAGGTTAAGGGTTAGGTTTTATTTAGGTTATATTTAATAATGATTCATAAGGATAGGTTAGGTTTTTACTTCCCACTTTGGCACTGATATTCTGAGTTCCAGATATTTCCAATTCCTCCATCTGACAAACAAATAATTTGAGTTCCAGATACTCCCAATTCCGCCTAGCAACATATTTCGAGTTCCGGATATTTCCAATTCCGCTGTCTGACAAATATTCGGAGTTCCACCCAGCAACAGTTTTCAAGCATAGGACATTTAACTTTGATATTTTGAGTTCCAGATATTTCCAATTCCGCGGCCCCGGCGAATCAGTTGCAGTTCCACTGAATGCCAGTCACAGCTTAGTAACAGTTATTACAGTGAACGGAACTGCTCTAACATATACGTTATCAGCGCATGCGCATACTTCACTATTCTGGAGGAGCATTTCTACAGCGAGCCTCGCGTGTGTTGTTCAATATTGACCACAATCTAGAGCAGCTTCTCTTTGTCTCAGAAACAGAGTAACGGCCAGCAACAGTCACAGTTATAACTTAGTTATTCAAAAGTATTCTTTGAGTATCTATAGTGAGATCCACTTTATAATGGTAGTGTATGGTTTGCAATGGCGTTGCTATCCTTGTCTATCGTTCAACAAATGTGAAAGAGTTAGGGGTTGGGTTTTATTTAAGTTCTATTTAAAATGTTTTATTAGGATAGGTTAGGTATTTGCTTTAAAATTGCAATATGCTAGAAGGGGCTAGGGTCTAGGTAGAGTTATGTTTTTTGATGTTTCAAATGTAAAAGTATAGGTTAGGGTGTTAGGATTTTGCTTTGAACCACATATTTCTGAACATGTTCATGGAATGAACCACATGTTTAAGTTTTGTTCTTAAGATGATGAATAAATCTAAAGTAATGAATGTGAAAAGGTTAGAGGTTGGGTTTTATTCAGGTTATATTTGATAATGTGTTATTAGGATAGGTTGGGTTTTTGCTTTGAAATTGCAATATGCTAGAAGGGGCTAGGATGCAGGTAGAGTTATGTTTTTTGATGTTTCAAATGTGAAAGGATAGGTTAGAGGGTTATGATTTTGCTTTGAAATCTAAATTATTAAATGTGAAGAGGTTAGGGGTTAGTGGTTAGGTTTTTTTTTGATTATATTTAATAATGTTCCATAAGGTTGGGTTAGGTTTTTGCTTCAAAATTGCAATATGCTAGAAAGGGCTAGGGTCCAGGTAGAATTATGCTTTTTGATATTTCAAAGGTGGAAAGATAGGTAAGGATTTTGCTTTGAAATTGCAATATGCTGGAAGGGATTAAAGGTTTTTACAAATAGTTATGTTTATCGATGTTTTGAATGTAAAAGGGGTGGTTGGGGGTTCGGTTTTTGTTTTGAAATGACAATATGCTGATTTAGTTATAGTGTTTTTTAACATCAGTTAAATAACAACTGTTATATTTTATCAATTATATTTTTCAAAAATACTCTTCCTTCTATTAAATAAAATGATAATATATTGATTATCATATTGAATTTAATGATAAATCATCATTGGATAATTATATCTTCATCAAATAGAATGACGATTGGTTCCAGTTTCAGTGCTCGGTAACCATCATCACAAAGAACGTTACATTCAAAGAACTGACTGAATGGAGCGGGAAAAACCCGTTGCTAACACATGCGCGATACGGTCACATACGGTGCTGTCTGAGACAGCGAGTGTTTTGTCAATTTTAGTGTCTGGCTGAATTTCTTATTAAAAATTAGAATTTAAATATTTACAAATCTCTTGATAATCAGTTTAATTCTATTATTAGTTATGAGTGTTCCGGTAAGTAATTTAGGCTTACACAATATAACTATAAATCATTCTTAAAACATTTTAAAACTCATCATCATTTTAAAACAATCATCTATAAACATTTTAAAACTTAACCTCAACCATAGGCTATTTGATATTTTAATGTCCACTATTATACTATAGTTACAGTAAGTATACAAAATTCAAATAGAATATGAACACGAACCGGATAGGATAGAAACATGATGAGTGCTTTGTCACTTTCATGTTATTTGTTTAGTGAAGTAGTAAAATCTATATTTTGTAATGTAGGCTCATATAAAAGTCACTATAGTAAGGTCCACGTTATAATGGCAGTGAATAAAGATAGAAGAATAGCGATGCTGATTCTCTGCATTAATTAATTATATTTCTAAACTGTAAAAAACATAATTGGCATCGTTGTGGACCTATAAAAGGACAGTACCACCGGCTTTGTCGAATGATAGACAAGGATAGCAAAACCAAAGTTTATCAAATACTGTCATTATAACGTGAACCTCACTATAGTCTCGGCTCTCGACTAGGCAACCAGTAGGTTTCCACCACTAGTCCACCAGAGGCCAACCTTTCAGCCTTATGTAATAACCCAAACTATAAAAGCAGAAATGTTCAGCATGTTTATAATATGCATTGTCTCTTATGAGGAAACTATGATGCACCTTATTACAGAACTTGCTGTTCTTGTCATCATTCATTGCATACCACTCACTCTTTGCCCCACATTTGAGGTACGGACTGTACGGTATTGGGATCAGCATCCCAAACACACCTTGACAAAGTCCTGAGAAGAAGTGAGCCTTGAGAACGATATTGGAGAAAAACATGATGGAGCACTGTAAACCTTCATTTGTGGAGAGTAAAATACCTTACTCACAGTAGTCCCATTGTACCTGCTCGCAACAATAAATCTGGTTAAGAAGAAAGGCCTTACCACAAGACACAAAAAGCACTGTTATAACCTTTGAAACAAAAAAATCTTGACCTGTCACAACATAGACTGAAGAAATACAGCTGCTCATCAACATATGCAGGATCATACTCTTTCAATTTACTGCCACATAACCTGAAGGACATAGATGACGGGGCAGCATTTGCCAGGGGCCTGAAGTAATACCTATTAGCCCGACCCTACTAAGCAGTATCAGAGTATGTTGAAGAGCATACATTTCAACATACACGACATACTCATGGAGAAATCACCCACCGTAAAGAAGAAAAATGACAGCTCCTCAGCCACCAGACTGTCAGGAGGACAAATGCAAGTAACAAGTGTCTGGGCTGGAGTTGGGCAGCTGATAATGGGAGCAGTTTATGAGGAGACATACATCTGCAAGTTGAGGATGAAAAGTACTGTGTCTTCAAGTATCTTCTCCAGCGTCATGGTCTATCTATCACAAACCGTGAACTCGTGGTAGCTCCTGCTTGGACACGATTGCAACATCCTTTAACACCTGGGAGTATGAAATAACTGTGGTTGATCCAGTTATTGCTGACCATGATGCAGTGGCAATGGACTTGCGCCTGGAGCTGGTTAGTGATTCTGGTGCTGGGCAGTCTGATATTGGACCTATCATATATCATACCATCAGGGCAGACCGACTGCCTCTCTTCAAGGCTGTTATTGATGGTGTTGACTGGAGCAGTGTTCTGTACTGTTATCAGCCACAGAACACATTCGGTGCTTTATTTGACTCTTTTATGAGTGTGTTCAACAGCCATTTTCCTGAACTTTTAGGAAATCTGCTCGGAATCATGGGAAGTCTGACAAGATTCTCAATGATAAATCCTGATACACACCGAGGCTGTCACAAATCAGAAACTTGCTTGTTGCTCTCCATGTGAGGATTGGGCTCAGCGATGATGAGGGTGACAGACTTCATCTCTGCAACCAGTAGCTGAGAGCAAAGAGCATTTATCGAGCTGAGGTTGATGCTGCAAAAAGGGCGACCAATATGACAAGAATTGAATCTGCAGGAAACCTATGTAAGGCTGCCTTGGACCTCATAAATGGGATCTTCAAAGTTTGTTCAAGGCCTAAATGTAAAGCTTCACCAGATGAATTCAACAGCTTTTTATTGGAGAGGTGGAGAAGCTTGTTGCTTCCATGAATGATGTAGGATACAACGCTCCTGGTTATAATAACAACCAAGTGAAGTTTGAAAGGTGGCTGGAGGTCAGGTCTGCGGATGTTGTTTGTGTTATAAGCAGCTTCAAGAACTCTCACAGTCCTGACGTCCGTGGAGTTACAGTTGGTGTGCTGAGTGTGTTGCAGATGCAATTGCTCTTCCCCTGTCTCTCGTGCTTAATGTCTGTATGCGTCATGACTATTTTCCTGATGTCCTGAAGTTATCCCGCACGATTCCTGTCTTCAAAAAGGGTGACCCTGAGTCTATGAACTACTATAGACCTATATCAATCATTCCTGTGTTGGATAAGGTGTTTGAGGCCCCAATGAAGGAGCAGCTTTGTTGTGTTTCACTTTGAGAGAAATCAACTAATCTTTGATGTACAACATGGCTTCAGAAGTGGCAGGTCTACGTTTACAGCTGTCGCGGAAATGATTGATTAAATTGTTAAAGCCTTTGAGGAGAGAGATTTTGTACACCTGGTCCTTGCTGATCTGAGCAAGGCATTTGATGTCAGGATGTCAGAACATGATTGTGTTATTTAGTATGGCTATACATCACTGTATGATTTTCAGGAATGCGATATTTTGCTCACTGGTTCCAATAGTCTCCTCTGATGTTAAGAATGAATTAATGGAAAAACTGTTATAATTGCATACAATGAATTCTCACGCTGACTAGGCTAAATGATAAATCAAAACAACTTTTTTCTCATGCACTTTCAATGTTATTTTTATATCCTGAAAAAAGGACGAATGAGTAAGTCAATTTGTTGTCCAACGAACTTGACCTGTAAAAAGGATCGAAGAATATGTGTTCAAAATTTGAAGGTGATTGATCAATTCATTCTGAAGTTATTGTAGCACATACAAACAGATGGAAAACAACTTTGGATTGCAGTAGGTCAAAGGTGATAACTCGCTAACGCTCATTCGATTACTGTTTTGGCCTTGTGAGAATGTAAGAATGCAGGCACGGCTCTAGGGACTTGTCGCCCTGGGCGAAATCGGCAAACGCCCCCCCCTCCCCAACGCCAGGTATCCCGTATAATAATTGTTTACTTAGAAATTTGCCCGAAGGTTATCAGCTGTTCAAGTTAAAAATGACATTTAAACAAATATTTGACAAATATAAATATTGAGGAATAAGTACAGGCAACGAATGCTCAAATAAAGGTACACAATAAGAAAACATTATTAAGACGGTAGTTCTAAATCAAGAGACTGCAAGAGAGTATTAGGCCTATTTAACTTGCTAAGTAATTAAAACTACAATTGCTACAACACAAGTTTGCTCAACACACCTGAACAAAACGTGTTGGTAATTTTGAGAGCTTCAATTTTATACAGAGTACAAATGTTCATAAGATGCATAGTTTCCGAGATATATGCGAAAAATGAAAAAAATGGTACTTTCAAACCACCCCCACCTCTTTAGCACATGGGGTAGGGGTGAGGACTTATGATATGTTAATCCTCTTACTATCTATCCTTAAAAGAGCTGTGGAGTTGAAAATTGTGTTCCAAACTTTTCACTCTATAATCTTTCGTTGACTGGACTAGAACAGTAACACAAAATATCTGATTAAACTATTTTTATGTAAGAAAACATAATTAAGACGGTAGTTCTAAATCAGAGACTGTAAGAGAGTATTAGGCCTATTTAACTTGCTAAGTAATTGAAACTACAATATTGCTACAACACGAGTTTGTTCAACACACCTGTTTAATTAAGTAGAACTCGTCTGACCTTTGCATAGAAAAATTCCTTCTCCAGTTCTTCAAGATCTAGGGACTGAGCTATTTTGTGTTCGCTAGACCACTCAGACGTTCCTGGGACATTGTTGATCTTAGATATATGTCTTCATTAACTTGAGTTTGGAAAAGCTTCTTATAAAATTTTACTATTCACATTGAATATTATGAATTTATTATTTATTTGCATTTAAAAATTTTCCGTTCCTTGAAATTTGCCGCCCCCAAAAACCAGCCGCCCTGGGCGGCCGCCCGGTCCGCCCACCCCTGGGGCCGGGCCTGTGAGAATGGCACAGTATAAGAGACTACCAGTGTCACATAGCTTCACAAAAAATAACCACTAGGAATATCGGCTTGAGTTAACAGTGAAATTTGGAACATAAACGTCTTATACGATGAGATATCCTCTTATGCTATCTTTTCTCAATGGTAATATTCTAACAAGAGTCATCGAAAGTGATATTCACTTCAAAAATGTAGTAATTTCTACAGCTAACATCAACACTTCCAATTCAATTGATGCTGATAGTCCAGGTTGAAACTCACTATATCTTATCCAAAAATTTACCAAAAGTATTTCAGTAAGTGCTCAGCAAAAATAGTTGTTTGTGGTTTTAGAATCTTTTCCTAGCTGTAAATCAAGTTATCAGATAAGACCAATCTTGTCCTCTGTCTTCAGGTCAAGAGAGAGAAGCAGGAAGGTGGATTTGCAGAACTTCAATTGACAACAAATAACATAAAACAGGAGCTAATAACCTCAGAGGAAGCCCCAACTACTGCTCAGGTATATAACAATCAATTATAATCATATATTTCTTATCATTGTTTCTGATTGCATCTAAAGCTCCACTGACAATACATAATACACAAAAGTAATCAAAAAGTGTAAGATAACAACAATAGATTAAATCAGTAGTTGGTAAAAATGCAGTTTTAATATCGAACTAATAGTGTATTATTGAGATAGCAATGAGTAATCATTCATGATGTTTCTATTGGCTATCAATATTGATGTGATATAATGATTGCAGGGTGAATTGGATGGTGAATGTGGTCGTCTGCTGGAGAGAGAGAAGTGGCATTTTGTGAAAGTGTTGACATTAAGCAGGACAACAATACAGAATTCGAATCAATAATGAATCAATTGACAAATTCATTCTATTAACGAGCCCTGTTCTATTGCAATTCTATTTTAAAACGTCAGCACATGCATGATAAACATGTGTGTACACACATATCCATCTTGCATGTTTTGTGATCAGAAACAGGCCTCTAATATGAAATATAAACAACCAATAACATAAAATAAACCACTGAATCACAAATTATGTAGATAAAAAATATTTAGATAAAAAATAATTAAACCTCGAATAGTGGATAAAAAGGAGAAGTGAAGAAAAAATAAACCACAAAAATCAAAGATACAAAAGCCAACCTCAATTTTTTCAAAGCCTTTTGCTGTTGCGACAACAATGCATGACGAAATGTTTGTACACACATGTTCATCATGCATGTCCTGTCGTAAGTAGCCACCCATAGTTTCAATTTCACAACTACTCCTGTATTTCTCAAATAATGCTATTCACCATTCATATTTGAATCACTTGTTCAATCTATTTCAACCACTTGACAATTAGCAGTCAGATTAATAAGATTCTACAAATCTGTCAATATCTTATTTCTTATGTCACATTAGGAAAAGTGTTTGTAATGGGGAGTGTAATGATGTAGTATTAGGAAAAATTTACATTATGTGATGAGAAAAATTATTATTCCAATCTACTCGATCAACATATTACCAGAGCTATAAATTCCTGAGGTTTTACGTTGACTTAGCAATCAAATGCTTGTTCCCAAACTCTACTTCTATTCGATCATAGTACCACTGTCTGTGTATGAGCAGTGTTGTGATGTGAATATATTTGCAGATGGCGACAGTTGCCGTAGATAGCAGCCAAGAACCAGCGCCAGAGTGCAGCACTGCATTCGCTCCAACCGATAATGACTTCAGCCAACAACATTATTTAATCCCTGGCTACAATCTAATATTCATCAAAGAAGAAGGTAAGAAATAACTGTGTCTTGTTAGTCATATCAAATAAATGTATTTGACGACACATACTTGAATCAAATAAGCTTTCAAATTAAGCTGAGAGATACTGTTCAAGAATAATTATTATCAAACAAAAATCGAAATTAAATGCTGTAATTCACCCCGAAGACTTCTGCTTCTGCAAATATTGACAGGATAAACAGGTAGATGGAAATTCGATGAGCGCTACTATTCAAAAATTATTAGTCAGCCCGGAAATCGAACCAAGTACCTCCAAATTGCCGGTCAGGAATGCTTACCCTTAACCCAAACTGACAATCTCTGGATAGCAGCGCTCATTTTATACAAAGCCATAGCGGCCATCCAGTCTACAGATGGAAATTACTGAGATATTGCAATTATTCAAATGTATTTTCCATCTGTTCAAGAATAGTTTGTTGTTTTTTCTCAAGTAATGTTTTATGTTTATTTTTGAAGATTCCCAAGATGGAGAAGACATTTCAGAAGAAGTTGACTTTGGCGCAGTGAAGAGTGAAGCAGAAATGTGGCCTCCTATCAGCGGCACTGCCAATGCAACAGAAGTGGGTGGACTGGATGCACATTTAATCTCTCCAGTGGAAAAGTGCACTGAGCTAACAGTAGCTGGCAAAGAGACCAAGCTCTACAGCTGTGCCGACTGCAGCTATAAAAGTCCATGGATTTATGATTTGAAGAGACACATTAGAACACACACTGGGGAAAAACCATTCAGTTGTAACTTCTGTGACTATAAATGTGCTACTTTAGGTAATTTGAAGAGCCACATCAGAACACACACTGGTGAAAAACCTTTTAGTTGCAAATTTTGTGATTTTAAATGTGCCACTTCAGGCTATATGAACATACATATCAGAACACATACAGGTAAAAAACCATTTAGTTGTAACTTTTGTAACTACAAATGTGCTCAATCAAGTGTTTTGAAGAAACACATCAGAACACATACTGGTGTAAAACCATTCAGTTGCGAATTTTGTGACTATAAATGTAGTCAGAAATCTTACTTGAAATTACATCTCAGGTCACATACAGATGAAAAACCATTCAGTTGCGAATTTTGTGACTTTAAATGTAGTCGGAAATCTAATTTGAAATTTCATATCAGAACACATACAGATGAAAAACCATTTAGTTGTAACTTTTGTAACTACAAATGTGCTCAATCAAGTGATTTGAAGAAACACATCAGAACACATACTGGTGTAAAACCATTCAGTTGCGAATTTTGTGACTATAAAAGTAGTGAGAAATCTAGTTGAAATTACATCTCAGAACACATACAGGTGAGAACCATTCAGTTGTAAGTTTTGTGACTACAAATGTGCTTTTTCAAGTGCTTTGAAGAAACATATCAGAAGACACACTGGTGAATAACCATTCAGTTGTGACTTTTGTCAAATGTGACCTTTCTTCAAATGTGCTACTTTAAGCCAATTGAAAGTACATATCAGATCACATACTGATGAAAGACCTTTTAGTTGCGAATTTTGTGACCATAAATGTTCTCATTCAAATGATTTGAAGAAACACATCTGACAACACACTGGGGTGATATTTATTTATACAATATGATAGTTTCCACTGAGTATAACAAGACCCATAGTGGGAAAAAACAAAGTAGCACTGTACATGAATGAATAAACTATAAATTAATCTAGAATTATGATTTGATAAACTAGAATTATGAATTATGTGACTTTTAGTGTGCTGATTTATGTACTTTGAAGGCACATAATATTAGAGCCCATACAGTTGAAAAGTAATTGAATAAGTAGTCTTAGTAGTTTTATTGACATTGTTTTGTTTCTCAGTCGATCAAGATTTGTGTGATTGGTTTCAGATTCTTGTGCACTTAATAATTTATTGTAACTTAATTGAGTAAATTCCAACTGAATAGGAGAGCAAAAGTACAATTGTATGCAAGTTGAGTCTATGTATTTAACCATCTACCAGATTTACTTTTCTCCTTATATTAACTTATCCAGAAATATAAATTTGCAGAAATCAAAGCAACAAGTTGGTGAGTTTCTAATGCTTCATCCTTAAAACTTGGTCTTGCAAGGAGCTCTCTCACTCTCATTAAAGGAAAAGAATATTCATGCCTCTTCAATTGTAAAATCGTAAAATTCAAAGCAATCTACACATAATATTTTTCCAAATTCAAATTATTTATTTGCAATTTCATTCGTTTACAATATGATTTACAACATGTAAAGAATTTCTGCATTGTCACAATAATTCTACATAATTCAATTATATGAATCACAAATTAGACACTAAATCATTTGAATCACATAATAAGACACTAAATAAGTTTAGTAACTATTATAAAGCTACATTTTTTATTTGAATCCAATCAAGCCTTGTGTGTAGATAGGTTGGAGTTGGATCGAAGGGAGGAAAGCGGTAAAAAAATTAAAATCATCAAAAGTCATTCATCTAAAAACTCGCGAACCGAGTAATAAGTTCTATTTGTCAAATACTTTGAGATATTCTTCTTGAATTGAAATTTGGAATTAAAAACTTTCGTTTCGCTTAGAAAATTGTAAGTAAATGTAGTATTTGTTTTCTATGGGAGAACATACGGTAGGCTACCTAATATTCTTCAAGACACCAATGAGCCTCACAACTGTTATATGTCAGCTAAGTCCGCCAGTTTATAGTGTTCTTGTGGAATCATGTTTAATCTGAATAGTCATTATCAGACTCACTGTCATAATTATGTAAAGTGTTTAGTTGTAGAGTGCTAGTAAATCGATAATTATCCAATCAATCTCACAACACAGAAAGATTGTCTTGTTGGGAGATTCATACACGAATCAAGGTTCATCTGATTTATAAAATCAATTGTTAGCTCATTGAATTTGAGCATTGAGTAATTGTCATGTGTTCAGTTATGAATCTATTTCTATTAAATCACTTGACAGTGTTTGGAAAATTACAAATGTTTTCTGGATGCTGACTGTTTCACTGTTGCCATGTTTATTTGAACTTGAAAACTACAAAATTCTCACCCACTGACTCAAATTATCTATCATCTTTCTCAATTGAAAGTCATTGCTATACAATTTTCATTGCAATGTTTATTTATTTCCATGACTGAGTTCAGTATTAGTGTGAAGTAGATGGAAAGTGTAAGCTACCTGCAATATTGACAATGTAATCCCTAGTACAACAATTGATATAATTGTCTAGAAAATGTGTGGAAACGATGCTATAGTGTGTTCCATGTTATAATGGCAGTGGATAAAGATAGAAGAATAGCGATGCCGATTCTCTGCATTAAAAGTCCTAACTCCACCTAATAAAGATTTTTTTCATTTTCATTAATTAATTATATTTCTACACTGTCAAAAACATAATTGTCATCGTTGTGGACCTAGAAAAAAATAGTACCTCCGGCTTTGTCGAATGATACACAAGGATAGCAAAACCAAAGTTGATCAACTACTGTCATTATAACGTGGACCTCACTATAGATTCATTCTTTTTTCTCTGAGAAGTAGTTTTAATGAGAATAATAATTTAATTGATTCATTCATATGATTCATTTGAAATCATTTAATAATCCATTCATTGATTGTGTTGACAAATTAATATTATTAATCATCCGAGAAATGTTCTTCTTCATCTTGTGGAAAATATTATAGAATATTAAACAGTCTATTGTGAGATATCCTTGCTTAGTCGTGTTGTCGATTATTTATTGCTGTATATAGTTGTGTATCTATTGCACTGTGTACTCGTACTTCTTACTGATTTTGTTGCTTCATTGGCAGGTAGGTATCAGTCCTCTGACATTCATTTGTTTATTCATTTTTATTTTTGTTTATTTGTTTTATTCATTTTTTGTAACATTTTTATTTTCATTTTAGAATTTTTTCATTTCTATATTCCGTTTTATGATAATTTTCTTGTATACATCTATTTTTTTCCTTCTCTTGTATTTCTATACTTTTTTATTTTAACAATATTGCAATTGTAAGTTACATTGCTCTTTGTATTTTGATTTTATAATAATTTTGTATTGTTGTATTTGTGTAGGAGACACATTAGGGGTAACCTGTTGTCTCCATAAATAAATAAATAAATTTAATTTATTTGTACTAGTTTATTCAGGACAAAATGTCAGAGGTTGTCTGGTATAGCTCAGCTGGTAGAGCTGTCTCCTCAAATGTGAAAAGATCAATTGTGATAATCTCATCTTCATTACAATTAAATTTTCATTAAATTACCACCTCATCAACAACAAAACGTCAATATTTTCTTTGCAAAACCCTTTGAACTTCTATGCTCCATATTATGATGTTATTGTTGTTCATATGGTTGTGTTGATTACCTCAAAAAGCCTCCTGGCATGTGTGATTGATAATGTGTGTAATATTATAGATTATATTATTTATTGAGAATAATATGTCAACTTGAGAGGGACTAATTGATTTTATTTTATGGACTGTTGAGAGTTCTATCCTTTTGAATATCAATTTTGCATTGTATCACAAACAGTTATAATTCACTAGAGATTCATTATATTAATATTATTTAGATTATCAATAGTTTTTAGCAATCTATTGTAAGAGAAACTCCTTGTTAATAGATAATATTCTATCTTTGAGGAATATTCTATACATTTATCCTGTCTTCCATCATTATTTACTTCAATTCATCAACTTTCAATAAATTCTCGAAATCGTCATCCTAGCCTACAATTTTGATATTTCTTACTCCTAGGTATGGAACTCCTATTCCCCCACAGGTATCTGTGGTTATATTTCTATAATGTGTCCCTTTTCATATAATTTAACTTATGAATGAATGAATTTATTTGCCAAAAACAAAATACAAAAAAGGTTTAAAAAAATATATAAGTATATGCTACTGCACTTAAACTAAGATGCATACATAAATATTATACTCTCTACTGTTGAAAGAACAAAAATAATACAGAAAAATCAAACATTGAATCTCTGGTTGTGATGCCTTTTTGACTTAGTTTTTTCATCATTAACTTATTCAATATTGAACAATAATGTACAATTTTTGGTATGTACTAGGAATGAAGTTGACTCAAATTCGTTTTTAACTCTTTGCTGTTATTGCTATAAGTAGGTAATTGCTCAGCAGATCAGTTGAGAATGATGTCTCTGCTAAACCATTTGAATGGGTTTGCATCACACTAGGACTAGGAACAGGAAGGGTCAGAACGAGTTGTTTTTTTTTGAAAAAAAAAACAGACACATGAGCCATTAATATATTAGTAAGCTTCCTCCCATTTGAATATTTTTGAAGATGTTGAAGTTTTTGAGTTGAAAAGCTTCAAAGCTGGTTGGATCATTCTATACAATGGAAGAGTTTTGTGTGTAGAGAGTGAATTCCTCTTCTTTTGAGTGACTGTATGTATTATAAATTTTGGAAATTCCTATATTCTGATGAGAGTCTCTAGGGAAGCTTTCAAAAACAATCGTTTGTAGAAAATCACAAAGTGAAATTGATCCAGCTTATCTTTCCATTCTAAGCTTGAAATCCTACCTCCCACCAATCCTATCTGACAAAACCAATAGCCTAATAATTTCAACAATACAAGATGTGTTCAAAAAGTAAGGTGATTTTGAATTTCGCGGGTAATGCTCATTTTATTTTCAATTTTTATATATTGTGTAGGTTCTGTGTACAGTAAATTGTTCCAGTTCCAATTGTAAATTGTTCCATCACGTGACTATATAGAAGGGGCTAGGGTCCAGGTAAAATTGTGTTTTTGATGTTTCAAAGGTGAAAGAATAGGCTAGGGGGTTAGCATTTTGCTTTGAAATCCAAAGTATTAAATGTGAAAGGGTTAGGGGTTAGGTTTTTTTAAGTTATATATAATAATGTTTCATGAGGCTAGGTTAGGTTGCTTTGAAATTGCAATATGCTGAAAGGGGCTAGGGTCCAGGTAGAATTATGCTTTTTGATATTTCAAAGGTAAAAAGATAGGTTACTGGGTTAGGATTTTGCTTTTAAAATTGCAATATGCTGGAAGGGATTAGGGGGTTTTTACCAAGAGTTATGTTTAATGTTTTAAATGTAAAAGAGTAGGTTAAGGGGGCTAAAGTGCACGTCCAGTGCCAACACACCTGTCATCAAATTTTTGGTTGGGATCGATTTAGTATGTTATTTTGAGCACAAAATCACAAAAATTAAACGGCGCTCACTATTGTTTCCAAAATAAACTAAGTTCAAAGTAGCAGAACTTAACCTATAAGTAGCAACCATAAGTAGCTAAGGTTAGGAAAAGCTGTAGGTTAGAAAAAGCTGTAGGTTAGGAAAAGCTTTAGGTTAGGAAAAGCTTTATGTTAGGAAAGCTTAGGTTAGGAAAAGCTTTGGGTTAGGAAAAACTCAGATTAGGAATATCATAATTTGATGATTTCAATTATCAAAATGGCTGCTACTCATAGGTTAAATGCATGTAAAATTGTGCTACTTTGAACTTCGTTTATTTAAAAAACAATCGTGAGCGCCGTTTAATCTGTGTGATTTTGTGCTCAAAATAACATACTAAATCGATCAAAACCAGAAATTTGATAATAGGTATGTTGACACTGGACGTGCACTCACACCGGTTAAGTTGTTAGGTTTTTGCTTTGAAATGACAATATGCTGACTAAGTTATAGTGTTTTTAACATCAGTTAAATAACAATCGTTATATTGCATTAATTATATTATTTAAAAGTACTCCTCCTTTTATTGAATAAAATAATAATATATTGAATTTTATGATAAATCATCATTGGATAAAATTATTATCATCAAAATAGAACGAAGATTGGCTCCAGCTACAGTGCTCGGTAGCTATCATCACAAAGAACGTTACATTCAAAGAACTGACTGAATGGAACGGTAAAAACCGTTACTAACGCATGCGCGATACGGTGCTGACTGAGACCGAGAGTGGTTTGTGAAGTGTCTATGGAAAAATGGCCGTTACCCGTCCGGCCTTTTGAAACATTGACATATATGAAGAAATTGAATAAAAATGAATTTTCATTTGGTAGAATCTTTTAATATTGCATGAAGGATAACAATAGTATATGCTATATTATTTGCGAGTGCATAAAATATTAATTAATTCAAGACTACAAGCATCGTACACTGAAAATAAGGTTAGTTCATCTGAAATTTTTGAAGTGGCATTAATATTATTTAGAATCGTTTTTTTGAGTTGAAATTAAACTAGCAACAACTATTTTTTCTTTCTTTTTCATTTAAAAAAATTTGAGTCGATATCTTCATAAATAGCTGAGATACAATTGTGCCGTAATTAATCACATATACTCGTGCGGCTTCATATTTTTAGCTTGTTTATAATAAGTTAATATGATTTGTCTCTTATGAGGAAAAATAAGATGCATCACCTAACAGACCAAGTATTCTAAACTTTCAGACCTTGTATGTTGCTTGTATATTTGAGATTTAATTAATTACCTCACTAGGCAACTCTCTATTGTTTCCAAAATATTCAAAGCTTTGCTAGTCATAATAGTAGCCTAGAATTTGTTATACAATGTGAGATTAGTAGCATTTGCTTGGTTAACACACTTGGTTAACTTATATTTTTTTGATTTATGATTAAAGACTGCTGTCTAATTTGTGTGATTTTGTCATAAGAGTCGCATATCAAATCAATTGCAACCAAACATTTGACTCAAGGTAGGGTGGCCATCAATTTAAACTTGAGATAAAATTCACTCTACTTATCAAAGAAACTTGAAGTAGGCCTACAGAACAACTTAAAAAAGGACTTTTCTCTGCTGTTTACAGGTTTCTCTGCTGCAAAATATGGAGTACCTAGTCTGTGAGTACACATTACATCTTGGTTTATAGTATAGCACCTGAAGCTTTAGACCTTGCATAAAATTTTCTTAGGTTTATTTAAAACTTTTTGTAGTTAAAATGTTTTAAGTATTCGCTATATATTTTAAGGGGTGGGGACTCTCCCCCCCGTGGGGCGGTAACCCCCCCCGTAAGCCATAACCGGAAAATAAAAAAAAATAACGGAATCGTATTATTTGAAGAAAAAAACTTCCTTACGACTTTTCCTGAAAATGCTTTCCCTTGGAGTTACAGCGGTTTGAAAATTTGAATTTTCACCCCTCAAATCCACGGTTTTCCCTTAATAAATTGAAAAGTACACGTCAGAAAATGAAGTTTAATGGCTTAAAAGAAAGCTAATTGAAACTGGAAAAAAATCAGCTTTTTTTGCGGCTATTGGGAAAATAGTTACAGTTCATCAAAGATGGCGCTGTCACTGACAACTCTCATTTTTCACTCTTTACCCCCATTTTTCTCAGAAATGGCAATTTGTACACAAAAAAATTGTAAGGACCTTTTTTTTAAATATTTAAATTTGCTTCAATTTGAGACCAGTTAGAGGTCTCTAACATTCTTCAAAGGAAAGTTATGACCAAAAAAAAAAATTTTTTTTTTGGCCGGAAGAAAATGGCCTGTGGAAAGCGAGGGAAATTTCCGAACTGAAAATCCAAATAGCAGGTGCTTAAACATATAATTTCACATACTCACACAAATTTTGATGTACTTGCTAAGTACACTTTTTGATCCAGACAATTTTATGTAATTCGAAACGTGCATTTTTTCAACGAATGTTACAGTTTTCCAGAGAAAATAAGAGTGGGAAATGTATTCAGTATACAATAAAATTACACATATGTTTGCCGCCATTTCCACGAGTTTTCCGAAACTCTTTTTCCCCGTGTATGACCCGCGTATCTTATAACATGGCCATTTTTAGCCCTAAATTAAATTTTAATTGCTCCAATTTTGTCCATGAATTTTAAGCTGAGAAGTCTTGTATTGAAAAACAAAAATACTAACGACAAGTAATTTTTTTATAAATAAATTTTCAACATAAAAATTTTGTTTTTACTTCTCTTTCGTTATAAAAAAACAAGTATTTTATCTTCGGCGCCCTGCTATGATGCCGATCATAGAACGTGTTCAATAAGCAACTACTATGGGAGACGATAATACTGTTTGAATATTTTAAATAATGTAACTTTTTAAACAATTTAAAAAAATTGTAAAAATATTTTATTTATTAATAAAGTGTACTTTGGTTTCATTAATTATTGTTTCAAATTATTTTTTATATCGGTACCCTTTAAAAAAAAAAAAATTTCATGAAAATCGAATGCAATTTAGAACTTTTGCACTTAAGGGTTGCCCTTTGACCCATAAAATTGCAGGGAAAATTAAATTTATAAAATTTTTGTTCTAATTCTTTAAGTTGCTTCCCATTAAAACAACATTCAAATAAATTTTTATGATAATTTAACGCTACATACACATTTTGCCCTTAAGGGCTGCCCTTTGGGTTTTGGATGATGGAATATATAAGTTTCAAACATTTCAATTCATTTTTTAAATCGCTGCCCTTTTAAACGCACACAGTAAAAATTTTATTGAAATATAATGAAAGTTACCAAATGTTGCCCATAAATGTGCCCTTTTTAACCCTTACGTTGGGCTCATTTTGTATCTCACGTTGGTATTTAACTAATTTTTAATATTTCAAACAAATTTGGGCCTTTAATTAATTATTTTCGCATTTTTTTCGAAATTTTATAACTTTTTTTATTTTACCCAGTTTTACCCCCTTTTTAACCCTTAAAGGGTTAAATTCAATTTTCCCCGCCCTAAAAACTTATAGCGTTTTTTCTACACATCCTAACGAACAATTTGAGCTATTAAAGATTAAAATCGAGGCTGTGGTTTTTTTTTGTTTCACTTTTCGATATTTACGGTTTCAGGTGCTATACTATTATGAGCTTTGATGTCCTATAATGAGGAGCACTAAAATCAATCAGCGTTAGTTGAATTAGAAGATGCATTGATGTTATATACTAGAAATATTGTTAGCTTAAAGTAAATCTCAGTTTCAGCATCTCATCTAAATCTCAGCATTTTACCAATTTCATGCATGTGATAGGCTACACTCTTTTATATACTCAATGTTGTTTTGAAACCCAAATTTGAATTGAATGTACGGTAGGCTGTTCATTGAAAGAAAGAGAGTTCATTGTGTGTCATAATACAATTGAATCTTTAGTTTTTAAAGGAATAATTGATAAAAGTTTAATCAGCCGCCATTTTGGATAAAAGTATTATAGAACATTTTTTTATGTCATCTTTCTCGTTTTAAAAAGGCCTTCACAATGATGTACCACACAACGGTTGTTTACATTTAAAATATTTGAGTTACAACCCTTCATTTCCTTGAAAACTAAAACTTCAATCAGCCGCCATTTTGGATACAAGTATTATAGAACATTTTTATCGATGCCATCTTTCTTGGTTTAAAAAGGCCTTTACAATGATGTACCACACAATGGTTTTTTACATCTAAAATATCCGAGTTACAACACATAAGTCACCCCCTGATGTGGGGTTGAAATTCATTTGTCCGTCAAAAAGTAGAGTATTTGACCAATATCTTATCCTGAAAGTTACAGTATTATATCAACAATAGCCTCCAACTTATTGAAGGGCTCCCATAAACATGACTCACTCGGTATAATGTGTATCAGACACACACAAACTTGAAATATTAGCTTTTAATATAAATTATTATTCATTACCCAATAACAAAATTGTCAATTGATTGCATAACATTAATTTCAGGTGGAAAGATCGCCAAAGTTGAGCTCATGAGGGTGGATGACATCTCAAAATCCGAATCAATAATCTATTCACAGGTAATAAATATTTTTAAAATGGTTCAAACCTATCATGAATGCCTGTCAAGCAATTCTTCATCCGTCAACTATGCTTGTTGCCGGCCAGGATAGCTGAGACGACTAAGGCGTTGCACCCTTCAGTCTGCTAGAGCCAAGTGGTCGTGGGTTCAAATCCCGCAGTTAGGCATGCATGCTTCATCATCTCATCAAATCACTCTCACACTTTCCATTACCCAAGCACAAGCAAAAGACCATTCGGCATCATAAGCAAATAGAATCAACTCTTTCTCTCCCCCACTCTTATTTTCTCTCTCATTGCTTGATCAAATTCTCCTATCATTCTTTAAAATTAAATGTGCTAAAATCTACAAAGTTATATCTCAATTTTTCTAATAAGTTAGTTGTAAAAACGTTGTCTCTCTGTTTCAGATTGAAATTGTGAAACATGAGAGTCCATTTGAAAAAATTGACATTGAAATTAAGAATGAACCTCTTCATAGCAATACAGCTATTCATCAGGCAAGTATTTGCATTCTCAAAGTACCTATTCACTCCGTGAGGAAGATAGTTGTAAAAATAGTTATATTTCTTGGTTTGTCATGTAGCTTATTAAAAGCTATCCTTTCTTCTAATTTTATCTTTACTTGATTTTCAAATGAAATCATGTGGAAAGAAATATGATAGGCTTATTCGAAAATCATTTGAAGAGAAATATGAGATTCAAAAACCATGTTAAGAGAAATATGAGATTCAAAAACCATGTTAAGAGAAATATGAGATTCAACTATCATTGTACTATATAAGTAGGTAACAAATGCATTTAATTAGCCCACCATCTGTTTGTGATAGAAGAAGCTATGCATTCTCCAAATCATGCAGTAATACCATGGAGAAAAGAATATAAGAAGAATTGAATATCAATTCAATTGATGCTGATAGTTCAGGTTGAACTCACTATATCTTATCCAAAAATTCATCAAATGTATTTCAGTAAGTGCTCAGCAAAAATAGTTGTTTGTGATTTTTGAATCTTCCCCTAGCTGTAAATCAAGTTATCAGATAAGACTAATCTTGTCCTCTGTCTACAGATCAAGAGAGAGGAGCAAGAAGATGGATTTGCAGAACTTCAATTGACAACAAATAACATCAAACAGGGGCCAATAACCTCAAAGGAAGCCCCAACTACTACTCAGGTATATAACAACCAATTATTATCCTCATATATTTCCCTCTGTTGTATATCCATACTTTTTCACTGTCAAAATTAAACTTGAATTTTAAAAAACTTTTGAAGTGAATATGCACTTACTTTTGTAGTGACGATCGTTTCGACCTGTTGTTGGTCACAGTTCGAAACGATCGTCACTACAAAAGTAAGTGCATATTCACTTCAAAAGTTTTTTAAAATTCAAGTTTAATTTTAACAGTGAAAAAGTATGGTTATACAACAGAGTAATCACGCCGAGAGGAGAAAATGAATCCATGCATACAGGAACACTCATATCAAGGTTATGAAAACATCCCTTTCCATATCATTCAACCAGTTTTGTTTACACAATAACATTATTCCCAACTATGCAAAAATCAGTATAAAAAATCAAAACTCCCCTGCTCAAAAAACTAAAAAACAAGCTCAGAAACTGTACATTAAAAACATCATTCAACATTTGTACAAACAGAAAGATAACCTCAACCAGAAAGCATACCATCTTCATTTAAAACTGAGTTCAGAACTACATTATAATATAGAATTTAAAGAAATATTATCTTACAATCAAGAAATTATAGATTCTATGAAAAACAAGTTGAACCAATAAGACCACTGATCAATCACACAACAGTACCTGCCCACAAACTAGCCAAATTACTAGATACCAACATAACTTTTCATAATCATACTGCAGTGAAAAACAACATTGATCTCACCACAAAACTTCAGAAAATCCAAATACCACAAAACTCCACAATAGCTTCACTAGACATTTCAAATTTATACACCAATGTACCAATTCCCGAAACTGTAAAATTCCTTAAAACAATGCTAGAACAGAATAATACACCACATGAACATATCAATGAAATTGTAAATCTCACTAACCTAGTCACCTCACAGAATTACTTCTGTTACAATAACAAATATTATTTCCAGCCAAACGGTCTCCCCATGGGGAGCCCCATTTCTTGCATTTTAGCTGAGATCTTCATCCACAACATTGAACAAAAACACATTCTCAATCAGTTTGACAGAATCATCAGCTGGTTTAGATATGTTGATGATATTTTCATTTTATACAAAGGAAACACCAGACAAACTGAAATATTTCACTCCAAACTGAACAAAATACACCCAAACTTGCACTTCACCATAGAACTGGAAAACAATAGTACAATCAATTTCTTGGACATCACCATATTTAAACAAAACCATACTTTCAGAACATTTAAAATATTCAGGAAACGTACCACAACTGACACAGTAATTCACAATACCTCCAACCACCCAACCCAACATAAACTTGCAGCTTTCCACCACATGATCAACAGACTATTGAATATCCCCATGACACAATTTGATTACAATCAAGAGCTCAACACGATCAAATTCATTGCCCAACAAAATGGATACTCATCCACTCTAGTCGACAACCTACTCCACAAAATAAGAACAAAATCATCAACCAAAAATAATATGAAAAATGACCAAAAATTCATCACACTCACATACTACAACAAAAAATCACAGAAAGTAGCATCATCTTTTAAGAAACTCAAATACAGAATTGCCTTTAAAACAACAAATTCACTGAGAAAACATCTTCAAAATTACCAAACAAACAGAGATTTGAGCAACCAGGCATCTACAAATTGAAATGTAATGATTGTAGTAAACTGTATATCGGACAGACTGGACGTGACTTTCAGACAAAGAGCACATCAGAGCCATTAATAAACCACATAGCCACTCAAACTTTGCTGACCATATTATATCAACAGACCACACATACACCGACATCGCCACCAATCTTGAAATCCTCCATATCTCACAAAAAAGCAGAAAACTCAATGTATTGGAACAATACGAAATCTACAACCACACAAAACAGTTTCCCAACAGTCTCCTAAATGATCAAATAAATTTCTCTTCCCACACACTCTTTGACAAAATATTCCACAGTTCAAAATTACCGCCTCACTAAGTATCCACCAACTCAACCCCCACCACAACCTATCCCACCACCTTCATCCCTTACCACTCATAGCCTTGTTATCTGAGTGAATTCCCACAGTCTGATGATGACCAACAACAGGTCGAAACGATCGTCACTACAAAAGTAAGTGCATATTCACTTCAAAAGTTTTTTAAAATTCAAGTCTCATATATTTCTTGTCATTGTTTGTGATTGCATATAAAGCTTCACTGACAATACATAATACACAAAAGTAATCGACGAGTGTGACATATAGCAACAATACATGAAATCAGTAGATAGTAAAAATGCAGTTTTAATATTAAACTGATAGTGTATTATTGAGAAAGCAATGAGTGGTATTGTTATCATTCCTGATGTTTCTATTGGCTATCAATATCCTATATTATTGAACGATCAATTTCTGTTTTATATGTTTAGTTGTATATTATAATTATATTTATGTATGTGACCGGATCTCGAAAACAGCTCTAACGATTCTCACGAAATTTGGAACATAGTAGCTTTATGATATAAAAATTCGATTGCACTAGGTCTCATCCCTAGGAAAACTCGATGAAGGACATGAAAATGATAACAATTATTCATCCTTGGAAAAACAGATTATAATTTCGTCGTCTGTCGATAACAGAAGATGCGTGTGCCTGTGTGGGAGATCAGCTGTGTAATCAATCAGCTTACCGTATCTTGCAAGAAATCTAGAAATTTTAATAGACTCGATCAAAATAATCTGATTTGTTGACATGACATGTTATATTATAATATTCAAAGTTAATAATTATTTGACAGTTTTAAGTGATTAGTGAGTGTTATTACTTTCCTTGCCCTATTACCATTGGTAAGGAAAGTATTACTTTCCGAAAAAAAATAAGGTACCCGAATTTCTAAATTTCTATACGTTTCAAGGTCCCCTGAGTACAAAAAAGTGGTTTACGGAATGACTTGAAATTTGGAACTTAAGGTCCTTCCCCTATAAGGATCCTACACAAACAATTTCGAACAAATCCAATTCAAGATGGCGGCTGAAATGGCGAAAATGTTGTCAAAAACAGAGTTTTTCGCGATTTTCTCGAAAACGGCTCCAACAATTTTGATCAAATTCATACCTAAAATAGTCATTGATAAGCTCTATCAACTGCCACAAGTCTAATATCTGTAAAAATATCAGGAGCTCCGCCACATCAATGCGAAGTGTGATTTTAGATTCCCGATTATCAGGCTTCAGATACAATTTAAACAAAAAAATTTAAGTGAAAAAGATTGAGTATAAAAATCTCTACAATTAATTACTAACAGTAATTAATTAATTAATAAATAACAGTGACATTTTCACCTAAAATTGGATATAAGCTCGAAATTCTAGAAAATTTGTTTATCCAATAAAGCAAACTGTTGGAAACTGTTGATTTTATTAAATCATTCACTATGAAGAGATAGCAGACTACGTGTGTCTCCAGCGTTATTGTCCTGTCACCAGCTGGCAGATCTTTGAATAGAAGATTGGAATGCGCGTGCACACTTGCGTCAGGTGATAAATTTTTATAACGGCAAGGAAAGTTGTGTGAGTGCGCCACACCAGATTTTTTTGTTATTAAATTTGGTTTGTAAACAATCTAAATTAGAACTCTTCTGTTTTCAAATATTTGGACTAAAATTGATTGAAGTGTATGGAACATAACTACTTTTTGGACCATTTATAGTGTATAAATCAAAATTCGGGGAAGAAACAGTTTTGGGCTGTGCCTGTTAGTCCTTCCCCAATCATTTTAAAGAATTGTGTTCTGTTTATCAATAAATAAATTACGAGCTCGGTGCCCCGATATTTGAAGTGATATGATGATTGCAGGGTGTATTGGATGGTACATGTGGTCGTATAGTAGAGAGAAAAGTAGCATTTTTCGTGAAAGTGTTGACATTAAGCAGGACAACAATACAGGATTCGAATCAATTGACAAATTCATCCTATTAACAAGCACTGTTCTATTGCAATTCTATTTTAAAACGCCAGGACATGCATGATAAACATGTTTAGTTCCAATTTTATAACTACTCCTGTATTTCTCAAATAATACTATTCACCATTCATATTTGAATTACTTGTTCAATCTATTTCAACCACTTGACAATTAGCAGTCAGATTAATAAGTTTCTACAAATCTGTCAATATCTTATTTCTTATGTCACATTAGGAAGAGTGTATGTAATGGGGAGTGTAATGATGTAGTATTAGGAAAAATTTACATTATGTGATCAGAAAAATAATTATTTTGTATGATGACTTAGCAATCAAATGCTTGTTCCCAAACTCTGCTCTCATTTGATCATAGTACCACTGCTTGTGTATGAGCTGTGTTGTGATGTGAATATATTTGCAGATGGCGACAGTTGCTGTAAATAGCAGCCAAGAACCAGCGCCAGAGTGCAGCACTGAATTCGCTCCAACCGATAATGACTTCAGCCAACAACATTATTTAATCCCTGGCTACAATCTAATATTCATCAAAGAAGAAGGTAAGATATAACTGTGTCTTGTTAGTCATATCAAATAAATGTATTTGACAACACATACTTGAATCAAATAAGCTTTCAAATTAAGCTGAGAGATACTGTTCAAGAATAATAATTATTGAACAAAAATCAAAATTAAATGCTGTAATTCACTGCGAAGACTTCTGCTACCGCAAATATTGACAACAGGGTAAACAGGTAGATTGAAATTCGATGAGCGCTACTATTCAAAAATTATTTGTCAGCCCGGAAATCAAACCCAGTACCTCCAAATTGCCGGTCAGGAATGCTTACCCTTAAACAAAACTGACAATCTCTGGATAGCAGCGCTCATTTTATATGAAGCCATAGCGGCCATCCAGTCTACAGATGGAAATTACTGAGATATTGCAATTATTCAAATGTATTTTCCATCTGTTCAAGAATTGTTAGAATTTTCTCAAGTAATGTTTTATGTTTATTTTTGTAGATTCCCAAGATTACATTTCAGAAGAAGTTGACTTTGGCGCAGTGAAGAGTGAAGCAGAGATGTGGCCTTCTATCAACGGCACTGCCAATGCAACAGAAGTGGGTGGACTGGATGCACATTTAATCTCTCCAGTGGAAAAGTGCACTGAGCCAACTGTGGCTGACAAAGAGACCAAGCTCTACAGCTGTGCCGACTGCAGCTATAAAAGTCCATGGACTTATGAGTTGAAGAGACACATTAGAACACACACTGGGGAAACACCATTCAGTTGTAACTTCTGTGACTACAAATGTGCTACTTCAGGTAATTTGAAAGTACATATCAGATCACATACAGGTGTAAAACCATTCAGTTGCAAATTTTGTGACTATAAATGTAGTCAGAAATCTAATTTGAAATTACATATCAGAACACATACAGATGAAAAACCATTTAGTTGTAACTTTTGTGACTATAAATGTGCTACTTCAGGCAATTTAAAAGTACATAAAAGATCACATACAGATGAAAAACCATTTAGTTGTAACTTTTGTGACTATAAATGTGCTACTTCAGGCAATTTAAAAGTACATATAAGATCACATACACATGAAAAACCATTTAGTTGTAACTTTTGTGACTATAATGTGCTACTTCAGGCAATTTAAAAGTACATATAAGATCACATACAGATGAAAAACCATTTAGTTGTAACTTTTGTGACTACAAATGTGCTACTTCAGACTATTTGAAAGTTCATATCAGAACACATACAGGTGTAAAACCATTCAGTTGCGAATTTTGTGACTATAAATGTAGTCAGAAATCACGTTTGAAATTACATCTCCGAACACATACAGATGAAAAACCATTTAGTTGTAACTTTTGTGACTATAAATGTGCTACTTTAGGCAATTTGAAGAGGCACATTAGAACACACACTGGGGAAGAGGAAAAACATTAGTTTCAAACATACAGATGAAAAACCATTTAGTTGTAACTTTTGTGACTACAAATGTGCTACTTCAGCCAATTTGAAAGTTCATATCAGATCACATACACGTGAAAGACCTTTTAGTTGCGAATTTTGTGACCATAAATGTTCTCATTCAAATGATTTGAAGAAACACATCTGAAAACACACTGGGGGAAAGCCGGTGAAGAAAAAATTGTGAGATATTCATTTATAGAATATGATAGTTTCCACTGAGTATAACAAGACCCATAGTGGGACAAAACAAAATAGCACTGTATATGAATAAACTATAAATTAATGTAAATCCAGAATTATGATTCGATAAACTAGAATTATGAATTATGTGACTTTTAGTGTTCTGATTTATGTACTTTGAAGTCATATAATATTAGAGCCCATAAAGTTGAAAAGTAATTGAATAAGTAGTCTTAGTAGTTTTATTGACATTGTTTTGTTTCTCAGTCGATCAAGATTTGTGTGATTGGTTTCAGATTCTTGTGCACTTAATAATTTATTGTAACTTAATTGAGTAAATTCCAACTGAATAGGAGAGTAGAAGTACAATTGTATGCAAGTTGAGTCTATGTATTTATCCATCTACCAGATTTACTCTTCTCTCCTTATATTAACTTATCCAGAAATATAAATTTGCAGAAATCAAAGCAACAAGTTGGTGAGTTTCTAATGCTTTATCCTTACAACTTGGTATTGCAAGGAGCTCTCCCACTCTCATTAAAGGTAAAGAATATTCATGCCTCTTCAATTGTAAATTCGTCTTCAAGACACCAATGAGCCTCACAACTGTTATATGTCAGCCAAGTCCGCCAGTTTATAGTGTTCTTGTAGAATCATGTTTAATCTGAATAGTCATTATCAGACTCACTGTCATATGTAAAGTGTTAAGTTGTAGAGTGCTAGTAAATCGATAATTATCCAATCAATCTCACAACACAGAAAGATTGTCTTGTTGGGAGATTCATACACGAATCAAGGTTCATCTGATTTATAAAATCAATTGTTAGCTCATTGAATTTGAGCATTGAGTAATTGTCATGTGTTCAGTTATGAATCTATTTCTATTAAATCACTTGGCAGTGTTTGGAAAATTACAAATGTTTTCTGGATGCTGACTGTTTCACTGTTGCCATGTTTATTTGAACTTGAAAACTACAAAATTCTCACCCACTGACTCAAATTATCTATCATCTTTCTCAATTGAAAGTCATTGCAATGTTTATTTATTTCCATGACTGAGTTCAGTATTAGTGTGAAGTAGATGGAAAGTGTAAGCTACCTGCAATATTGACAATGTAATCCCTAGTACAACAATTGATATAATTGTCTAGAAAATGTGTGGAAACGATGCTATAGTGTGTTCCATGTTATAATGGCAGTGGATAAAGATAGAAGAATAGCGATGCCGATTCTCTGCATTAAAAGTCCTAACTCCGCCTAATAAAGATTTTTTCATTTTCATTAATTAATTATATTTCTGCACTGTCAAAAACATAATTGTCATCGTTGTGGACCTAGAAAAAAATAGTACCTCCGGCTTTGTCGAATGATACACAAGGATAGCAAAACCAAAGTTGATCAACTACTGTCATTATAACGTGGACCTCACTATAGATTCATTCTTTTTTCTCTGAGAAGTAGTTTTAATGAGAATAATAATTTAATTGATTCATTCATATGATTCATTTGAAATCATTTAATAATCCATTCATTGATTGTGTTGACAAATTAATATTATTAATCATCCGAGAAATGTTCTTCTTTATCTCGTGGAAAATATTATAGAATATTAAACAGTCTATTGTGAGATATCCTTGCTTAGTCGTGTTGTCGATTATTTATTGCTGTATATAGGTGTGTATCTATTGCACTGTGTACTCGTACTTCTTACTCATTTTGTTGCTTCATTGGCAGGTATCAGTCCTCTGACATTCATTTGTTAGTTTTATTCATTTTTTGTAACATTTTTATTTTCATTTTAGAATCTTTTCATTTCTATATTCCGTTTTATGATAATTTTCTTGTATACATCTATTTTTTTCCTTCTCTTGTATTTCTATAGTTTTTTATTTTAACAATATTGCAATTGTAAGTTACATTGCTCTTTGTATTTTGATTTTATAATAATTTTGTATTGTTGTATTTGTGTAGGAGACACATTAGGGGTAACCTGTTGTCTCCATAAATAAATAAATTTAATTTATTTGTACTAGTTTATTCAGGACAAAATGTCAGAGGTTGTCTGGTATAGCTCAGCTGGTAGAGCTGTCTCCTCAAATGTGAAAAGATCAATTCTGATAATCTCATCTTCATGACAATTAAATTTTCATTAAATTACCACCTCATCAACAACAAAACGTCAATATTTTCTTTGCAAAACCCTTTGAACTTCTATGCTCCATATTATGATGTTATTGTTGTTCATATGGTTGTGTTGATTACCTCAAAAAGCCTCCTGGCATGTGTGATTGATAATGTGTGTAATATTATAGATTATATTATTTATTGAGAATAATATGTGATACAACTTGAGAGGGACTAATTGATTTTATTTTATGGACTGTTGAGAGTTCTATCCTTTTGAATATCAATTTTGTATTGTATCACAAACAGTTATAATGCACTACAGATTCATTATATTAATATTATTTAGATTATCAATAGTTTTTAGCAATCTATTGTAAGAGAAACTCCTTGTTAATAGATAATATTCTATCTTTGAGAAATATTCTATACATTTATCCTGTCTTCCATCATTATTTACTTCAATTCATCAACTTTCAATAAATTCTCGAAATCGTCATCCTAGCCTACAATTTTGATATTTCTTACTCCTAGGTGTGGAACTCCTATTCCCCCACAGGTATCTGTGGTTATATTTCTATAATGTGTCCCTTTTCATATAATTTAACTTATGAATGAATGAATTTATTTGCCAAAAACAAAATACAAAAAAGGTTTACAAAAAAATATAAGTATATGCTACTGCACTTAAACTAAGATGCATACATAAATATTATACTCTCTACTGTTGAAAGAACAAAAATAATACAGAAAAATCAAACATTGAATCTCTGGTTGTGATGCCTTTTTGACTTAGTTTTTTCATCATTAACTTATTCAATATTGAACAATAATGTACAATTTTTGGTATGTACTAGTAATGAAGTTGACTCAAATTCGTTTTTAACTCTTTGTTGTTATTGCTATAAGTAGGTAATTGCTCAGCAGATCAGTTGAGAATGATGTCTCTGCTAAATCATTTGAATGGGTTTGTATCACACTAGGACTAGGAACAGGAAGGGTCAGAACGAGTTGTTCTTTTTGTAAAAAAAAATTGCATGGTTGCCTGTAAAGTCGGTATATGGGCGAAAGTTTTACGTGACAACGACTTGAGTGGTAAAATAATTTCAATGTGAATATTCATTCGTATAGTAGGAAGAAGGATGAAATAATAGTAACAATTTAAAACATTTATTTATACAAAGAATTATATTTTAAACATTAATTTATACAAAGAATCTCGCACTGAACCACAACATTGTGATTACTACAACATAACCTATTCACTTATGCATTATTATGTGATTATGCATTATTGTGATTACTGTACTACAACATAACCTATTCACTTATTCACCTAAGCAGGCGCAGTCGCAGGAGATTGCTTGCGGCGCCTGCGCAGGTTGACTGCTCCGTTTCACTCTCTCTCCAGGTGAATGCCTTCGGATTGCTGCTGCGTTGCTCGCCACTGCTCCTATTCGTGCTCTTTCCAGACGACCGTGAACCGAAACGAACGCTCTCACTCGCTCTCATTGTGAGCGTATAACGTGGGAACGTAACACAGTTTCTTGAAGTGTCACCCGGCAAACCAATTTATAAGATGTTGTCACGTCAAAAAACAGACACATGAGCCATTAATATATTAGTAAGCTTCCTCTCCATTTGAATTTTTTTGAAGATGTTGATGTTTTTGAGTTGAAAAGCTTCATAGCTGGTTGGATCATTCTATACAATGGAAGGAAGAGTTTTGTGTGTAGAGTGAATTCCTCTTCTTTTGAGTGACTGTAGCCTATGTATTATAAATTTTGGAAGTTCCTATATTCTGATGAGAGTCTCTAGGAAGCTTTTAAAAACAATCGTTTGTAGATAATCACAAAGTGGAATGGATCCAGCTTATCCTTCCATTCTAAGCTTGAAATCCTACCTCCCACCAATCCTATCTGACAAAACCAATTTCAACAATACAAGATGTGTTCAAAAAGTAAGGTGACTTTGAATTTCGCGGGTAATGCACATTTGATTTTCGATTTTTATATAGTCTACTGTTGCCTTAGTATACATGTCCTGAGCATATGTTTCAAGTGAATAGCATGTTTATTTTATTTTCGACAGGTAAAAAGGTCAGACATATTTTGGTGAGCTTGGCAAATTTTCTTCTATCAAAAAAAAAAAAAATAAATAAATAAATAAAATGGTTCAAAGAATTTGCATCAAATTTTGTATTGAAATGTTGTCAGTGGCATAGGGTGAGTCTACTCTTAATTGGAAACCCCGTGTATAAGTGGTACAAGCTCTTCCAAGATGGCCAAGAAGATGCAATGACGAACCCAGCTCTACAACAACAGATGAAAACGTCAGAATAGTGAACAAAATTTTTTAAGAAAATCATCGAATCACTATCAGAGAAGTTGCAGAAGATGTTGGCATGCTGGTTGGCTTGAGCCATTAATTTTTTTGATATTTTGAGCATGAAAGGTGTGTAAGTGGATTTTGTTCCAAAAACTGCTCAATTTCAACCAGAAGAACCATTGCATGACAATCACTCAGGAGCTATTGGATGATGTCAATTATGACCCTGATTTGTTCAAAAGGGTTATAACAGATGACAAAACATGGTTATGAAGTCGAAACTAGGGCTCAATCATCCCAGTGGAAGCACACTGAACTAAGACAAAAATTGCTGAGCATAGGAAAATATGTCTGACTTTTGTAACTGTCAAAAATAAAATAAACATGTTATTCACTGGAAACTTAAAAAACATGCTCAGGAAATGTTTGAGAATGCAGCAAAATAGAAAAATAATTTTTTATTATCAATTATTGATAATCAAATGTGCAATGCCCGCGAAATTCAAAAAGTTACCTTACTTTTTGAACACACCTCGTATATCGATGATAATCTTGTATAGACAATAAATTGGATTTCGATCGATTTGGATGAGTATCGAGCTAAAAAAATCGATTTTATAAGAGATAGATCGATACAGAAATCATTGACTCATTGAATCATTGACTCGCCCACATGCCTCAGCGAACAGTGTCCACACGTGCGAATGCAAGCCCATACACGTATGCTCACCCGAGGCAAACGTACGTGTGTACACCGTTTAATCATACTGTGATCATCGGTCTTCCCCCTAGACCAGTTATAGAATAGACACGGCCAATTGTATATTCATACTAAAAGTCGATGAAGCCAACATCTACCGCCATCTTGACGCCACAACAGTGACGTCATGCATCGTATAGAAATCATAGAAAACCTATGATTTTCTTTTTATGAGTTTGTTGTGTGTTTGTGGTATTTAACTTACATTGTTGTTAAACATAGCTTGTTTTCCATAGCAGATTATTATTTATTTATGTAATTATTATTTATGAAAATGAATCTCCTGTGCAGTATATAATTGCACTGAAATTTTTAGGAAAAAAGTGGAATATCTTTTCATGTGTAAATTGAAATTTATACACATACATATTGTAAGTTGTAACTGTAATATTATCCTTGGTTATGATGTAAGTGAACTCATTGCAGCATGACAATAAATTAGTTTTGTAGGCTACCGTACCTTATTATTTTCAAAACACATTATAACTTTGAAGCCGATATCACATAACACATCATAAATTAACAGATATCGTTTTTGCTCGTAGCTAGAAATAACCTAAAAACACCATGAATCTGAAATAGACCAATACCTACTATTACTAATAGGTAATAGTAGGTGTTGAATAGACACAATCTGAAAGTTTTCAATACGATGCGTGACGTCACTGTTGTGACGTCAAGGTAGGTGGATTTGGCAGTAGATGTTGGCTTCAGAGGCTAGACTTCCCAGCGTGTCTATTCTATAACTGGTCTGAGGTTTTCACTAATGAGAAGTAATGCCACCTATATAGATTCAAAGTCTATTATGATTGTAGAAAAAAATCATTGAAGAATGAAGAGTTAAAAAATAAATAATGATTATTATCAAATAACATTTTCAAAACAAATGAAAAAAATTTCTTCTTTCAAATTTAAGAAATTCTATAACAATAATAGTGGGTTATCTTCTTTATCTAGATGGCTGTTTAACTTGATATTTTTAGGTTAGGGTTCACCTTCATATTATTACAACAACAAACAATAGAACAATACCAAAAATGTTGGTTTAAAAACGTCTACAGTAATTTGTGATATAATTATTTAATATTTGAAATCTAGTGCATTATAATAATTGGGAATGAAGTAATGAAAGTTGAGAAACGTACGGAGTGAGTGTTCTACAAATTGTAGTTCAGGAAGGGTGAGTGAATTCTTTCTTTTTGAGTTATCGAGTTATCAGTATTGAAATATTAAGAAAATTACCTTCTGACTTTATTCTTCACCGAATAAGTTGGTATAGTCAGCGATATTTAGCATTGATAGTCAAATCTTTGGAAATAATACGTTCCAGAGATTTATATAAATTGTACTAGAGCAGTGAATTGCGGGAGCTCCTGGGCGAGCCCGTAAGAATTTGGTCTAGTTTTATATTCTAAGAACCACAACCAGAGCCTTATAATTTTTTACTCATGCTTTACCGACTGCAGCCAAGCCAGGCAAACCGTTATTCACAAAAATAACATTATACCATCAGGAAACGTCCCTAAAGCTGACATTGTTCATTTTCAAGGACGTTTTCCTGTAACAGATGAATTAAAATTTCTGTTGTACCCAGTTACATTGTAAAGTAAATTCGTATAGCTTATCATTATTGGGAAGTCCCTTGCTGGAAGCTCCCCAACGCCTTTATATATGATTTGAGTCGTTAATGGACCTTAAGTTACGACTTTCATACTTCATGGGGGACCAATGTGGATAAGACTCAAAAATTGTTTTTTACACTGAACCACAGTCAGGCCTTCAGCACTTACAGTGTGTAAACGTTGAATTCTCCATCGATACAAAGCTTACCTGGGAGAACCATATTAATGGAATCTGTAAGAGGCTGTCATAAGTCACCTAGGTCATTTGCTACAGATCTACAGAATGGTGTACTATGATCTTTTCTATAGAATCCTATGAGCTATGAACTGCTACTGTGGGTTTTGCTTCTGTATGTGTAGATATGTTCAAGCTGCAAAAGAGATCCATCCTTATTATTACCTTTAGTGGCTACATAGACCATTGTAGACCTCTCATCCAGTTCCCAAGTGTAAATATAGTCATACATATATTATATTTACAGTATTTGTGTGAACAAACCGCAAAGCTGTTGATTTAATAAGCTTTTCAAAAGTTTGCTCAGTTTTCAAATGCGGGCGTCTTTGGAAAAATAGTTGTAATTGGCTATGAATGGTTAGAAAATTTTCAATGATTTCGGGTACGATAATGACCATCATTACAACTCTTGTATTAATAACCTTTTATATTTGCAAGACTTTTATAGTCTGCACTTGCACAGTGTGCATTTCAGGGGTTTTAGCTCCGGCTGTCGTATTGCTCCTTGAGCCTTGATAATTTTTTAATATTTGCAATATTCTTTTTATACGTTGTATGTGTGGGTTCTAATGAAGGTTCTTACAAGACTTCCATCACTCATAGATCTTATCACTATTTGAATATTTCCACTGTCGTATTTAAATAATTTTTGCATTGAGAAATATTTTTTTTTCAGAAATGATTGCATGTAGTGTATAAAACGCTTATTCAGAATTGGAGAACTTGCAACAAAGAGCTCAGCATGTATAAAGGTAAAATGACACCTCATAAAAATCAATATATGGGATTTGAAGCTACTTCAAAATTTGCAGGCACCATTGCCCAAAAAATCAAAGAAATGGAAGAAAAAACGGAGGCGTTTAAAGAGAGTTTCCAAGCTAAACTTTCAACTCGTCTGGGAGAACAACGTGATGAAACTCGTGATAAGCCTGTGGCTCTCAGCGATACATACCAATCAGTTCATTCTAAAAGGAAGTCAACCAGGAACGATTTCGAAAACTTCAAGATTAATCGCTTTCAAAGAATTGAAAGCCATGTTGCTAAAGTTACAGAAGCTAGACGGTATATGTTGCACAAGATTAAAATTTTAGAAAAACGTAATGGACAAAAAGATATCTCTAAAATTATTATTGATAATACTATTTCAGCAGTGAGAATGCAGCATGAAAATGAAGTGGCTATTGAAATAAACAAATCAAAAACAGTACCAGTCCGCTCACCAAAAAAGAAATCAGTCATAAGGTATAAGTTGTATCCATTGAGAATAAGAATCACACCTAATCAATAAAGTGTTTACACGTTTACCTTCGTTATTCTAGGAATAAACCTTTGAAGTCTCCTGAATCGTACGAACAGAAGCTATCACTGATATTAAATTTACGTGAACCGGAACATAAATTGTATTATATCCATAACATTATTTCATTTGTCCTGTTACTTGACTTGGATCCGAACTGGAACTGTGTTGTTTCCGATGGGGTTTTCAGTTGATTATATCTTTGATGCTACAATGTAGGTTTTCATTACATATCTGAACACATATGCAACAAACTAAAGCTTATGTATGGACGGATATTTCAAATTGTACGTTGCTACGTCATCATAACTTGGAACTATTGCAACGCTGGAAGACAATTGTTGAAAAACAATCTGGAAATGACACTACAAATTGTTATTGGACGAACTGTGAGTAAGAACATTGTTACTGGGAATAAATAATTTGTGTTTAATCCTAAATCAATTATACTGTGCTCAACATGAAACTGTAAATAGTTCTCAGTGTTCAAATTATTACTAAGTACGGTACTACTGAAGTATTGAATAGTATATAAAATAAAATGTGTTGAATGACATGTTAGATTCAATAGTTAATTGTTTACATCCTTTCAAATTAAAATTTATTTCTCAAAAAACATACACAATTATAATAATATAATATCTAAAAAATAATACAAGAAAAATACTAATAAATATATAAAATGATTCCAAAACTGCAGTATATTCTGTTATACAACTGTTCATATCTCAGCATTAATTTTCGCCGTTGGAAAATTGAGCTGGAAATTAGCATTGGACTTACATTAATAACATTACAACTAATGCATAGTCCACACTATCACCAAGTCGCTGGCCAAGCTGGTAAGGTTGCCATCCATACTGTAATGTGAACATTTTTGTGGATGCTCGGCTGGCCACTCGCCTTCGCTTGGCTGGCCTTCTTTGAATAAAAATTGGAGCTATGGCAGTGAAGGCGAGCGCTGGCACAGCAGCCATCCACATTCTCGCGCTCGTCGTCATTTGTACGCATTGGACGATAGTTTGGATGCGACATTACATTTAAAAATCATCTTCAGCCCAAGCTATACGGGTGTGTTAGACGCGCTGAATTTATTTCGCGAGTCATCAGGAGTCGCGCTTCTTATGAGGAGCCTCTATTTCGCTAGTATAGTTTACCCCATAAGAAACAATGCATCCGGTTGATGATCGGACGTCTAAGACGCCCGTACAGTTGGGGCATACAATTATCTATTTTTAAGTTTTCAAATGCATCAAATTTCCTGTTGGATTTCAGCCCATGCATACTTCAGTATTATCATATGATTATGTTAATTGATAACTGTGATTGTTAATGATAGCTAATTATATCATTTTAAAATCTAGTTCATAGATAGAAAAATAAAATAAAGCCGAATTCTCTCATATCGGTATCAGAGCCCGTGTCTGGTTCAGTGAATAGTTATTTGTGCAACTAGTGCGCAAAGTGACAGTTTGCTGCACCGAAAGAAACGTTTACGCCCGAGCCGTAGGCGAGGGCGGAATGGTTTCTTGAGTGCAGCAGAGGAACTTTGCGCACGTATTTCACATTAAGTTTTTCCTACAGTTACCATTGAATATGAAAAGTGGGTAATTATGGGTAAAATTGCCTGAAATCCATCAAATGTTTTTCTGTGTAATTTTATTATTGATAAAAACCTTAATCCTAAAATCCTAAAGTCCTCGTTGTCCTTGGTTATAATATATAATTAATAATTTGCTCGTTATGCTTCGTTGCACCTCTGCTCACTATAGCAGCCCAGTCACTCTTACCAACTTCATTTTGATTTTGCTGCACTGTTGCTCCATATAACCCACTGAGTATTTTGCGTTGCCATGTTGCAAATCTGGAGTGCAGAAAAAATTTTCCCGCACTAGAGCGGAAAAGTGATTCTTTGCGTTCTGTAATCAGTGCAGCAATGGCCACTTTTCAACGTAACTGTAGGAAAAATATATTTCCCATGAGTTCTAATGTGACTATTAATGCTCGCTCGCTCGTGCTGAAGGGGAATAGTCCCTTATCGTGCTGATGGGAAGAATATTGGCACTGAGATTGGCACCGCACGCGGACACTGATTGATAGATCATCTGAAACTGATGTGGGAATCCAGCTTGAATTGACATTGACTTGAAAATCAATGAGACCAGTTCTAAAACCCACGGTATATAGAAGAAATATTAACATATATAAGAAATATTTTTTCATCTAAATACTGTGATAAAACCATTGAACCAGTAAATTAGCAATAAGTTACACAAAATAATTATCCATTAGGCTACTGATTGTTTATTGGCTAACAGATCTCAAGGACTTTTAAATTTCATATCAAAGTATTTATACTCATCTATTTCACTATTCATGATGAACTGCAAGTAATAATAATAATCCGTTTTTGAATTATTTTCAACGACACTACCGTCTAATTTTCGAATATTAGCTATTAAAACTAGTACTCATTGTGGAGCGCTTTCGGATTATTTAAATCCATTTTCAACACTGTGAGCGCTCCACTGTGAGTACTAGTTTTAATATCTAATGTTAAAAAATTTGACTGTAGTGTTGTTGAAAATAATTGAAAAACGGATTATCAAAGTATTTCTTCTATTTATCCTGAAGCTTTATTATAAATATTGCTGTACATGTTATACAATATCGATAAAATTTGTTGATAATTGATATTGTGGAATTTCTCCATTATTGAAAAAACAGTTTTATTTTGTCACATCCACATTTATTAGATTTGTACACAGGATTGCAATTTCAACACAAAACAGCAGTCCTTTGTACAAATCTAATAAATGTGGATGTGTCAAAAATAGAACTGTTTTTTTTTTCAATTATTATACAATTGGTGTAGCCTCCTAGAGTACGGTAAATATTTTATTCTCTCTCCACTCTGGCTTTGAGGAGTGGGGGAGGAGAGGCCATAACAACATTTCAAATACCGCTATTACCTAACCATATATTTCGATTGTCATTGTGATTCAAAATGAATGATCCTATTTCAAACTATTATATTTATTAAAAAAAACCTATACACCCACAAACTAATTACTTAGAGAAAATTGTACCAAATTACTCAGAGAAGTATCAAGTTTATAACGGTGTATTTTAAGTATTCTATATGCCCTCCTTTTGAAGCCCGGACTACATCTACAAAAAAGTAGGGTCCTTACACCATGGTTTGTGAAAATGCACAAAAAACGTTAACTTGTGTGAATCTCGTTTTTGCTCCATTGTTTGATGAGGGTTTCCGGTCTCCCATATACGAACATTATGTCGATTGACTTTACCTACTTTTTGTAGATGTCGTCTGAGTCTCAAAAGAACAATATAAACAACAACTATAAACTGATGGATGTGTTAAAAAACAACTGATGCTTGTGTTAGCAATTTGATGTGAAATTTGTTTGTGTGCATAGTGTTTTTTTATATCAATATACATATTTTATTGAAAGTATGACATTCATTTGAATCACTCTGTATTTTGTATCTGTAGTTTGAACATTGCATTTTTGAAGAAATGTATGAATAAACATAAAAATAATGGTAAGTAGGTTTCGGTTCTGCTTTCCAATGAGGATTTTTTTCAATGTCTCACATTTAGGAAACATTTCCAAGGTTTTTGGATTTAGAACCCACCATCTGCAGAATTAGGTAAGCTTATAAAACCTTTCAATTTAATAATATAATAAATAGATGAATAAATAATTATCAGGCTCAACAATACATTATCTTATCACTTTTTGCTAATGAAAAGAACGACTAGCAGTCAGATATTTTACAATAAATGAATCAATCACTCACTGTGACAACAAGATCTTTAGGCAGGTCCGCCATCTTCATGGTTGTCACAACCAACTGATTAATTCATTAATTGTAAAAAATCTGACTGCTACTCGTTTTTACTTTCCTTGCCCTACTACCATAGGTAAGGAAAGTATTGCTTTCCAAAAAAAATTAAGGTACCCCAATTTCAAGTTTTCTATACGTTTCAAGGTCCCCTGAGTCCAAAAACATGATTTTTGGGTATTGGTCTGTGTGTGTGTATGTGTGTGTGTGTGTATGTGTGTGTGTGTATGTGTGTGTGTGTGTATGTCTGTGAACACGATAACTCCATTCCTAATCAACCGATCGACTTGAAATTTTAAACTTAAGGTCCCTATACCATGAGGACCCGACAATAAGAAATTCAATAAAATTCAATTCAAGATGGCGGAAAAAATGGCGGATAATTACTAAAAAACCATGTTTTTCACGTTTTTCTCGAAAATGGCTCTAACGATTTTCTTCAAATTTATATCATGGATAGCTATTTATAAGCCCTATCAACTAGCATAAGTCTCATTTCTGGGAAAATTTCAGGAGCTCCGTAATATTCTTGAGAAAAATGGCGGAAAATGACTAAAAAACCATGTTTTTCACGGTTTTCTCGAAAACGGCTCCAACGATTTTCTTCAAATTTATACCATGGATAGCTATTTTTAAGCCCTATCAACTGGCATAAGTTTCATTTCTGGGAAAATTTCAGGAGCTCCGTAATATTCTTGAGAAAAATGGCGGATAATGACTAAAAATCCATGTTTTTCACCGTTTTCTCGAAAACTGCTCTAACGATTTACTTCAAATTCATACCATGGATACATACTATTCATAAGCACTATCAACTGGCATGAGTCTCATCTCTAAGAAAATTCCATGAGCTCCGTAATATTCTTGAGAAAAATGGCGGATAATGACCAAAAACCAGGTTTTTCACGGTTTTCTCGAAAACGGCTCTAACGATTTTCTTCAAATTCTAGCCATGGGTAGCTATTCATAAGTCCTATCAAATGACATGAGTTTCTTCCTTGGAAAATTGCAGGAGCTCCGTAATATTCTTGAGAAAAATGGCGGATAATTACTAAAAAACCATGTTTTTCACGATTTTTTCAAAATAACTTGACCGATTTTTTTCAAATTCATACTCTGTATAGTTATTTATCAGCTCTATTAACTGGCATGAGTCTCCTTTCTGGGAAACTAATGGGGGGTCCACCCCATCCTTGAGAAATGGACTTTGTAACCTCCTTCTCGTGCATGAGGTAGGTAGGTAGAGCAGTTCATAAAAAGTACACATAGTCGAGATATTTCATCTGTAGAACAGCTGTTTTGACGATTTTTAAAAAATCATCGGATTTCACAATAAATTTACACAAAGGAAAAAGTACTCTGAAAACTATTATATACACACATATACAGTAGTCTGATCGTAGTTTCAAATAATTATGTTGCCGCCAATCGTCATTATGTTATTTCTCTAAATTATTGTCGTTTAAGAATGAGGCTCCCAGTTTAATGAGCAAGGAAAGTTGTGTGAGTGTTCCACACCAGATTTTTTTAATAGCAAAAAGTGATTTAATAATAAGCAGTTCGTGATGTAAAACAACATTGAAGAACATTATCTTACTCAAAAGTAGATCTTTGAAAACCTTCCAATGGACTTAATTAGATTCCGGTACATGTATCCACCATTAATGCATGTGAAGCTGAGGATTTATAAGAATTAATTTACATCCCAATGGAAATATATTTAATGGAAATTTTAAAATGTGATTTCAATGCTTCTATTGTGTTATTGTTCAAACTAACAAATTTTAATTCCTTTTGATAGTAGGCTATATTGTATCCTTATTCTCCAATAAATAATGTTGCTTATTAGTTACAGATAAGCCACGCCTGATGTACACGATTTTGTAAGATTGACATCGAGAATGTATTGAAAGGAGGAAAATTAACTGTTTCTTTTTGAGTGGTGTACAGCTGCGGTGCTTTAACAGGATGTAACGTTCAGCATTCAGCGCGTTTTGGAAATTCAGACTTGAGCAGAGACAACTTATCGGTGAGTCCAAGTGTAATAGTGTTCACCTACTTTTCCAATATATTATTTCAAATATTTATAAAATAGAATTATAGTAGGCCTACCCTTTAAAATTAATAATATGATAGATTAAGAATGCATTAAGAATACAAGGTATAACTTAATCTATTACTTTATTAATTTCAAAGGGAACTATAATTATATTTTATAAATAAAAGAAAGTAGCCCTAAATTCATACATTTTAAGAAGATATTCCAAGTATTCTCATGGGAGTGAAGTATGATTATTATTGAATATCAAATGTAGAAAATTGAACTTGGAATCTAAACTTTTTGGAATATACTATTCGCTTTTATGGTGATGGAGTAATGAAATGCATGAAAGGTGATAGATTTACCAAAACAAAATAAAACTATTTCTCTACCATGACATTGCTTTTTTCTTTCTCCCAATAAGCATAGAGTATTTGGGAATGTTGAATTGATATCTTCACTATGTGATTTTTCATTTAGTCAAAAATCTACATTGTAAGAGCACCTGTAAAAACAACAATACACATAAAATGTACACTAGTTTAAGATATGAACATACCAATATTATAGTTAGAATCTAACTATATCTGATAGTGTCATGTTCCATTTTATAGACAGAATATTCAACCCATCCACAGAGAATGATAAGATTCTTCTGTGACCCATCATAGTGGTACAAATAAATAACACTCGTTAGGCTACTGTTCAAGTAAAATTTTGTCAATTATTGATAAGCTAGTTGGCACGGATCCCTCAAAATACCGTGACATAACAATGACTCACCAACTTGGAGCATCAATATCCAATATACAATCTTTTGATCAAAGACCAGGCCATTCCTGGATAGATCGCGTCAGTCAGTATACTTATATATTTCTACATGGAGAAGAAACAACACTGGTCAAATAGACCACACTTCACTTGATAATGATGGCAGTGTCACAGATCACAAGTATCTTCATTAAAAAAGTCACTAATATTATATAGACTCTTTTCAATCAGCCACTTGGACAAGAAGGGCCTGAAGACGTTCACCAGACGCGCTCTCACTGGCTCTGGCAAGTGGTTAAACATCACTTTTTGCTATTAGAAAAAACGACTAGCTGTCAGATTTTTTACAATAAATGAATTAATCACTCACTGTGACAACGAGATCTTTCGGCAGGTCCGCCATCTTCTTGGTTGTAGCAAACAACTTCTTGGTTGTTGATTAAACATCCCCAGCACCAGCACAGCCAGTCCTTCACCTTCGACAAACATCAGCGTGGCACATCCAAATTTGTCATTCAACCCCCAAAAGGGTCATTACAATAGTAAATTAATTCTATTCACTATAAAATATACAGAAAAGAGACAATAAATTAATTCTGTAATTGGATGAGAGGAGAGGAAACTGCTAATTTTGTCTATTCTAACCATTTATGAATAAATTTCATATAACTAGTATGGGAACAAGTAGCAGAATTCATTTAATCTAATATTAAATTACATTTAAGTTAATCTTGTTACATTACATTACATTACAATTACATTGAATGGAGTTGATAATTAATGCGTTTGACTTTACATTCATTCACGGAAATTCATCCACCGTAAGAATAGTTTACTTCGACAAGCTTTTTGAGGCATAGATTAGCGTCTCAGAAGTTCATGATTTATGGTCATCGATTGCTCCCAAAAAGCAAACTGCTTTTGTCGATTGGTGTCAATGTGGTAGTACGATTGATTTGCTGTGACATGGGCTGAGAAACAGGTCGCGGTGTTGAAACCGCATGTCATTGGCTAGGTCGCGTTTTGCCTCTAGTTTTTTTCCATAGCCAGTAGTTCAATGGAAGGCCTTATTTCACGCTGCAATGGCTAGATTTTCTTACAAGTGCGTGGCCTGTCACATGCTTGAATCAGCTGGACTGTGTACGGCATTATGTCATTAATTGAATAGTCACGGTTTGTGTGATTGATATTTTGGAAACAGAAAAATTGTGTTTTGTCAACTTGACATTGTTGACAAAATGAGTTGACTACTGTTTCAATGTTCAATCATGACTGACTAGTATCAATCTTACTATAGTCGGCCATGCATCTATATAATTTTTATTTTTTCAAGTAGTTACTAATTTTCCTAGGGAATAGGCCTAATATTGAACGTTCCTCCATAACAGTTATAGTAAAAAATATAATATCAATTACTACTTATTTACTATAGAATTGATAGGCGTAGTAGGTCCTACCCAACATAACATGGGATAAATAATTATTTATTCGTATAATTCTATGGAACACACAGTATTCTCTTCAATTTTAGTGAATATTATAGAATAGCTTATTAGTCTTTAACTAGGTGCTATGAAAATCATGATGAAAAAAAAAATCTATGGATATTAAGCATTTCCGATGGAATGTGAATGGAAGGGACCCAAAAATAAGAATGTTAAGTGCTGCTTAGTGGATCAACAGGAAATTAAGCAAAAGTAAATCAAAGAAATTGAGTAGGATTTGAAAAAAATCATATCTTAAAGAACGGACTTTAGAAACAATTTATGGGTAAATGACAATAAATGACATGCAATTTCTTTCCTCAGTATTCGTAAATCCTAATTCAATTTGGGATCAATTTAATGAAATTAAATGTATTACCACAGAAAAATATCGTGAGAACATTTATGAAAATAGGAAATCTATTTATTAATTTTATTGACACATATATATCTCAAACCGTTTAGAAGATATTCACATTATTAATCAATACCACTCATGTATTTCATTAATTTCTGATTTGCATGGTACTGATTGATAATGTGAATATATTCTGAACGGTTTGCGATATCGATGTGCGGTTTTCACCATTCATTTTTCTTTGCAATTTATATTTAAAAAAATAAAGTTGCATTCAAAATGGCGGACCAGATTTTTAAAGTCATAGTAGAATAGAATAGAATAAAAAAACGTTTATTGAATAAATAAGCTACCTTAAGCGAACCTCAAAGAGGCTGCTTGACAAGGTACCATATACAAAACATGTAAATTTAAATATACATATATCAGTGAACTTTATTTTTACTTAACAGTTAAATTTACTTATCAGTTTATACACTGTTAAATTTACTTATCAGTTTATACACTGTTAAATTTACTTACAGAATTTACTTAACAGTAAAAATTATCATGATATTAATTAATTAATTGTTGGCCCAGCTCTCAAAAATCTAAAGAGTGTTATAACATATAGTCAACCTGAACTTACAAAAAAATAGAACAGAATGAATTACAACAATACAATACATTAATAATGAGTCTCGTTATGTTACATCTAAAGTGTAATTATTCAACCAAATCTTTAAATTTCTTTTCAACAGGCGCATATTAACAAACTCAGCACAATTATCGGGTAAATCATTGAACGTTCTTGGTACAATGTAGATTAAGGCTGAATTATTCGAAGTAAATGGTACAACATACCTTTCATTCCTTAAATCATATCGATTAACTTTCATAACTAAATATTTTTTGCAGAAGTAATTTTCTAAAATCAAAGTAAACAGAAATATACCTTTTATATTCAAAACCTTGCATCTATTCAAAAGGTTCTCATATGAAATATCTCCCTGAGAATTGCTGATCAAATGTAAAATCTTCCTCTGTACCGAAGATATTCTCCTAAGATAAACATTGCTAGCAAATCCCCAACCTTGCAATCCATATCTCATAACAGACTCTCCCAAGGCTATATACATCATCCTCTTCACTTTATTGGGTATTAAATCTTTAATATAATACATTTTTGCCAATACCGGTTTGAGTCTATTACAAACATTTTTTATATGCATATCCCAACGAAAATGACTGTCAACTGTTACTCCTAAATACTTATAATTCATACAATAATTCGATATAAACTGACAATCTCTTGTACATATGAAAATATCTTGCTCCTGCAGTTGGAAACATTCACAGCAATGGTGCTTAATTTTGGGTTCCCTAATTCTTTTCATGTAGGATGAGGTTATATGTAGCACCTTGGTTTTGGTAACATTTATATTTAGACAATTATTATGAGACCATTTAGCTAGCGTATTGGTATCATGTTGTAACCGGGTTTCGGCCACATCTAACGATTTATGAGAGGAAATCAACAAAATATCATCTGCAAACATAAAAATCTTACAGTGAATCAAATATCTAGGTAAGTCATTTGTGTAAAGTAAAAACAGAAAAGGTCCCAGGACTGATCCTTGAGGCACTCCCACATTTGAAGTCCTCTCTTGACTAAATAGTTCCCAATTTTAACAATAAATTTTCTATTCTCCAGATAACTTTCAAATAGCCTGAGCACAGGTCCTCTTATACAAGCACTAGATAGCTTTTGTAATAAAATTTTATGATCTATAGTGTCGAATGCTTTTGAAAAATCTATAAAAAGATAAAGGTTATGAACATTATCCTTCAAGTTACCATATATATAATTAGAAAAATTTGACAACAATTTATTTGTACCTAACTCTTTCATAAAACCATATTGAAAGTCATTGATGATATTATGCTTATGCAGGAATAAATTCATCCTCTCGGCAATATATTTTTCAAATTTTTTTTAAAAATTGCTAATATGGCAATTGGCCTAAAATTCTTAAAATTAGAGAATTCACCATTTTTATGGATGGGTCGGACAACAGAAACTTTCATAAGGTCAGGTATACTTGGGGATTTGATAATTTTATTTATAAGCAATTGTAAAATGAAACCATGTCATCCTTCAAGAACAATATATCTTTTAACCTTATATTATAATAAAGTATAATAAAAATAAAGTATAATAGTAAAGTAGTATTTTCAATTCTATTAACATCCCCAATCACACCCACCTTGGAATCACTTATTTTTATGAGATACTCATAAAGCCGTTCTCAAACTTTTTTCTCTCTTTTCTGCTTAGAATAGTATTGATTAATAATGTGAATATTTCCGAAACGGTTTGAGATATCGATATGCGGTTTCCACCATTCATTTTTTCTTCAAATTCGCTATCGAAATCAAGTATTGCACGACCACCTTCCTATTTAAAAGAATGAAGTTGCTTTCAATATGGCGGATCCAAGATGGCGGACCAGATTTTTAAAGTCATTATAAAGTAGTTTTTTCAATTTGAGTAGGATCCCCAATCACACCCACCGTCAAATTACCTTTGTGTATGAGATATTAAGCCGTTCTCGGACTTTTCACCCACTCTGTATGAGGAATAAGAAAATAGATTTCCTAAATGAAATAAAGTATATAAATATATAAATTATATAAATTCCAATTCAGGTTTAAAAATTACAAAATATCAAAAGTATTCTTAAACTGATCCTTTATTTTTAGGAATAGAATGGAAATCTCAGCCGACATCGATTTATTATTTTCATTGGATTTAAAGATGAGAAGATGAAACCATCGTGCAACAAGAGAGACGAGTCAAGAAAACCAATGGAATTCTGGTATTTAATATCTACTTTTCCAACAATAATACCAACTTTTAAAACATAAAAAATTATCAATAACCTGTGAGATAATTTTATGATCATATTGTTTCTATTTTTCGTTGATTGTGATATTTTATAAAATTCTTGTCTCTTCATTGTCCATTCCTCAGACTCTTATAAAAATATTCAATTTTTCCATGTTCTGGTACACTGAACTGCGAATAAAATATTTCTTCGATTGTAGAAGAGTATAGTTTGATATGTTTGTATAAGATTGTCAGTCTAGCAAAAATAATATAATCTTCCACGCTTATCATACATATTGTCAGTGATTCTATAGTAACTTACTAGCCGTCAGGCTCGCTTCGCTCGCCATATCCGTCTAGCCAGGGGGCTCCGCCCCCTGGACCCCCGACTGGATCGTCCAAGAATGAGATCAGCAGGCTCGCTTCGCTCGCCTGCATTTTTCATTTGAGCATTTTTATCATATGTTAGGACAATCCAGTCGGGGAACCAGACTAAACGTCTGGCTAAACGGATAAAGCGAGCGAAGCGAGCCTGATGGCTAGTAAAATATAATATTTCCAGGATTGAAGTAGCAGTGCCCAATCAATTTTTCCGCGATAAATGCATTTAAATCTTCAACTTGGTGCCAACCTAACAAAGTCAACTCAACTTAATGCCAACCTGACAAAATTATTAATTTAGTTGCCAGTTAACAACTTTTTCGAAGAGGTACTCTATCTAGATTATAGTTCTATAGTAACATATGATATGGAAATTTCTATTATAATTAAGGGATTGGGAGAAGAAGAATATACATGCTAAAAGACGAACTTTGAACCCTTAGAGTTAAAATATTGCCAAAAGATTTCTTAGTGCGCCTCTAAAGGGCCAACTGAACATACCTACCAAATTTGAACGTTTTTGGTCCGGTAGATTTTTAGTTCTGCGAGTGAGTGAGTGAGTGAGTCAGTCAGTCAGTCAGTGCCATTTCGCTTTTATATATATATATATATATATATATAGATTTCTATTACAATATAATATAATATATTGTGCAAGTGCTCATCGATACAATGACAGTAGCTAGTATAGTTGCAGTAACTACAACTACAGACACACACTGTATCGTTCCTATGTACAGTTGTCTATGAACAGTTCCTTAGTCGCACTGCCTAGATAGTGCCGCGGTCTGTGAATTCCCGTTCGTCAGAGGTCAGAGATATGTACATCAGAGGGAGAGTATCACGACCCACCCTGTGTCGATAGGGATTAGTAATTTTTAGGACCTTCAAGAAACGAAAAGTAGGAATTTCAGTGAGACTCTGAGAAATGGTAGTCATTGATGAAGAAGGAGTTGTAGGGGTGGGGGTGTCGTCATTAGTGTAATGGTGATTTTATTTTTAAATGTGGTACATATTCGATTTTACCAGCATAGTAGATCTTCTAAAAACCAAAAATTGATCAGCATCAACCCTTTTCAAATTTCATCCCTTCATAAAATTCAAAACTATTTTAATTTTCAAATTGCCATTTTGTTAAGAATTAACAGGAAATCAGGAGAAACCTCACGCTTGTTAACTCAGTAATTAATCAGAGTTTGGCGTTTATTTGTTGTAGGTTTTTCATTAGTATCTGGATAGAACTGTGATATTTGAAGAGATTGCTAGAATGTAATAATTCATTGAACAAAAATACAATCAAATACAAATAGTGCTATTAAAAATATCCTGAAGACTATTTTCTACTGTGAATATTGCTTATTTTAAAAGAGAGCCATTATTTAACGCAGTGGTTTTAGCATTCCAATAATGACGACACCCCCCCCACTTCTTCATCATACAGACTACAATTTCTTACAGAGGAAATTTTGATAAATACTACTTTGTTTAATTAAGAAAACCCACTTTTGACAAAAATAACTTTGTTCAATAAAATTTAATGTTACAATAATTCATAATAGGAATTGAATGATTCAACTCCCATGATTCATTTTATCTTCAAATTTATTTATTTGTTCATCATTCATTCATTGTCATGGGTGGTACAATCTGCCACATTGACAATCGTTATAGTATACAATAATAAAGTAAAGACATGAAGATGAGAAGTTACAAATACAAAATTTATCCTGCGAACTCGGTTGATGAAGATACCAATGATGTTATGAAGACAAAGTGAGGTGCAGATGCCAAATGCCACTTTGATCCAGCGTAGACTGCGGCTACAACTTGCACATGAATAAAACAAACTTTTGGGGAATCTTCCCAAGTTACAAAAAGTATCAATAGTTGCGCAACAATAATAGTTATCTGTTGACACAAAATCAAAGGTTAAAAGCGCAAGTGAAAGTTGTGTCAGATGTGGTGGGTTGTGGGGTCGAATATGGGGAGTTTATGGCTTGGAACCGGTCCCATCAACACACTAATTTCCATCTTGATGAGTGAGCATCGCATACCGATGGGTCTTCAATCCGAGTTGTGTGAGTGGATTAAGTTGTATGCGCTTCAATGCACTCGGATTATTATGATTGTGTGACAGCGTTGATAGGGACTTTTGAAATGCATCCTTGAATGTTCCAGTTTTGGTTCTGGAGAATGTAAATTTAGAATCTCTGGAAATTCCAGAGATGAAGTGCTCATCCCATATTTATTGAATTGACTGCATTTTAATAATAATTCCTGAACTTTTTGTGTAGTTGAGAAGTTGATATTGTGGTAATTATTAATATTGAATGAAAAAGACAATTTCTTAGTCTTTTTCATTCAATAGTTCCTAAATGTATTTGGTTTAAATATATTATATTAAAATTTTTTGGATGATACATGATGAATTGAATTTGAATTCAATTAGCCTATTTATGAAAATGTTAAGGTCCATTGAATATTTGGGTAAATTTTTATTAAAAAAGTGATCATTTGGGATTAATGCACCTTACAATTTACTATATCAAGTCGAATATGGTTGGTCTAGTCTTCAAAATATTTATATTTTTGATTTGGTTTATATTTATCAACTTTATAATAATTATATTACATGTATTTCATACATTTCATCTATATATTCCTAAAATATTGTAATATCAAGGTGAAATAAGCACTCAACTGCTTGAAAATAGGGTTTAAACTATTGCCGTATTCGAACGTTTCAAAAATATAGGTTAATATAATTCCATTATATTGAGCTTGATAAATAACAATCCTCGGTCAAATCAACACTAATTTTATATTTGAGAAACTTATGGATAACTCTTTCACCCAATACAATAAAATTGGACGATTTGTCCATTATAATAGAGCGGTAGGTAATATGTTCAATTCAAGTTGGATATTTTCCAAAGCTTTTGAAAAAATTAGGATATTTTTTTCTTAGATGTAAATCATAGTGCATTGGAATTGGAAAATTCATTTTTGAAACTGTTCAGCCGTCAGCTACAATAATTCAGTGGTATAGCACAGATTGTAAAGCTCTCTGTTATTGCTCAATTTATATTTCCATAGACGTGAATAGAGTGCCTAATGCCTGCGGTTAGGTTTCTTTAGAGTTGGAAGAAAAAACTCAAACGAAGTTGGATTGCTCACTCACCTACTTCTAATAATGAGGCAGGTTGTGTATCACTTTTTCATTCTAATTCATGATACAAACGACTATCTGATTATAGTGTAGTCGAGTGTGATGGATTACCACCATTCATAATTTGGGTGAAAGTACTGAACACATTTATCCAAAATTTTGCTTTCTTCGCTGCGAATTAGAAACGTTACTCGCAAAATGCCGCGGTGAATGAATAATAAGTATAGTGTTCAAAGATCTAAATTATTAGCTAGGATTATCTCATTTCTTAAATCTAAGATGAATAAGTAGTTCATTGTCATGTGCATTAACGTTTAACATATTTTTCTTTGCTATTTTGGATGAAAAAACCTGATGTTGTCAAAAACACTAATTTATTAAAACGATTTGAGATACTTTTCTCGGTTGTTACCATTATCAATCTCTAGTAGGTAGTAAACTACAGATTAATTTTACGATCGACACTAGAGACTACGTTTTCTAGAGATTGATAATGACATAACAACCGAAACTAGTATATCAAATTGTTGAGATATCAACTCTTAAACACATTGAACTCATAATCAGACATCAACTCATATCAAATTGTTGAGAATATCTTGAAACTAGTGGTGTTGAGTCATTCTATCCAATATGAATATCTACCACAACAACACAGAAAGCTATTGATATTTTTACCAAGTAATAGGAAATGCTCACATCTGTTTCGCTAGTTCTATTTGGTTTGGGGTTCCTGTATTTATTCATTGATAACTAGCTGGCCCGACGTACTTCGTACCGCCAAATAGTTTAATGCATCTCATGACAAATTTTAGCTGGATGCACACCTGAGGAGGCGCGATGCGGCATTTCTTCTATAATAGATAATTTTCCAACTGCAAAATAAATAATTTACTAAAAATCAATTAATTCTGAACACCAAAGACAGCACAATTATTCGAAACAAAGCAATGTCTTTAGAGCATGTAAGTCTTTAACCAGAGACCGCACTGCTGGATGGTTACACACAGAACAGTCATTCTGTTTTTAGTCGGGGTGTTTAGAATAAAATACATGGGCGGTTATGAAGCAGCACACACTCTTGTCTACTATCGTCTACTAACAGCCGTCGGGCTGTTGTATGACGCAATGATTATAACAGCTAATTTTTGTTTCTGTGAGTGGCCAGCTCACAAATCTCCCATAAGGATTATATGTAAACTTTGAAGGACCGTAGGAAAGAGTCCTGAAGTCGGATTATGAATTTGAAAGGCCATAAACCTGATCCTGAACATAACGAACACAACTAAAAAAAATCATCAAATTCGGTGCACACATAAAAAAAGTTATTGAATGTCAAAATTTCAGGCTCGATTTTTATTTATATAGATTATTAGTTAAAATTTGTGCTATATTTCAATCCTTCAGTCTAAAAAATAAAAATGCTGTTATGCTTGAAGTAAATTCTTGTTCATTCTCGACAACTGAGCTTAATGAGGCATAGAAATCCTCGAAGTAGGCTAAATCAGTTTTTAAGAGAAATATGATGATTCAAAAATAAATTTTCGATAATGTTGCAATTTAACACGATTAGGCTCAAGCTCGTTAGTATGAATAATAAACACCGCAGCACCATAGCCTAATAAGTTTAATAGCAAGTTCTTCAAGTTATATTATTTTCAAGTTACTTACTATTTGGCAATAAAGTAATAATTCATTATACAGAGCTCCTTAATCCTCAAAGAAATACATCATGTACAGTGAGGAATTAACTGAGCACTTAGATTACCTAATGATTTTCCTCTCTTGAATAATTCAAGTACTTATAAAAACATCACGTATCGGTACTTCTTGTCTTGATGTAACTGTATTGATTAGCAATGAATTTAATTGGGTTGATTACAAACAAGTTGTGAGTGCTTCTCCTTTATCGGAGATTCTGCAAATAGTGATCTAGACGACCTTCACACGTCTTTGCGAATTCTGTAGGAGGTGATAATTGAACCATGAAATAGTGTGATTCCATTCTAGGTGTAACTCAGTGATGGATAAACAACTATGAATCTTCATAAAAAAGTATGGAGACATACCTCCTTGCCTGACTATATTGCTCAGGATTGAAGTTTTTTGAGAGCAATATTTACCTAATAACAGATATAATGAATGAGGTAAAAAAATCTAGGGTTTAAACTTAGGTTAGCAGTTAATGGTTAACTGTGATTTCTTTTTGTTAGATTATATTATTTAAAATAAGATTTCCAAGTGACATTTTACACTAACCAAATTTTACCGCTTCATTGATGGTCTTGTCAGAGTTGAGGCCAAGCCACATGAAGCGTTTTTGCACTGGCGGCAGACGAGTTAGCAGGGTAAGAAGCTCTCCGATTGGTTCATTATCAGATGATTCCCAAACGTGAAACCAATCAGCTAATAAAATCAGCCAATCGGAGAGCTTCCTGCCCTGCCCTACCGACTCGTCCACTGACAGTGCAAAAACGCCTGAAAAAACGCTTCATGTGGCTTGGCCCTTAGGCTATTGCTAGCATGTCAGACATTGTTTTAATTGGAAATTCGTCTGCAATCAACTATAGAGTTGTGGAAGCTTTTTTGCTGGTGATTGATTTCTATAGGTTGTTGTTTTTAGAAAAAAATTTAAAACTTGAAATAAAATCGAAGAGCAGAATGTGTTCTATCCTGCTAATTTTCTACTAATTAATAATTCGTTCATCGACTTTATTATGTACCGTATTTATTTGTATTTATGTATAAGCCTAATAATTTTGTATTTATTATGCAATGCACTGAAACGACGGTGCACAAGAAGGTAGACAGTCAATAGATCTATAGTTCATATACTGTGGTGTGCATGATTCAAACTCATCTTTATATTCAACAAGCTTTTGTTTTCTGGAATAGTTGTCACTCATTCTGTGCTACCGTACCTATAGTCTGTCCAGACTGCCATGAGCCCTGAAAGATTAAGTCGACCCTCGTTCCCCCATGCGCAGGCACACGCGCCCGGCCTACCTGCGCCATTGATATACTATGTATACTACGTAAATTATAGGTGTGCTAGTAGTACTGTGTTCACGTGTATAGGATAGAGATTTATGTGAATTTGGATATTTTCCGATGTTGAAAGAGATGTAAATATCGAGTGTCTTGAAATCGAAGAGTGCGAATTAATGGATTGTTCTCCTTCTGAGAAATCCTTGATTCATGACGAAATCTCCCAAATCATTCAACTTGACCATATTGACGGACGTGACAAAGACCAAATTGTAAATTTAGTTCATGAATTCCAAGACATAGGTACTAAAATTAGAAAACACTTCACTGACTGCAACTCACTTACTAAAACATAGGATTGAGACAACTGACGATTCTCCTGTATATACCAAAAATAATAGGTATCCCGTAGCCTTCAGATACGACATAAAAATCGAAGTTCAGAAATTACTTGACGGAAAAATTATCCGACCTTCAAATTCACCTTTCAATCCCCCACTCTGGGTAGTACCGAAAAAGCTTGACAATTCAGGAAAACGTAAAGTACTTTTAGTAATTGACTACCGAAAAATTAAGACAAAAAGTGACAAGTTTCCTCTCCCAAATATAGAAGACCTTTTTGGAAAAATTGGAAAAGCAACTTACTGTATTTTAAGAGTTTAGATTTAGCATCTGGCTTCCATCTGAAAGATTTGAGAAGAGTATTCAAGAAATTGAGAGATTATCAATTGAAAATTCAATTAGATAAAACAAACTTTTGTAACATGGAATTATTGTTTTTAGCACACATTGTTTCAAAGGATGGAATTCGTCCTAATCCTGCCAAAATCGAAGCTGTCTCACAGTTTCCTATACCGAAAACCGTTAAAGAAATAAACAAATCTCTTGGTATGACCGGATTCTATAGAAAACTCATTAAATACTATGCGAAAATCGCACAACCTCTAACTAGAGCCTTGGGAAAAGACAAAAAAAAAATCAATGTCAACAGCACTGAATACAAAGAAGCATTCAATAACTTGAAGCAAGTTCTTAGTAATTCACCCATATTGACATTTCAAAATTTTGATAAAACTTTTACTCTGACGACAGACGCATCAAATTATGTTATCGGCAGTGTCCTTTCGCAGAACATAAAAGGATCTGACCTCCCAATTTCATACGCATCCCGTACTCTCAATAGAGCAGAATGTGATCTACCAACTATTGAGAAAGAGCTATTAAGTATCGTTTGGAGCATAAAACATTTTTGACCTTATTTATAAGGACTGCTGCCTAAAAAGCAGTCGTTAGGTCATGTCAGAGGCCCTGAAATTGATCAGCTGCGACCTGAAAACTCTGACACAAGACCTGAGCCAGCCAGGTCACTCGATATTATTATTATTATTACCTTATTTATATGGTAGAAAATTTGTTGTTAAAACAGACCACAAGCCAAAACATTCGATTTTCCTTTCAAATATTCCACAGTGAAATCGTACTCTTCCAAAAGAAGTTTCCATCTTAAGAGTTTGGAATTTGGTTCTTTCAAGTTTCTGAGCCAAACAAGGCTCAGTTTGGCTCAGGCTTCGTTTGGCTCAGGAACTTCAAAGAACCAAATTCCAAACTCTGAAGATGGAAACTTCTTTTGGAAGAGTACGATTTCACTGTGGAATATTTAAAAGGAAAATCGAATGTAGTCGCCGACACATTAGGTATCTCGAAATCCGATTAAAGTTTCAGAAGTGCTGAATAACGAAATAATTGACTTTCAAACTCTTGTTAATTTAGATTCAGAATAAATACCTCAACTCAATTCACCTACAAATTCTCTTGAAATAGGCTACCAATGAATGAATTAATGAATGAACTGAGCCTGACCTAGATCAAGTACTAGCACATTTATTTCTAAATCAAAACCTGAACGTGTCTCCAGATCAAAACAATGAAATGGAAAACGACAATGACTCTTTAGTCATGATTCATTCACAAGAATCATCTGATGACCGAGCCGCTATAGTAGGCGACAGTTCTCCAATCAACAAAGAGAAATATCAAATTGTTATAAAACGTGGAAAATTTGGAATTCATTTTATGAAACTGTTCAATAAGAACAGAGTCAACATCACTGTCTCATCGAAAAATGATATTTCAAATAACTTAGAGAAGTTGAAAACTTATTTCCAACCAGATCTCACCTACGGTATTGTTTTCGAAAGTCCCAACTCTGAACGTCGGGGTTATGTCCGACGATTCGGTGAATAAAATTTGTTTTTGAAAACTTCTTAAACAACCTTAACTGTGGCTTTTTCAAAAATGTCACACCTTCAAGAGCGGATATCTCGAAAACTAGAGAGATATAATAAAAAGTTGTAGAATGAATATTGTAGGAAATTATGTAGGCTTTAATTTGTTAGATGACAGTTAAGTTCTTAGGATACATAGTTTTTGAGTTTTATGCGAGAAACCAAAAAATTGTACTTTTGAACCACCCCCACCTCCTTAGGACATTTGGTAGGGGTGGGGACTTTTGATATGTTAACCTCCTTACTACCCTCAACAGAACTATGGGGTCAAAAATTGTCTTCCAAACATTTCTCTTTATACCCTTTTTTGAGCATTTATTGCCTGGACTGTTAGGCTATTGCTGGTATTGTAAGACTGTTTTAATTGGAAATTTGTCTGCAATCAACTACAGAGTTGTGGAAGTTTTTTTCTGGTGATTGACTTCTATAGGTCGTCGTTTTTAGAAAAAAAATTAAAACGTAGTAAAATCGAAGAGCAGAATGTGTTTTATCTTGATAATTTTCCACTAATTAATAATTCGTTCATCGACTTTATTATGTAGCCTATTTATTTGTATTTGTGTATAATAATTTTGTATTTATTTTGAAATGCACTGACGGTGTACCAAAAGGTAGACACTCAATAGATCTACCTTGAATTCATATATTTTGGAGTGCATGATTCCAATTCATCTTTATACTCAAGAAGTTTTTGTTTTCCGGAATAGTTGTCACTCACTCTGTGCTACCGTAACTAATGTAGAATCTAAAGCTTATTATCTAAGAAGCTTACCAAAATCTGATTTATAATTTCGCAATATAAAATATATCACAGTTAACTTGAATGTCCCAATCTACTGTGAAAAATTTAGCCGAAATAGAATTCAACTACTTGATAATATTTTTCATCCTTGGACTCACGTTACATACACGCTTCTATAATGTAAAATCATGTAGTCGTTTTTGCATTAACGTTAGCAGACTCACTTTCCTCGAAAATCTCCCTTGGCCGTTGATAGTGTCTAAAAATCGCATTCTGCCAGTTTTATAGAGCGTGACAGATTTGAGCAAGCCGGCTGAACGTAAGAAAGATTGTAATATGACTTTATGCGCAGGAGCTCCCAATTAGAGAGACTAATTTTAGTATAGCGAAACACGTGAAAGTGTTATATATGGTCTAGTGAAAGTACTTCGCCTTCAATGACTGACTAGTTAATTCTGTACAAACTAATTTCCTAGTGAAGCGCACTAAATGGGCTAGAATTTCTAATTCTATAAGATCATTCACCAATACCTTCATTGGTTCTAACTGGTCGGTTATTAGACTACATTCACTCAATGTTGAGGCAACACCAGCTTCATCCTGTACCATAGCAATGCTATTTTAGGACCGATACCATTATGGAGATTCAAAAGTAGTAATAACATTAAAGCTCAATAAATACATGAATCCATTTCAACTTTCATCCTAATTTGTTTTACCATGAACTTTTCTCTACCCAGATCCTGGTTTATATAATACTATTTTTCTGTTACATAAAATATTGACTGTAAACTATTATTCATTTATTGAAAAGATAAAATATGTGAGAGTACCAATGAGACCCCATTATTGCTCTAACACATCAATTATTCAATGTGAAATAAAATAAGGCTTGAACCTGAAAAAAATATTGCCTGAAAATGCATGTGCCGACATTTATTCCTAATTTTGTTAAATTTTTTCACCCAATTGTCAAAGAAGACAAAATTTTGGGTCAGAAAAAAGGTACAAAAGCATTTAATTATTTTTTATCGATTATAAGCCTAAATGAAATTAATAATTAAGATAATAAATTAAAATGGAAGAGAGAAGATGATGAATCATAATTAGAAAATGGAATGGAATAAGAATGGAAGAGAAAATATAATAAGATAATAGCTGATGATTTTTAAGGTCATGTGAATTTTATGGAACCAATTCAATTATACTTTTGAGTATTTTTACAAAAAATTGAATATTTTTATTATTGTTTATCTGCCAATTGAGATAACATTTTATTATCTTGTTTTTTTATTTTTTCAGATTTTCTCCATGGTTTCAGATTTTCTAGCGTTCATTATATGCTCTACTTGGATTCTCTGTTGGATTATCATCATAATATTTGTATAAGTGAGCTCTACAGTATTCAAATCAATTACAAATTTGTCAAGTTCAGTAATGAACAAATCAATACAATGATATTCACTAGATTGAAGATGAAAGCTTGAAATTCAACTATATGATTTATGTATTATTTTTTTGATTTCTGCTTGAAATATAAACTTAGCAAAAACAGTTGCATGTGCCGACATTTATTCCCTTTCGTAATTTTGTTAAATTTTTTCACCCAATTGTCAAAGAAGACAAAATTTTGGGTCAGAAAAAAGGTACAAAAGCGTTTAATTATTTTTTATCGATTATTAATAAATAGTTTTCAGATAATTGATTCTATTAGCCTAATTTTCCAACTGTCGCTGTTGTTCCTGGACGGTAAAATAATTGTTAATGGTAATTATCATATTGTTCAAGATATGTAGTCGTTCTCTACTATTGTTAGATACATTCGCATTGTGAAGTATCATGCCATCAAATCATCTGATATTATCTTGCATACCCATTTCCAGTGTTTCATTTCATGTGATCTCAAGTGTAGGCTCACATATGCTTTATCGTGAGGTCATCTCTTTACCAGAACACGACTTGAACAGAATTACATTATTAACTCAAATAATAAATCTTGTCCTCGGCATAAGTTGACATATGTTCAGGCTGGCTCATATAATGCACTTTTCCCACAAAAGGAAGATTTTCTTGTGCATTCGTTTGCTTATTGTTACAAGGAAGGCTGAGAGAATAGATAATTTGTAGGATGGCATAGAAGATGATGTACTCCGTTTGTGAGAAGAATGTACTATCAGTTTCGTTCCTGAGCAAAACAATGATAAACTGTTATGCTTTTTAAACAGCTAGCACAGGTGGACAATGTGATTTGATTACTGAAGTATATCGTCGCTATTAAAAATCAATTGTTATAATTCACCAGCTGTTTTTCGCATTGGCATAAAAACCTGATAGTATTACTAAGTTGTGTAATATCAAGTTGGATTCCTGAAATTTTCATCGATGATACAGTGTTACAGTTTTCCTGCTATTTGTTCTATTTTAAATTTTCGAATTATAATTTCTAATATTTTTATCCATCGGGAACTGCTCATCACATATCCTTTGTTATTTAATAGAACGACTAGCAGTCAAATTTGTGACAACCATGAAGATGGCGAACCTGCCAAACGATCTCGTTGTCACAATAAGTGAATAAATTCATTTATTGAACAAATTTGACTGCTAGTAGTTCTATTTAATAACAAAAAACTAAAATAATTTTTACGTAGAGGCCATGCCAACCTATCATTATTGATACGGTTATATTCAACCTAAGCTTTATGATGGCTATAGTGACTTTTAGACCACTCTGTAATTTATTACTTTTATGTTTTTCAATGTTCATAGTTGAATTTACAAATTTCCACCTTCCATCTAGTTGACTAGTGGTGTATAATACTCATGATTTATCATTCACATTATTGACGAATCAAAATAATAGAATAATATTATCAGCCTAGCATGAAACTTCAGAAATAATATGCATTTTTTATGAAAATTTTTCAGATTGACAGTGATTTCAGGGCATACCTCATGATTTATCATTCACATTATTGAATCAAAATAATAGAATAATATTATCAGCCTAGCATGAAACTTCAGAAATAATATGCATTTTTTATGAAAATTTTTCAGATTGATAGTAACTTCAGGGCAACAAAATGTTCAGAATAAACAGTATTAACAGTATAAAACTTCCCAGTGTTTTCATTCAGTATTAACTGGTTTTTTATCTGTAAATGTAATCCCCGTATCTACCATGTCTGAGAAATCGTCAAGCTCGGATGTGGCTAAAAGTATAGAACTTTTACAAGATTCATTCTTAATTCTAGTTAACATTCATTCATTCAATCAAGAATCAATCATGTTCTTTGTCATAAAAGAACATCACAATGTTGAATGTTGAGACAATCATTAATTAAAACTCTAGATATTCAGTTACGTAGAAACCAATACAATTTTTTAACAATTACAGTAGAACTCTGACTATCCGAATCGCCGATTATCCGAATCACTTTCAGAAAAAAGTTGTCCAAAAAAAGTCCAAATTGCGCTATAATTCTTCCCCCTGCGATGCCAGTGTTTGCGCGTTCGCTCACTATTGTCCTTCCCTTGTACATAAGTACTGTACCTACCGACAAAATATTAAACCTACTACAATGTAAGAAAAAATGTATCATATCCCTGATCTAGCTTTGAAGGTTGAAGCACAGAGGAAAGAAACAACACATATTATGCTTATTCCGTGGTTGAAGGCTCGCATTCATGAAACGGTTAACCAATAACACACTTATTCGATCGAGAGTAGCTTGACCGAGTTAGCGTTATTCGCCAGTGAGCAATTCTGTCCGATTAGTAATCCACCTGCAATTTCCTGCCCATCGTTGCACTGTTGCAAAAACGTACATTGATAAGTTTGATGAGGTCCTCCTTGGTGTTCATTGTATAGTATAGTAGGTGTAGTGCGGGATCGCATAAATTGCATCGTGATGATAGCAAGATTGGACGAGTGTGGGGTGTGGTGGCTTGATTGTGACAAGATTCACTTCAAATTGTCAGCATGGATTGAATGGAAAGCATTGACGGTATGTATGACGGATGCTGACAGTTTGAAGTTAATCTCACCACACAGCACTAATCCATCTTCGACCCGTACACAGTTGATAGGTTGTGTTGAAGGGCAGGACGATTCTGTGGCGATTGAAATCGCAGCAGGTCGTGACCGCAGTTAAATGAGATTCACTTTAAACTGTCAGCATATCTTATGTACAAAATCATCAACGCTCCCCCCACAACCAATACTGACTGTAGCGACGCCTCAACGGCACCTCAGCCTCTCAGAAGATCACCCTCAATTCCCCCTCGCTCCCCCACGTCATCACCCCGCCCACTCAACCGCTGCAACAGTGATGTGGATGCTGCAATTGCATCACAGCAGTTCCCGTTGCCCCATCTGACGTCAGACGGCCTTCAAATCCCGTTCCCAGCGTTGTCGAGAATAACCACCACTTCTGACTGAAGATGAGTCCGGCTCCAGCTGCAACAAACCGATACTTAAAAAGTAAACGCTGAGTGAGAGTGAGAGTATGATATGGAAATTTGTGTTCTTTGTCCAGTGTGTACAACTCGTGCAATGCAGACTCCGTTATTATCGAACTGTTGAACAAATCTCTTTGGGATCATTTTTATATTTGCTTTGAAGAACTATTAGGAACTAGCTGGCCCCGCGAACTTCGTACCGCCAAATAGTTTAATCGAGCATCTCATGACAAACTTTAGCTGGATGCACACCTGAGGAGGCGCGATGCGGAATTTTATTTAGCCTATATAGATAATTTTCCAACTGGAAAATAAATAATTTACTAAATATCAATTAATTCCGAACACCAAAGACAGCACAATTACTCGAAACAAAGCAATGTCTTTAGAACATGTCTTTAACTTGAGGCCGCACTGCTAGATGGTTACACACAGAACAGTCATTTTGTTTTTAGTCGGGGCTTATCTACCGACGGCTGTTGTATGACGCAATGATTATAACAGCTGATTTCTATTTCTATGTGTGGCCAGCTCACAAATATATTCTCCCATAAGGATTACATGTAAACTTTGAAGGACCGTAGGAAAGAGTCCTGAAGTCGGATTATAAACTTGATAGGCCATAAACCTGGTCCTGAACATAACGAACACAACTGAAAAAAAATTATCAAATTCGGCGCAAACATAAAAAAGTTATTGAATGTCAAATTTTGAGGCTCGATTTTTATTTATATAGATATAGATGAGGGCAGTTCGGCTTATTATGGATAAAAAACAGGGTTTCATGGGCACTTCGTGAAGATGGAAACAGACCCAAATATTCTGATTCTAGGGTACCTCAGGATATCCGACTACTTGATGCGCATTTGGGGTTCGCGACTGGGCATTATTTAAAACGGTCATAGAATGGTTACCATTCATGATAGAGACCTCTAGTAAACGCGAATCGAATCACAATGAACTATTCTACCAAGTTTGCTATTACACATTTCCACCTAAAACATGATTTTAACCTACATAAATGCACTTTTTCAAAAACATTCAATTTTTACGAGAGTTTTCTCTGAATAACTACTTTCAATGACAATTTTTGGATATAAAGTGCCAAACAAAACTTCTTTGAAATAGAATTTATGATCTATTTCCGTTTGTTTCAAGCTTTCATCACCTTTTGTTCTGGAGTTATGATTTTTTTATATCATTCTAGCCGATTAAAACTGAACTATAAAATCGATTTTTTCACAACTACTTCATGATAAATACTTGAAAATGGTCTCAATCTCTTTGTTATAGCCAGCTGAATAAGAAATATTGATGAAAAAACAACGAATATATTTTCATAATTGATAAATTCAAGATGGCGATCATAACTGATAAATTCTTTTATATCGATTTCTATTCAGTTATAGTGAGAGATATCGGATTGATTCTACCACCAAAATGTTCAGAGTTATCCAAAATATAATGTTCCAGATATTAATCTCATTTTAATTACTCTTTCCATGATTAATTTTAGTTTCAAAAACTTGGAACATACAATCTGTGGGGACGAAATTTCACTTTCCACTCTGTAAATGTATTCACAGTGAACATAACCTACTATTACTGAGACTGTGTTGTAGAATATCCCCAAAGCTTTAAAATGACATCTAGTTGAGGGCTGTAAGTCCATTTTTCACTTCTGGAGCGTCATTGCAAAAGAAAGAAAAGTATGGTTCACAGCCAAAGTTACATTTTCCCTCCATATTAGGCCTATTCTAAACCTGACAATTAGAAAACCGTGTATCTCAAAAAATAATCCTTGAAGGTACAGACTTGGAAATGGTATCAATCTCTTTGTTTGGGGGTTTGAGGGTTCCTAATCAGCCCATGATCATGATTATGGTGCAGTTCTGCATTACTAAAATGAATGCTCTCATGGAATTCCAATTTGATATAAAACTGGAGTAGGCCCTCTTCATTATAAACTTATAATCATGAAAGAAGTATACTAGACTATAGGTAATCTATGTTACAATATAGAACAATATTAAACATACTATTTCATAAAACTGCCAAAAATATGGGTAGCCTACTTCTAAAAGTGAAAAAAATTACAGCATATATAGTCTACATGGATCTTCTCAATAGATTAATAAACATATATCTATCCAGGATACTCCACCCATCGTATTAGGATCTTTAAAACTGAGCAATGAGCATTGATACGTTGCCGATGTCTTGTCAATGCCTTCTGTAGACGGTATCTGATACATATTTATTGATAATATTAAACTGTTTATTCTCGCTTAAAATAATAAATTATATTTTATTAAGCAAGAAATTATATTCTTTAATAATTTCATAATAAAGGTGAAATATCTTGTTAATCAATTATTAATTCTATATTGTTGAAAGACAATCTGGCAACAGAGCAAAGCGAGAAAGAGATAGCGCTACTGTATTCGCTTTGTTGAATGATAGACAAGGATAGAAATACCATTACTAATCAAATACTGCTATTATAACGTGGACCTCAATATAGAGTTTTCATTTCCAAAATGTAGATAATAATTTGCAAAATTTACAATAGGATTTTTCTACTTTATCAACAAAAAACTTTGTACATCAACTGATTTATATAGGCCTATTATTTTTTTTACATAAACTTTTCAACAATAACTCCATTAGCTTCATATTATGTGGATTCATTTTGTGCTTGTGTAGGCCTAATGGCAAGAGGCTTTAGAATTCGATTTGAGCATTCTTATGAGTGTTCTGAACAGTATCACGAATCATGATATAATTCAAGATTCTTGAATAAATTATGATAAAGATTATCATTAATTGAGCATCAGAATCATATTTTAAACTACGTATCTTATTTAAATGTTAAGCATGGCGTTTTTAAGACTGCAATAAACAATTTAAATCACTTGATAATGATGGATAAGTAACTTGATCACTTGATAAGTAATTAGAAAAAATGTAGTTACTTGTTAACACGAGCTCAAGGTGGAAGATGTAAGAATATTTTAATGGTATTTTGAAACGTGACAGAGACAAGCGGTAAACTCAAGTTCAAGTTGATTGTATCGCTTGCTCTATCTTCTATGAGACATTGGTCGCTTCATGCCCCATTCGCTCATTAGAAATGCATACACCTTGTATATGTTTGTCTAAAGTGAATGTCAACCTGTGAGACAATGTAGAGTTGTAAAGAGTCAATATTTACGTCCATGTAAATTCAGTTAAACCCATAACTCCTTCAACGTGAACTGGTCAAAACAATGGTCGTACTGCTATCGTTTCTGCATAGATCTTTGCAGTTTGCAAGCTCATGCCAAGACAATCTCTTGCCAACTTTTTTGTTGACAATAAATGAACGTTAAGTAACTGTAAGATTCTTATTATCTGACCTTGTCAGCAACTTTTTCAATCTCACTTATAAGTACGGTAGTTATAGTTTCTATTTCAATCTCACTTCTAAGTTATATTACTTTATTGAAAAATCAGCTCAATAATTTATCTGGAATATGTTGATTTGGTACAATAATTGTTACACTACATAAAACACAATTGGATGTTTGCTTATTCCAGAAGTAGGCATACCGAACCTACTCTCCATTTTCTATATAAAAAACTAATTCAAAGATTTTCTTCAAACTACAACATTCTCGCTAGTGAATTGTGAGAAAAGTACCACCAGGTTTCATAACCCATTTGATGGGAGTATTATAATATGGGGTTTCTTTACTAGCATAATATTATCATTATTTCATTCATTTATTGTTGCAAAAATGTTTTTCTATGAATAAATAAATGTCGAGTAACCTGTCTGGCTCAGGTCTGGTGTCAGAGTTCTCAGGTTAATTTCAGTACCTCTGACATGAATGGTTTTAGGCCCAATTCACACAGAAGAAGCTTATGTAACGGACGTGGCGCGGACTTTTGTCACTTCCACGCCACTCCTATAAGAACTTAGTATGGTCAAATGCAAACTGAAGAGACGCCACGTTAAATCCTGCGCCACGCTAAATCCTGGAATCACAGTGGAACCCGGTTTGGGTAAACACATCCCGTCTGTTTGCATTGAGTCATGTTTTAATATAGTAGTGAGAAAAATCCGCGCCGAGAAAAAGACAAAGATCTGTGTACGTTGCAAAATTCGATAACATGGGAAGGGATCTGTGAGGAGGTGAGTTTCTCCCGTCTGTCTGCATACGTCCGTCTACGTCTATCGTTGTATGCATTTTCAGGCAGCCAGTATCGAAGACTTAATTTTTTCTCGAGTGGCTCGAATAAAATATCTGGCCTCGTCGAGATTCGAACTCGGGGCTTCTGGTTTACAAAGCCAGCGCCTAAACTTCTCGACCACGGCCACTCCAATATTATTTCTATTTTGTAGTTTCTATGAATGAACTCATGAGATTCAAAAGACAAAAGTTATAAGAGTACAATTCCTCTTGATTATCCCAAAGGATTTGTGAAGCTCGAAGAGTGAAGTGAAACTCTTCCTTGTCTACAGTTTTATATAACATGGATAAAATAAGCGGATTGAAATGTAGGCGAATGTGCGTTGGCTTTATCAATTCATGCTGATTGTACCTAGTTCTTATTGATTGATGTTATTTGCCTCTCACATTCCAACCTAAAGCATTTTAAGTATACCGTACGGTATGTTGAGATCAGTCATCAGTGATGATAGAGAAGGAAAAAATTCTTTGATCGTATGGAAAGTTTTAAACTCCATGTATCTCTTCCTATGTCAATAAAATACCATTCAATTTGAGAGTCCCTCAACTGTACATTTCAATTTTCAAAGGTTAGAATAGCTTGCCAAAGTGTAGCTCTACATTATGATCGTATCATAATGAAATGATACGTGTCTTGTGTCTTGACAGAGCGTGCACCAAACCTATCATCACTATTGATGTTCAAACAGAGAAATTGAGGTCGATTTATCACATTCGTGAAAGTGCCAGAACATTCACCTATACAGGCTGATTGAGTGCTACATGGGTTTGCGCATGCATCTTTTTATGATAAAGACGGTGGTAAAAATTGGTTTGAAGATCTTGCGTTTGTTATTCAAAGTCACTTCACCTTTACAAACCAATTATTACCTGGTGCGGTGCGGAAAGAAATCTGCAGCCTCCAGGGAGACCAATTATATACAGTAGGGCTACATCCTATTCTAACTCTGTTGACATTCAAAGTTGTGATGAATTATCAAAACACTTGTTTTATACTAGTCAGTGTTAAAAGCTCACACAAACACCAATTGACTTTCTCGTTTCAGAAGTTTCTCATCAATCTTCACTTGGTGTCTCCTTAAATAATATTCCTAATTCTATTCTTAGAATTGCAACTCTATTTGTATGAAATATGTTCGATAACAAATACAAATTTTGATTTGATTGATTTGAATTCTATTCTTGAGGGACGGACATTGAAAAATCAAATTAAAAAAGTAATAAGGCTCCAATATAAACCATATAGCAACCAACAGTCTAGTATCCAATATAGCGACCTGAGTAAAAATTTCACAATGACGGAATTTGATACTGGTGTATGGAAGCCTTTTCCCTAAACTTTTCTCTTTACTAATTATCGCCATCTTTGTCTAGCCTATTGATAAGTGTTTTTATTGAATAAATAGACAATTGAATTGAATATTGTAGAGTAACACCATTTTATTGTCTTCTTTCTTTAGGGCTACTTTTAATATAAATCTCAGTACCCTTTTAAATTATTTTATCACAACATGTTTCGGACATTGATGTCATTTTCAAGTCTTTGAAATTTTGATTCGAAAATGGCATTAATGTCCGAAACATGTTGTGATAAAATAATTTATAAAGTTACTGAGATTTATATTTTATTCATACGTATAGGAACAGTATATTAGTTTTTGTTAAATTTCATGAGACATGCTCCAGATCTCATTTTTGAATATAGGCATCTCTTCTAAAATTTAATTAGAACTGAGCACGTTTCAATGTAAAATAGTTCCTAGATTGAGCACATCATGATTATTGAGTGAGCGGAAGAGCGCCTCCTAATACCATGATCTGCGGTCGTCACCCAGAAACGTGTGTCTGTCTTATCGTTGAATCCATTGAAGATGAGCTGGCTACGTGTTTTGTCGCGTCTGCTGCAAAGAGCGATGCCGCCGCCGCTTCAAGTCACATTTCGGCGTTTTGCAACGTCGCAGACGATCACGCAAAATTCGCTTCGAATCTGAAATTGATTTATATTAACGACACTACACAAAGATACCGAACCATCTCAATTGCTACAGTGGGACTCACTGCAAACTGTCAGTAATGCTTATGAATGAAATCAATGCTTCCCATTCAACCAACGCTGTTAGTTTCGAGTGAATTCCACTATTCACGACGACCACAGTAAACCAGCATTAACCCGGTTGCGAAATTCATCCCATCATCGGCAAATGAAGACGTTCCCTTTGTTGTTTTCGAGGTTTGATTGACGACTGAAGTCGCGAAGAAAGAGAGAGTGCCCTCCAGAGTTGCTGTAAAGCATCTCGCTTTGAAAAGTCTTCGCCAATAATTAATTTCTTCCATTGGTGCGCGCCTGAAGATATTTCGAAAATAGTCCAGGTTTAATTGAGATGAGAAAACAAAAGTGATGATACCAACATTGCTGGGAAACGGTTGATTACGTATCATCTGAAAGTTCAGACAAACAATGCGATAATAAAAGATCCAACTCCGATCTGTCAAAGTTTTATTTTGGTTCAGATCCCTTTTGAATTGAACTAAACACAATTTTCTAAAATATGAATAGCATTGATTTTCCATTCCAATTTTCATTTATCATTTCATGATTACTGGTTTGATCGATTTGTGTGGAAAAAGATCGATAAGGCTAGGCACACACCAGTTAGTCAAGACAAGACAAGACATGATCAGACACACTTTCACAATACTTCACATAGTTGCTTATGGCGCAACACACACTGATTAGTCATTGCAATTAGACATATCTTCATAAGCATCTATGTGATGTATTGTGTCTGATCATGTCTTGTCTTGTCTTGACTAACTGGTGTGTGCCTAGCCTTACAATTTTGTAGATTTGGAAAATCTTTTACGATGTGGAATATAAGTTAATAAAATCTAGTCTATATCTGAGACGATAAAATTCAATAAAATGCCAATAAGTGAGATTTCCATCTACAGAGTAAACGAAATGAGATTCCACTGTGAGCACTCCACTCACTAATAACATGTTTTAATAATAGAAAATAATAGATAGGTACCTAGAATTTAGCTATGAATGATAATTGAATGAATAAAATATACATACTGGAAAAATTAGTCACACTCTGATTTGAAACCAATTTATTGCTTCCGATTGCAATTATTTTTGAATTTTCAGCGAATATTATATTATAAACAGGCCAATAAGACCTGTACTAATAAAAATATTACACTGAAAAACAATCTATTGAGTAACACTCGATTAAAATTAAAATTTATTAAATTTCAAAAAGGTCTTAGTGAACTTGGTTACTTGATACAAAAATAGAGATTTGGATGTAGCGTTGTATGAAATCTATTTGAGTATTTTCATGAACAGTTTGAAATATAATTTAGTGCAAACAATCTGCTGAGGTTCAGTTCAAAAATGAATAAGGTTGTAATGAAAAAAAAACTAAATGAAGAACTTATAAATATAGACGTAAATAGGAACTAAGAGCTAAGCACCTTTTAATCATGCTTCCTGTAGTATATACAACACACATTCGGCTCCAGACAACAAGATAAGTAGAAATGAAAAATAAAAATCCAAGTACCCTTTTTTAAATTGTTTATCTACGAGATGATTCGGCCATGTTGCCAAAAATATAAAAAAGTAAAAATAACAATTTAAAAAAAGGGTACTTAGATTTTTATTTTTCAATTTCATTGAAGAGTAGCCCTAATGAAAAAGATAACGAGATAAGTATTATCTTCACCTTTAAAACCCTTTTGTTCACAAAAATTCTAATAAGACGATTCAAACTAGTCTCCGAGAGAAAGAGAGAAAGTAGTTAGGATGGAATGATTCGGAATTAATTCGCATCAAGACTAGAATGAAAAACTAGAGTCATAGAGGAGAGATTTTTGATTTCTGAATGGAATAAGCTATTCATCTGTTGTTTCTCTAATTGAGTGCGGGCCTTTCTCCTGTCGGCGGCTGCCTCATCCGTGATGAGATCAGTGATAAGAGCCGACTGGAGACATTGTTTAGACCCTCTTCCTCAAATGAAAAGTGGGCCGTACACCGCCAGGGCCTCCATTCTTTCATTCAAGCTCACCGGGTCAAGTTTGAGTTGAATGCCTCTTTAAACGGTTCTAACAATGAAATTATGGATGGAAAAGTATGATAATGGATGCTCTACATCTCAGGTATCTGACAGTTTATCAATAACTATGCTATTGTTAACATCTTTCGTTCAACAGACTCGTTTCTCAGATAAAATACGGTGCCCATTAGCCTACGGCAACCTTTAACAGATTGGTTTACAGAACATTTGTGTGAGAAAATAAGATTTCAGGATTACTACTGTGCTACTGCATTGGAATGTATTGAACAGATAAATAAACATTGACAAAATTACAAAAGAATGAAATATCAGAGTACCCTTATTTTAATTTTAATTTATTCATAAAATTAAGTTGAAAAGAGAATACTTTAATCTTCAATTTTTATGTAAATAAGAGTAGCCCTACCAAGAAAGTGAACATTGATAAAATTATTCTGTGATTGACATGGATTATATGATGATCGAATCTATAAAGCAATGAAGTGTGAATTCACACAACATGTTCGATCATACAATAATTGATATATTGGATCTAAGGAGAAAAATATATAAGGAGAAAAAGGAGTAAAACTGCTGGATGGATGTTATTGATGAGCACAATTTTCAAGGAAACAAAATGTACAGATAGATTGAAGTAATATCAATATGATATTGCATGTATTTAAATCCTAATGAAAAACTCACAAAATATTATTTATATATTATTTTTACAGAGAGAACATTTCCTTCTAGCTGTTATCTCTGTTGTCTATATCATAATAATTGGAGTCTGAGTTTTCAAGGTAGTTGATAGCAATTGACTTGGATTTTCGTTAAATAATAATAATTAAAATATAACCAATATTATTACAAGAAGTGTCAGAGGTAACATTTTCTCACAAAGGAGACAGAATTGAATATAAAGATTTTGACATGGAAGTCAAAAAGTTGACTACATGATACGAGGAAAGTGACAAAGAATGGAAGAAAATGAAGAATCATTGTGAGGGAAGGCTAGTCGAGAATAATTAAATCGATAAAATCTATCCAAATAAAAATAATCTGTTTTCAGAAGAACTTGAAGTTGAATGTATAACATGTATTAAATTTAACAACAGACGAGACGACAAGGCCCAGTTTTCATTCAGGCGGCTCCTGCATCGACAATATTGCCACTGATGTATATGCGAGTAGATGGCAGAGTAGTTGTATTTACTGCTGTGTCTGATCATTCGGCTATAATTTTGAAAGTGGGTTTCGATAAAGAATCACATGTTGGTCAACAAAAAAATACAATTTTGATTTGACAGATGAGTGAGAGTAGAACAAGCATCTTTCGTTCTTGCCTGGATCCTATAAACTGGATTATGAACTTCATAATATTGAAGAGAAAGTCCATAAGTTTCATGAACTTTTTTTGTGGGCAGTCAACACGGCTTAACCATTGGTAAAAAAAATACATGTTCTAGAATATCTGAAAACAAATGGTTTACAACATCAGAGTTGAAAGCTTTGAGAGTTAAATGTGAACAACTATTTCGTCTGTATAAAGACTCTACTAGTGATGTAGATGTAGTTAAGGAGGAGTATAATAAGCTTAGAAGATACTATAGGTCTGCAATTAAGAGAGCTAAACTCGAATACAATAGTAAAATTATACAAAATAGTAAAAACAAAAATAAAGCGGCTTGGGAAGTAATCAATAGGCACCTTTGTAGAAATAGTTCGTCTTTGCACAAGTCTTGTGATCTCCCTGTAGATGACATAAACATGTATTTTTTAGATAAAATAGATCTACAAAGTGAAAATATTACCAAGAAATATTTTAATTCTAGATACTTTGTTGATAAGATGTCAAAACCAACTTGTGAGTTTAGTTTCAGGCACTTCAAAAGTTGAGGAAGTGTTCGAAACCATTAATAGAATGAGTAGCAGCAAATGTTTAGATATAAATGGTCTCAACTCTTTAATATTGAAGAGAGCAGCTTCAGATGTCTCAGAGGTTCTGTCACACATCTTCAATGAATGCCTAGACTTGGGAATATTCCAAATGAACTACAGGGGACGACAATAATTTCCCTCAATAGAACGAGAAAGGAATACAACTAACAGAGACAGAATACAGGAAAATTCCCTCAAGCGAAGTAGAAGGACTCAGCAATAGAATGGACGCTCAACTGATTTTTTATGATGATCTAGCGTCTGCAACAGTTCTAAGTACTCGAGAAAAACGTTGGAAAACAATAGAGGAAATATTTGAATTTAACTACGTAATGTGCTGAATTACATCATGAAACTACTCCAATAGGTACAGTGAGAATCGCAAGTTAATCCAGCACTCTAATAAAAATTATCTTGAAAAAGTTACAATTTTGAAAAGAAAGAAAGAAAAATAATAAATTTCGGCACATGCGCATCTCAATGAAAAGTATAAATTCAAAAATAGTTACAGATGAAAATTACTGAGATATTGCATTTTTATTCAAATGCTGTCTGCCTGTAGTTTTCTGCTCGTAAGCAGGTCCTTCTATATGGCAGCAGCCCTCCACTCTCTTCTATTCTCTGCCAGTCGCTTCGTTGCATAGTAGCTCATCCCCTCCTTGATGTCGTCCAACATTTTGTATCTTCTTCTCCCTCTTCCTCTTCTTCCCTGAATGGTCCCCTCAATGGCATCCACCAACAAGCATTGCCGTCTCATCCAATGTCCCAGCCATCTCCTCTTTCTTCCCTTTATCACATCCAGCAGACTCCTTCTTTCCCCAACCCTCCTCAACACCTCCTCGTTTGTAACTTTATCCCTCCAACTGATCCCCTCCATCCTTCTCCATATCCACATTTCCAATGCCTCAAGCCTCCTCTTATTCTCCTTTCTCAGCGTCCAAGTTTCTGCACCACACTCCAAACATAGCACTTTATTAGCCTTTTCCTTAGTGTCTTGTCCAGTTGGCTACAAAGAATTCTCTTTTTCTTATTGAATGCTGTTTCTGCCATAGCAATTCTTACTTTGATTTCTTTGTTGCATTTCATATCCTCTTCCATTATGCTTCCTAAATACTTGAAAGATGATACCTGTTCCAACTGTTCACCCTCCAGTACAGCATTCCCCATTCTTGCTTTCCCTGCACCAATTCTCATGCACTTCGTCTTCCTAATGAATGTTCAAATAATAATAAAATAAAAAAATAATCAAATGCTAATGAAGTAATAATGTTATTATTGAACAAAAATCCAAATTAAATGCTGTAAATCACCCCGAAGACTTCTGCTACTGCAAATATTGACGACAGGGTAAACAGCTAGATGGAAATTGACACCCTGTTGTCAATATTTGCAGTAGCAGAAGTCTTCGGGGTGATTTACAGCATTCAATTTGGATTTTCGTTCAATAATAATCATTCGAAAAGAGTTGATGAAGAATGGGAGGAAGAAGAAGGCTTCTCGACAATTGAGAAAATTAACCTCCTCATTTCGGAAAGACTGAGTCGGTTTTTCGGGAGAGTCTTGATATGAAAGCACACATAGGTCAATGTTCAGACCAAACCAAATCATTTCCAGAGACCTCGGTTACAAAAATGCACGCTTTCGTTCTTTAAATGTGAGGGCCAAAATGATGCGGAGTTGCGTTAGACTCGGGTCTGCACCGCACTTCTGCGTGATCTAGCATCTCTCGTGTCTAGTTATTATTGTTTCTATTAATTCAGAATTGACCTCGATACCGCCACATTCTTGGCTACCTCCTACAATGTTTGATAGGTAACTGCATTCTTCTCGGCTGAGTGAAGAGGGGAGTTTTCTCAGTCGATGTTGATTAGTACAGTGATATTGAGAGATTCACTTCTCATTCCTTGTGGATAGCATCAGTGCTCCTCATTCCAGCAATGCTGACAGATTGATTGGGATCTGATCATGGATAGAGTGGTTGTTGTCGCGAAGGACAACGAGACCGAAGTGTGATCAGCTGAATACTGGAGAAAGTGCTAGGGTGAGGTGGGTGGAGAGGTTGGGTTGCGTTGTATCGGGCGCTGATCGCTGAGTCTTCACTGCCTTCAGTAGTGTATGAATCGAGGCCCGCGCCACTGCCATGTGCTCTGCAAGTGTTGGCCCCAGCTTTTCCGACCTCTCGCCGCATTTTCCAACAGTTTTCCGACCGGTTTTGTGATCAGTGTTAACTAAGTGTGTTGTGACCTTTATTTTTATACTTTATTCAGTTGTTTCTTTGAAATTTTACCAGTTTTGTGTTCTACTTTATCAGTAGTTGCTCCTTTTTTCCTGGATCCAATTTTTTTTATTCCTCCAATTTTATTAGTTTTTCAACATTTTCCCAATCATATAGTGTTTAATAGTAATAATCTATTGTGTTCAAAAGTTGTTAGTTTTTCAAATTGAGTTAAATCAATCGGATTTGCCAAGATGATGTCTTTATACAGGACTATCAAGAACGGAACTAACAAGAGGCCTCGAGATAGAAGGTGAGTTTGTATATTTTAGTTGCTTATCATTATCTTCTTCTTCTTCTTCCTCAATCCAGGATTAGGCTTATCTCCAGGATTTAGGCATATTATGTTCATTATCTCGTTTCAAGAGATATCACAAATGCTGGCCACCTGGCCTTACTTCAATTGATTTGGAACATAGCTTAAATTTTGTATCTTAAATTAAAAAATCCAATTGAATTCGAACAAAGCTCAAATTTTGTGGAATGATTTGAGGGAACTCATATTTGAATATCATGTTGACTGTAAAAGAAGGTGTTGTAAAATAGTCCTAGGAGACACAATCAAATAGACTAAAATTTATTGCGGATTTGAAATAGGAATTTCCAATTTAAGTCCTATCTATTCCACCGTAAACCTCCTATTCCTGAAAATGTTAAGTATCATATTTTCGAATAACGTCTTTGCCATAATGAAAAATTGAAATTCTCAAAAATATTGAGTTGAGATGCCTCATTATTTTTCTTTAAATATGGAAAAAGGTTAGAAACTCATTGCAATGCTCATAACATTCATCGCCCTTGTCATATCAGAAAAGATATCTAATAAAACATTATTATATCCGATAAATATCAATAAATTATCTTTGAACTAAGCATTCTATAAGACATAAAAATTCCAGAAAAATTGATGAGGATCTTCTTTTTTAAATTTTGTAAATTTCGAATTCGTGTGAGAGAAGATAGATGGTTGGATAAACCTTATATTGCTACACTTTATCACTCAGTTTAGAGTTTCACTTTTTGATACATAATGCCTTCAGCAGTATTCGATTGTGAATCTTCAAATCTCAAAATACTGTTCAGAGTGAGGGAGATTGACGTTTTCCCCACTGTGATGTCGAAGTAGTTCCTATGCAAACCTCATGGATTCATGTTCTTGTAGAATAAGAGTGTGAGATAGGTACCGTGCTATCTTGTCAACTTCTTTATTGCACTCTATGTGCACCGTCATAGTTTTTATCGATGCAAACAGCACTATAACAATTATTTAGTTTAGGCTAATTTTTATAGCAGGTAAATACCATTGTATTGAAGAAAAAACACTAAACTCATGAGAGTATAGTAATCGATAATAATTTTTCGATATATTAACTAACCTAATGCTCGAGAATTGAGCCACACTTTTGGTGTTACATCCTTCCATAATTAATGATGAAACTGGAATAATAAAATTGTGGATAAAAATTGTAGATAGGAGTCGTAAAAATATGAAAGCTATGCAAATATCAATATTATCATCCATGATGATTTTATGTTCTATACGGACATTTCAAGTTTCGCAATTGAAATGTCAACTCTATCCCTACTCTCACTTCTTCATTATTAACATTAAAATTACCTGTATTTCATGAAATAAAAACCTTTCGTGATATAAAGTTATTGTGAGGTTTATGACATAGAAACTCATCTTTGATGATGTAACTACGAGCTGCTAATCATTTAAATGTTAATAGCTTCAAAACTGTAATTATTGAGATGAATGAGAGGCTGCATTCACCACTATCATCAATGAAAGTAAAACCAGCGTTGGCCAACGGCTGAAAAACAATTCAAGGACACAAGTTATTTATAAAATGTTTACAAAATAGTGGCTTTGCTGGAGTGATGATGAGTATGTCGGGAATATCATTGAATACATTTCCTGCCAAGTTTTTTGAAAAACTTGATTTTTTATTTAAATTTCAGTTGCAAACTACAGACGAATCAGTGTGTTACTACAAGTGAATTTTTACTACCCCTCAACTAATTTGGAGTTATAGTAAATTATGGGAATGAATATTACTGTCTTCATGGGTGCCAACCTTCACCAGACAAATGACGCACCCCCACCACCCCTCAACTAAGAAAATTCAGCTTCTACCACCCTCCCCCCGTAAAAAAGGGGTAACAAGTCATCACTTATTCATTCTAAACACTTCTATCTAGGGAAAAGAGCAAACCAAAAACAAAAACCCCCAAAGTATTTTTTTGAGCTTCACCTCTAAGAATTTCAAAGGCACAGTCTGCGTTCAAGACCCCTCCCCCAAACCTGTAGGCATCCCTACTGTATTCTTGATGGAAGTAAAACGCTTTCACCATTTTAATTGATTGACGGCTTTGTTTCCAAATGAATTTCCAAGATTATCGAAATTTCTTATACTAATGTTATGCGAACAAATTTGTCTTTCAAATTTATATTTGCTAAAATTTGATAACGTCTTGAAATAGGAAACAAAGAATTTCGTAACATTCATCTCAATTTCTGCGTCACAGTATCTTATCACAGAAACAAAAATTTTCTCCAGTGAAAGGCATAAGATAATTTGTAGTAAAAAGGATAACGCTGATTAAAACTAAGATTTTTCATTAGGGAATTAGCGGCTAAGATCGTTAGAAAATTCATTCGTGAAACATTGAGTGGTGATCTGGAATTTTCCACTTGTCATCGTGGATAAGCAATGGTGAAAGTTCTGCGCTGGAAAACGCTGCTGTTTTGTAAGCGGATGGAAAGAGAGAGGAAAAAACAGGTGAACATAGCAATGAGTTGCCGAATATAAGGCGGGCAATCTCCAAGACGTGTCCAACACCTTCGTAGGTTTGCCTGTCTGTAATCGGCCACTCAACATAGTCTACTTTGTTGATTGTCATTGTATATTTTGCCTAACACTCTATTACGAAGTATATTTTTCCATAAGCATTACTATGCTACTTTCGCTATTGAATAAATAGCATAATAGCTCTAACCAAGCCGTCTCTCGCACCTGACTAGACAAATTCTCAACTCTAGTTCGCTAATAATGGCTTCAGCTTCCTTGCTCGTGTGACGATAACAATCTCTAAGAGTGCTGGATAGTACAGCAATTTGAGAAAAATGGTCCAAATTTAATTTAAAATAATAGAGAACGGATTTCTTGTCCAATAGACACATCTGAATGGTGATAGGTGCCTTATAGAGTAGTCCAAGTAGTTCAGCACATAAAATCAGGAAGTAAATTCAGAGTGTCAGGCGCATATTTATCGTCTGAAAAAAAGCTTAGAGTTACAGACTGGAGATCGAAAGGAGAATCTTTTAGGATATTAATACTCAATACTTCATTTGTTGAAATGAATAATTATATTGATATTTTATATAAGCGTATTCTCATGCAATTACAACTTAACTAAACCTAGGTTTTGCTGGCTTTGTCAGATTGAAAACGAGCTATTTCGAGTCTATGTGTAGATCGGAATCTTATTATGTAATTCTTGCTTATGTATTATTTTCATGATTCGTCTGAAAAAAAGCTTAGAGTTACAGACTGGAGATCGAAAGGAGAATCTTTTAGGATATTAATACTCAATACTTCATTTGTTGAAATGAATAATTATATTGATATTTTACATAAGCGTATTCTCATGCAATTACAACTTAACTAAACCTAGGTAAATATATTCATTGTATTGTTTCCAATTTGATGAAATAAATTTTAAAATTTGAATCTTATATAAAAATGGATGAAAATTATAAATGGAAAGAAATTAATATTAAACAATTTCCAATAATCCGTGGTCCACGAATAAATTGATAATTAAACAAAATTCAAGTTGGAGATATTGAGGAAGGAACATCAACTAATTCAAAGCATACTACGTATTATGTATATTGATAATAAATTAGCCTGAGAATATATTAGAATCTTTGTAAATATTCTGTATTACTTTGTATGTTTTATTCAATGTGATACAGTTTAAGTTTCTTATATTTTTTTTCTAGATCTACCTTAAAAAGTATGTTTGAGGATAATGATCGGAAGTGAAATAATTCCAACTCCTTTTTAACACACTGGAGTATTCTACAGGATTCTCTAGCAGTGATAATCCGTTCTATTAGTGACATATGGACTCAATACACAATAGCTTTAACAGCATACCCATAGCAATTTAACTAATTCTACTCATTTACTACCTCCACTCTAAAGACGTATATGTTTTAAACAGAATATGATATCTGTTGACATTTATGATCCCTTAGCTTTGAGAGAATAGATGCTCGCATTAAATAATGTGCTCCAGGGAGAATTGTCCTTGCTGTAAATATAACCTTTCCACTAATACATGAGATTCTAATATGTAGCCTACTGTGGGACATCTCTGCTGTAAATTTCAAGTTGTTGCTAGTGGGCATATAGTTCTGCGGCCGTCTTTCAGCCGGTCATTCACGTCTGTCATAGAGAATACACTGTGCACATTAAACAATTTATTTGTTCTGGCAACTGGACCCATATACCGAGGGACGTGACCGGTGCTGGCACATAGCTGTGTGGCACATAGTTGCTCGTTCATTTTTGAATCGTTGATGCTTTATGTGCCCGGCTGCGAGTTCAAGTTCTCAAGGAATGAGTAAATACCCTGAATACCAATACTGCTCATGGCGTCATTTTCGCATGCTGACAGGCATTATACGTCTTTAAGGGGAATATTATGTTATTTGTTGATGCTGATTTTCTATTATTATGACGAAAGGGATTTATATTTTATCAAAGGAATTGAATGTTGGTTTAGAAGCTAATGAATGGATTAAGGATATCCTCTTAAAATTTATGAATTCAGGGCTACTTTCTTGTATTTATAAAATACAGATGATGGATAGGGGCAGCTGCTAAAATAATTCACTTGAAGATTTATAAATCAAAAATAACAAAACTATTAGTAAACATTTATGTGAAATTTATTTTCATACTTGACGATGGTGTGATCACCGAAATTGGTAGTTATAATTTGTATTATTATTCTATTAATTTCAAAGGGTACTATGATTCTATTTTATAAATAAGGATATCCTATATGGAAAGTTATGAGATTGTTTAATGTTCGGTGGAGTACAGATGTTTATACTAGACTGAAAGGAGAATACAGATCACAGGAGAGTATAAAGGTGCGCTCTGTGTTGCTAAAAGGTGTTGCTTTCGCTCTGCTCCGCAACCGAACGTCACTCGAGCAGAGCGATTGATGATCGACCCGGGAGCAAGAGTGGAGCGTGAGAAGAGTTCATGATCGGTGCGAGTGCAGAGCGGGGGCGGAGCAACTGCGGAGCGATGGCGAAACGAGGGCGGAGCGGCGTACGCAGCTTTAGAATAGCATTGTCATCATAATGATACATTGTAGCCATAGGACTTCATGGAATAGTTACGTTTATTCTCCACAGATTTTTGGTACTGTGATAATCATTCAGTAATGTCATAATCATCGATGTGTATCGTTTATTTAATGAGATGCTGTTCTACAGTGAAATACTGAAAGTTACATTTCCTCAGTGCATTAGTTAATGTACCGGTAACGTAGAAATCATTATTCTAAGTTGAATGAATAAGCATTTTTTGAAAGGATTGACGGCTTAGAACAATGAACAGTTTCAGGAGTAAAATATTGTGGACAAAATTAGAGAAATAAATCGAAGATAGGAGATGTGAAGTGGAGGGAAAAATCAATAAGAAAATATGCGACACAAAATAATTCATCTCATAAACATCATACGATTTTCAGTGTCTTTTTTCTTTCCCCACTATTTCATTCATGATAATTCATGTTAAATGAGAATAAATGTATAAGCTGTGATTGTCCAATGTTTAGTGCAGTTATCACTATCATAATAATTCTTCAAGAGATTAGAGAGGCTACCTGTTAGCTAGATTAACTAGTGAACACATGAGAGACAATCGCATTTGACTTATTGACTTTCAATTTCTATCCTTCAGTCACCTTTCCAGTTTCAAGTCTTTCCATAATTTAGATGCTTACACATATCCAGAAACCTATCATATTATTATACCATTAGAAAACAAGAAGAACTGGCATTTTGATGAGCACCTATGCTTATGCAATCATATTTCGACATTTTAACACATAGTCTGCAACATATACAACTGGACAAGTTTTTGTGAATACTGTATTTCCACGGAGTGTTTCGTCAGACTTGAATAAGGATTCATGAATAACTCATCCTCACTAATAATACTGGTCGGACATAAACTTATATGTGTCAAAATATTACCCATCTTAATTAATTTGGGATTATGTCGTCTGAAAAGTGGTGATTATGAAATTATCGCTGAGTGATCAAAAATATAGAAAGCAGAAAACTTTATTACTGTACCTAATTGAATAGCATATTATAAGTTTGTTGGTAGAGTCAAACTTTATTCAATAATTTAGTAATAGATCCTAATACCTCTTTCCAAAATCCTTTTTCAATTCGCAAGAAAATTCTCAGAAGTGATAGAAGAACACCATTTACGTTACTATAATACAACTATGAATACATAGTTATTTGTGCAACTAGTGCGCAAAGTGACAGTTTGCTGCACCGAAAGAAACGTTTTCGCCACACTGCACAGAAAGCAGCTGTTTTCCAGTCCCTACGTAGATCTGAAAGACCTTGTTTGCAGACGACGTCAGAAAAGGGTTTCTTTTCCGGTCTAGGCCAGAAAGTTGTCTCTTTCCAGCCGCTTATGGCTGGAAACAACGCGCTAATTATTAGTAATAAGTCATCCGCTAGATCGGGCGAGTGTCCACTTTCATAATAAGCTGAAGTCGCCATGATTTTAGTTCCAGTTTCGAATCAAACTAATTCGCTTCGCAACCAGTTTTATTCAATTATTTATTGTTGATTAGTGCATTCCGAATTTTCAAAATGCTTGAAGATGACTGTGGTATTCCAAGTGAAATTTTAAAAGAATCTGAAATCCTGACTGCAAATCTTCTACCACTAAAATCAAGAGATAGGTACGATAGCTTAACGAGTATTCTTTATTTTGTATTCTTTATTTATTTTGTCAGCAATACCTGTAGTGTGGCGAAAAATATCGTTCGCACCACGGGCAAAAATGTTTTTCCAGCTCTCAATCTTTTCTAGTCCTCGGCCTACGGCCTCGGACTTGAAAACCGATTTCGAGCTGGAAAAATCTCATTTTCTGCTCTAGGTGCGAAATATACTATTACGCCCGAGCCGTAGGCGAGGGCGGAATGGTTTCTTGAGTGCAGCAGAGGAACTTTGCGCACGTATTTCACATTAAGTTTTTCCTACAGTTACCATTGAATATGAAAAGTGGGTAATTATGGGTAAAATTGCCTGAAATGCATCAAATGTTTTTCTGTGTAATTTTATTATTGATAAAAACCTTAATCCTAAAATCCTAAAGTCCTCGTTGTCCTTGGTTATAATATATACTTAATAATTTGCGCGTTGTGCTTCGTTGCACCTCTGCTCACTATAGCAGCCACAGCAGTCAGTTACCAACTTCATTTTGATTTTGCTGCACTGTTGCTCCATATAACCTACTAAGTATTTTGTGTTGCCATGTTGCAAATCTGGAGTGCAGAAAAATTTTTCCCGCACTAGAGCGGAAAGTGATTCTTTGCGTTCTGTAATCAGTGCAGCAATGTCCACTTTTCAACGTAACTGTAGGAAAAATAAATTGTAGTTCTGTGAACAGTAGACTTCACGCAGTATTCTGATCCACAAGTTTCAAATGTAAGATCCACCTGTTTTGAATGTTAACAAACTCAGTTCACGTTTGAATTTGTATTCCGTATGATATAATTCATCCAGTTCCGTGATAATCTTTCCATCTCATGGAAATTAATTTTTTACAATCAAAAATATTATTATTTCTTCAGCATTATTTAGTTCATTTGATTATTTTTAATCACCTATTAAATTAGTTTTTCCAAATATGAGAATATTGATACTGATGATATTTTGCAAAACAAAATATTGAAACCAAAGACCTTAAAGATGCATACCTCTTCAAGGTCTTTGATAGAAACTATTAATAGACCTTATAGAAATACAGAAATAGACTGACTCCTCCAGACATCTGTGTAATCACTTGTCAGCTGATTGATTATGAATAATTCTATAGTCTGATTAATCCTATCTTTAGAGTAGATAATGTGATATCGGAGTATGGAGGAATTCATCTTCTTTTCGTATTATCCTTAAAATGCAAAATTTCAAAAACCCTTGTGTATACATCGACGCGCAGTTGAAAAAGGAATATTTCTGTCAAATTTCATAGAATTCTATCAACGCGTTTAGCCGTAATTGCGTTACATACAGACAGACATAAGAAAATTCGAGTTAAAACATAGACCTCACTACGTTCGGTCAATGATTCCTTAGTCTATGGCCACCTCTAAACTGAAGCAGGTCTGGGCTTGAGATAAACTAAAGTTATCCATAAACCTGGTATACCTGGAGACGAAACTCTGATGAATAAATAATATTGATGATAGAATCAACCTCAGAGCAGAAGATACACGCCCATGATTTTTTTCATCAGTTATCCTTCTTCACGACTTGTTTCCGGATGAAGTGTGCGTAATCTGAATTTAAATTATCATCATTTCCAGATTGAATCCTGTTTATCGGAGACAATAGCCTACGCATTTTTCCAATTTGGCAATACTGCCTCACCTCGAAACTTATCACAGCTCGATGTAGGAAACGGAAGATCACCATTAAATGTTAATTCCATTTTTATGTCACTCAATCTTCTCAAACCAAATGAGTGGTGCTCCATCATAGTCAGTAAGGATCACTGTTTCAAGTGAGAGTCGTGAATTTTCAATTTAAACTGAACTGATGAGAGTGAAAGGGTTGAGGCGATAATTCATTCAAGAGGGAAAGGGAAAAAGGATTTAAATGAGACTACTTGTTGAATCGTGAAGCATAGTATCAAAAGGAAGACAACTTTTACCTGTGAATTTTCAAGATATGAGTATAATGTGAAGAAGTAGTAGATGTAAAGTCGGTACATTAGAAAGTAGACGAATAACGAGATGACAGGTTGGATAACAATAATTTATTTCTTGAAAATGATGTGTGATAAGCAGGTGAACATACTCTAATACCATTAAATTTGATAGACTAGAGAGGAAGCCTGAAAAATGTGAGTTCGATAGAACATTCTCTGGGGCACATTATCTGACTCAGCCATAAACAATATTTTTATTCATAGATACATTGACATTATGGTATCGTATTTTTTTGAAAACATTATTTCTTTTTAGGCATTCTCTCATTAATCATTTTAAATTACTTCATTGAATTCCTGATCGTAACGTTCCTCTCAAAGGCGATTATCATTTCCTTGTCATCTACTAGTTGAATTATTCTTCCTTCCATTGCGAAAAATGACTACATTAAAATATGAAGATGAATTATTATTTTATATTCTCCTCAATCGCTGCTATAATAGTCACTCGTGCACTGGATAATGGAACGGAAGAAGGTCCGTTCAGCTACAGCACTGAATATTTGAATTCAGTTGAAAAAAAAGTTTGTTTACCTGTCAAATCCTCAAGTTTTATTCTTATGGAATTCAGGGGTAGTGTTTAGCGTACCTCTGACTTACATTGTAAAAGAGACTTAATTAAATAATTCACTGAAATTTCTCGACAATTTCGTTTTCTATATTACTTTTAAACGATAATTATATCAACAGAATTCAAATAAAATTAAAACAGTAGAGTACAAACCCCTTATAGGCCTCATAGATTTTCACATAACTTGATATTTTTTAATGAAAAATTACAGAGCATTTGATTTGCATCTCTCAGGCCTTTAAAATTCCCTTAAATGGTCGATGAAGATTGATTCAATTGTTAATTTTTGTCACTATACTTGTTAACGTTTTGTTTTACATGATATAGGTGCTGACTGATTCCAATCGGTTGTATCCTGCTGGTCAAAGCTGGCCGAGAAGCAAGTTCGAATTCTTGACGAAATGAATACTCAATCCCAGATTATTTTCACCATGTTTGGGAGAAATTCAAATGAACTTGTTTCTGTTTACCATTGGAGCCGACAGAAAAAAGATCTAGAATGACAGTCTATGCTCTGAATCCACAGGAATATCAATTTTCATTTTCGGAAGTGGAAACTTTCTATTTCAGTATTTAGATTTGATCGAATATCACAACAACATTCTTCAGCTTTCACCAGAATAAACTAATAGCTCACAGTTAAGACATTTGACTGAAACTACTCCTAATGTTGTTGGTTATCGAAATTGTCCAAATGCTTATAATGGAGAGCGGTGATAATTTTTCCAGATTTGTTGTGATACAAGTAAGATCAAGTTAAAATAATTTTGCAAAAATCAATGTAGAATGCAAACATTATGGAAATCACTTACTTGTTTATTCATTTAATGATACTAAGCTATCAATCAACAATCAATCAATCTCTTTGATATTTTCCAGTTTCTTTGAATAAGCAAGATGAATAATATTATCCCATCGTATTATTTCTCATCTTGTATCTCTTGATCAAAATCCATACTATTTACACTATGAACAGAGATATTGTGGGATTTCTCCATTTTTAGGTGAAATAAAAACAATATTTTCAGTTCTACATCATTTATTTGCGCCAAACTTGAGTTTCAATCGTTTTTATTTCACCTTAAAATCCATACTTATAATTCCAATTCCGTTCGTGCACATTTGTCTATTCTCATTGTTCTCGTTCATTTTCAATCAAAGCTCTAGCAAATTTAAGAAACTATTCACTGCGAAGTTATCGCCATTTCATTATTTCACTACGTTATTACTATTTTACTCACCATGGATACTTGCTGGTCTTCATATTTACCATTTTTTAAATGACCTTTCTATGATATGACGTGGCGATGTTTGGACGGTAAATAATGTCCACTCTAACACGATCCTGATCCTGATTTCATACTGATCCATAATAGTTCATGCAATTGTACTATAAATTTCAACAGTAAAATTATAACCTATTTGTTTTTTGATCATGTTATAAAATTTTGGGAGTTGAATAGTTTTGGGCCAAGCCTGTTGTTCAATCCGAATCATATTCATAATATGATCTGTAATTGTATCCACAAATGAATGAATAAATAAATAAATAGTGATATTTAATTTCCCTCAGACTCTCAGCGTTTTTATTGTTTTTCAAAGCATTGTGACAATCAATAAGCAAACATAAATGCCGTTCAGGAGACAAATAAAACGCGAGTGATTTAGTATTCCACCCGTTTGCACAACTACTGATCGCAACCAGATTATTCTACAGTAATGTTACCTAATGGTAGCTAGTAGCACTCTCCCCGTGCCTTATCCCCCTCCTACTACTAGCACACTGCCCGCTAACGACAAACTTCACGGTCACAGAAAATCCAGCTCCTACAATTGCAAATTGTGTTAGATTGATAAATTTGATACCAGCTTGCGCAATTTGAAATTGAACCATTATTTATTGTCACGCGTTAGTTGATACGGCCAAGAGGTCACGCGGTTCAGCGGCGGCTGGGCGACTTGCTACAGGAAGCGCGGGTTCCAAGGCGGCAGCGGCGGTAGAGAAATGTCAAGGTACAAGCCGAACCATGGTTCAACCCTTGCCACCGCCACCGCTGCTGGAAAATAGTGTGTGTCAGGTTAGTTTATTGCTAGTGTGTCAATAGTGCTTGTCACTATTGTATTGTGTGTCTCGCCACGCTAACAGGACTACGCAACTGTGCATTAGTGACACTCCACCGGTGTTCAATGCTCCATTCGGCGATATTTTGTCGCTTATAGAAAGCTCCCTCGTTCTATTCCAGTGGAATAGGCTTAGAATTATTTTACGTTCAATATAAGAATTGACCAACTGAATAATAGATCTCCTCTTATTCGTGATGGTGGAATTTTTATTTTATTGCATAGGCAGAAATTTACATCCATAAGATTTATTAAGTTATCTCTATACTTATAAAAGGCTAAGCCCCGACAGACTGAAATCACACCACAGCCCAAACTACTGAGCCTAAAAACTTGAAATTTTGCACGATTGTTTATGGTAGCCTGAAAACATCCACTAAGAAAGGATTTTCATAAAATCGCCCCCCTGAGGGAGCTGGGGCCCCCCAAAAATTTTGTACTTTTTAACCGCTCATTGCACAGCAAAGTCATGAGGAACTTTTTTGTTCAGCTACGAAAAAAAATTAGGTCTATGCAGAAGAATTTCGATCAGGAGCAGAGGGGGGTCCAGGAGAGGGCATTTTTCAAAAATTTTGATGTAAAATCACACTACAGCTCAAAATAATTGTCCTACAGACTTGAAACTTTGCACAAATATTCTTCAAACATGCTAGACGCGCACTAAGAACGGATTTTGAGATATTTTGCCTCTAAAGGTTTCAAAGGATGAAAAAGGATCCTATTAAGTAAGGATATGAACATGGTAAGGTGAGTGCCATATGGAAATGAGATAATTTATTTATTGATGACATGTGATATTCTAACATATGTTGTAATCATTGGATATAACAAAATAATATGGTAGAAATTCAAAAAAGAACATCTGTTCTATTATTGCTTCCTACCTGATTCCACTCAACCTCAATAATATTGTTCTGATAATTGATAAATTTTTTAATAATATTATTATTATTATTGATATAATAAAAGTATTGTTTTAATAATTAATCATTATCATTAATATAATAATAGTATTGTCTTGGTAATCAATAAATATTTTTATTTTCACAAACTCTGTATATTATAATGGTGAATGGGAAACAGCTGCATCAAAGAAATTATCTCAAAAACATATGTTTAGGAAAACCATAGTTTTGAACTTCTTTTTCCTGACGCAATGTATAAGCCTACACGTGGCATGTATAATTATTAACTCTTCAGCTAGAACAGTTTTTTGAGACTGCTAAATAAACGTCTACAGTTTTATCAATGCTTCAAAAGATGTTGATATCTACATGATAATATTATTATCTACCATTTTTATTTAATTAGAATTTCAAAATTATTCAAGCCTTGATAGAATGATTGACTTACTGTACAGTCAGTCGAAAATTTTAATATTGAAATGAGGGGTATTTTGGTAAGCTGAACAAATAAGTAAGGTCCTATGCACCTTTTTGATATTATTTCTTCAAATGAAAAATTAGTTTTGTGGGTTGTCAAAACTCCCCCTGAAAGAGAACTATTCATTTTATCCTATCTTTAATACAAAATATGATATTGCGATTCCTCTAAAGTTGAAATTTGAAAATATCGTGGATTATGAGAGCAAGCTCTTTGAAGAAGTTTGAAAATCCGCAAAAAATAATCAATTTAGAGAATAACTACCAATATCGTACTACCAATACTCTTATTTAATACTTATTTGATAGAGTAGACTGATTGAATAGTATTGATTCATACTATGGTAGCATGCATCCAGAGAAAAGGAGAGCTATCTGGCCACATCTATTAGCACAGTCCAGTAATTCCAAATAGAGAGACACTGCTTTAATCACAATTTGTAGGTTTCATAGATGTAATCCAATCTTGTAAAGAATCTCTGCATTCCAGTACATTAGTTTAAAGCTCTGAAGCTCACTTTACAACAGACAGAATAGAATAGAAAAACTTGGTTCTATATTCTCACTGTTTGATACCTACTAACTGGTCACTAGGCATATTCCCAATTTGTGATTTTACGCCCACAAATTTTCATGTGTGGCATGGAGAGTTCCAAACCTCCCAGTGAGCATTCTTGCTACCTGATTCGATATCCCAACACCGGCAAATGTCTTTGAAAATTAAGGACTAGTTTGGGAGCTTAGCAACTTATAAACAAATAGGAAAAAATCTTATTCGAACAAAATCCTTAGCAAAGGTATTAATAAATTATATTTTCCATTCAGATTGGTGCATTTGTGAAATGTATCAAATTTCTTTGCTGTCCTAATGTTATCCTCGTGTGTTATGAAAGTTTGATGTCCGATTCATTATAGCATATTTGTACGATATTTGACACTAATCTATAAAATAAAACAAACTTCTGTAAAGACATTAGTCTCCACAAATCAAGCTATGTTTTTTGTTATCGTAGAATCTTTGATAGAAGTTCTCTATTAATGATGGGACACCACACGTGTTATATCTGCAGTAAAATTGCCCTCTATATCTGAATGTCCATTCGTAGCTGAATTATCTCTGACACTGTTGACAAATGACTCGTTTACTACCAGAATTAATCCAAGAGTTTCAAGGCCAACAACTGGAAGATGATAAATAAGGCGCAGCTCATTTCAATATTTATATCAAATTAGAAAAGCAATGAGCTAGGGATGGGTGAATTCGGTAGTGGTGTCGTAATCTCTACAGACCACTCTATGAAGTCACCAATCAAGGTTCATGCAAATAATCGTGAAAAAACTTGTAGGATCAAATATAGTCAACACATAATTATACTTTATGACTGGAATTAGTTCTAGTCTCATATTTTGATAGTGTAACTGTGTATACATTTGGGTGTGGAAATTATTTCATGCCTAGTCAAGTTTCGTCATTTAGCGGAAGTCTAGTATCATTCAGACCGGTACTAGTATAATTTATTATCAATTCATGAATCTTAAACCATGAACTATGGCAGTAGGGTTCTGCCTCAATTGAATGATCATCAAGGATTTTCTTCTGATTGGGAAATCAATCCAAATGTTTCTTCATCAAGTTTGTAATGCTCTGCCATGAAGTTTTTTAACAGTCGTTCTGAGGAGACAGGTTTGATTCCCACTGAAATCGATTGATTTTTCCTGAGCTATTGAACAATAATTGATCAAATAATATTATGGCATGTAAGTGATTTCAAGTTAGTTTAATATAGGTTGCGTCAATGATTATATGGTAAATGGAGATTCAAAAAATATTTTGAATATTTTTCCTCACCTGATATATTATACAGCGAGTTCTAAATTTGAACGTTCTCTTTCAAGAGAATCATTCCCCTTGCCTTTTTCTAGGAATCTGTGAATTATATACTGTGATCCAGTACAAAATAAAGCACTCAATCAATCAACTATTGTCAACTACGAAGGAATGGGATATTGCTCTTTTGACACATGAACAAACCTCTCAATATGAATTCTTGAACTCTGAAAATTCGATACTGTGCGGTAAACTTAAAGTCAGCAGGATACCACAGTCCACATATTTCTTAGGTCTGTAGGCCGATTAAAAACTGATTGTGCCCCAGTGATAAGTGTGGCAAATCAGTGCCGCAGTGAGGTGAAATTCTTTGTGGCCAGGAGAGCGCAACACTATTTCCAAGTGGACATAGCGGCATAATAACCAATAGATTGATTCCATATTGCAGTTGGGACTTGCATCATGCGAGAACAATCACGCACGCAGGAAGTCACACTTGTAGCTGCGTTGTCTGTAGGCAAGTCACGCGTCACGGCTACAATGAATAAAAAAACGTTGTGCTAACGTTAGAAAATTACCGTATGAAATCGTACGAGTGTTTCTCAACGCCTGATACAGATGTTTGCTTTGAATTTGATGGAATTGAGCATGAAATTGTCGATGGCTCTCTTCCAATTACTACGATCACTTTCTTAGTTTCACCTTCTCATGCCTATGCAGTGGCAACATAATTGAATCACATATTGCGTCACAAATTTGACGAGCCTGATACTTTGAGGAGAGAAAATTCTGCAGTGACCTCAATTTCATAGCGTACGACAAAGCATGAAATTTCCATCTTGGACAAGGCCCTGCTGCAGGACTCGTGTGCATTGTTGATGAATGTCGTCACAATCAAATTTCGATCGACTCATTGTTCCGATCTGCTCATGAAAGTTATTGTCTATCTGAGTATCCATGGGCCATTTAATTCAAACAGCTGAGATTGTGTATTGTTGATTGAAATCCTCAATCCTTATTCACCTCTTGTAAATAATAGTTCCATTTCGGGGAGTAGGCATGCCTTGAAATGACGCTGAAACACTTGATTTGATTTTTTGGTATTCGAATGTTGGACCGGAATCCCTGTATTGCTTGTTTGCTTATAGGAAGTAAACGAGCTATAACATTGAGTGAGGTATGCACAATGTACCAAGAATACATTGGGTACTCTAGCTACATTGGGTATGGATGTTAAGAAAAAAGTTCAAAAGTAGATTTATTCCGAATGTATCAAATGTATTGTTATCAAAAATTATAAACACTATTCAACTAAGTCATTTTAAATGTTTCTGTCACTTCAAAAATGATTAACACTATTATTAAACTATTTTGGCATGTTCTAGAAGATGATGAGATTGCATTTCCACATATTCCGTGAGTTTTTGCTAAAATTTGTGAAATCTCACAATATTCTCTCCTTTGAAAGATATGGGATACCAGTAGGCCTACTGTATTTGACAAAATGACACGTTCCAGAAAATCTTTAAAATTTTCAAGCAATTTTATTCCGACTTCGTTAAAAGGTGAGAGAGTCTCCCATAAGAGCCATAAGTTGACTTTCGAGCTTAAGCAATCTAGTCATCAGCTCCTTGGTGTATTTTCTCTGATATTAAAAAATTACACTCACTTCTTTATGGTTAATCATACTCCTTGTTTTTTCAGTAAAAGTCATAAAAGAACATATACTGAGTACATCTGAAATGAAAAAACTCGTCACTCATCTCCACTATTCCAATCCTAATATAATGAAGACGTGTGACTACAGAAGTTTCAGCATCATGCATATTTCTAGACTCAAGAACTTATTCAAAGTGAAGCAGCATAACCTACGTTTTAGACATACTTCTATCAAAATTCGGAAATGGAACAGCTTTGGACTAGGCTGTTCTGTTGGTCTTCTTTTGACCATATTTGTATGTGATTTGTGTATTATGAAATGTGAATTAATATATAAATATTATCCTTCGAGAGGTTGTTTGACTGTTTGCTTATATCATTACAATTTATACTAACAAACAATGATGCTTGAGGACGCAAAAATATTCCGAAGAGGATGATGAAGATGCCAAAAGTTGAGGTTAGTGCGTTGGCAACCATACAAGACATAAATTAGTCACTATGGTAATAGTGAAGCTGAGATTCGTAGTTTTCAAACACGGCAAACATTGTGCAATGCTTCGAAACCCATTGTTTTGCAATAAACAATAAAGTATATATTTTGTTAGTACGCCTTCTCTTGCTTATGGAATGCTTCAACGCTCTAATGTGTCGATATCATTGCCTCGCAACAAATTCAATATTCAAATGTAGAAAGTGAAGGCGTGCCTTCGTAAAAGGCGAGGACAGACTTCAAATAATACAATCTCTATTGCGATGAGAAATTATTTCACATTGAATACATCGTGGATGTGATTATGTTTGGGTACACCACTCTTCACTTGAACAAACTATGAAATTCCAAATAGATATTTAGGTCTATTTGTGTTTATTGATACGGAATGGAAATGACAGATTCTTCAAATCCCTTTGCCAAAAGGCTCCATGAGTAAATGAATGAAGTCCGATAGATTTTTTTTTATATTTTGCAAAAGTAGCTCATGAATCATGTGTTAAAACATACGGTGTAAAATTATCACTGTACCTGTTAAGTCCGTGTCCATAAATAGATAAAATTTCGTGAGACCTAATTAGCTAAGTACTAATATGCGAGTTCTCAGGATTATTGCTTTTGTATTTGTGAAGAGCCGAACATTTTTAGAGGTTTTGAAGAAATATTAAATCGGGCTACCCCCTTCCCACTTCGGTACGATTAATTCTATAACCTGAACTCCCTCATATAAATTTCTGAAGAAACCTTCGAGACTAGAACTTCAAACTCCGATCACATTGCAAGCAAATGCAAAATTGAAGTAGATCTACTCGTTTCAGCGATTCAAATTTCAATCATCAATGCCCATGGATCCACCTCACCCGGAATAGTTGTCATATCTGTCCGCTGATGTCATCTGGCTGAGACAGAAACTTTTTTCGATTTGACGGTCGAATCGATTCTTGAGACAGAACTTATCGACTTATTAATGCCACATTCAATTAATGGGAGAAGGAACTGCCTGTGATGCTTGTAACTGTTATTACATGGTCTAAATAGTTATTAGTAGTGTTGATGGTGATAACAGTTTTAGCGAGCATTACTAGACTTGTCCTTGCTCTTAGGCGGGCGTTCAGGAAATGATCTTACTCATGTCAAGAGAAACAAATAGGTCTGTTTGAAATTAGATGCCAATGCTGTAGATTAGTCTATTCCAGCCTTGAAATATTAATCTGATTTTATGCTGTTACGAATTCGTCAAGCATTCCTCACACAAGGTTCCTCGTGCTGATCGCAGTTTTATTGCTAATTTCAAGTTGGTCGACAGTTTTTAACACCATAGGTCAAGTGGAGTGACACAAACTGTAATTCAAATTCATGACACCAACTCCCTTCAGGAAAATGACTCATATACATCTGAACAGGGAATTACAGAACATGAGAGAATCTAAGAAAAATGCCCCCTGCTCGTAATGATAAAAATAATATTTTTTTCAATGTGAAAAATATTTTCAAGTTGTACGATTCGTATAATTTTCTTGGAAGCAAAGATAGATAGAATCATATCAATGTCCAATCTCCATCGACTCTGTATATTTGATTTTCCAAACTTTCAAAATTCAAGAGCGTCAATTTGAGAATATTATGAGAATTGCCAAATTAAAGTTACTTGTACTTTTAGGGTCTCCAAGAGAGTCTCCAACAAAATCATGTGACTTGTCTGTTTGGAAACAAAGAGAAATCTCATTGAAAACTACAATTAACTTATCATTTTATCTAAACACAATGCCTTCCAAGTTATTCCTTCTAAGAATCAATCTTCATGACCGTTTGTTAGGATAAAATTGCTATCTAGGATTAATTGAATTGTTGCTTTGAATCTCAAATGCTCTGTCTCCTGTATCCAGACAAGTCGGTCATCCGTCATACTATATAAGTCATACTATCAAGTTAACGAACGAAAAATACCTTTAGAGGCAGTAAGATGGATCGATGCACTACTTTTCAAGTTGAAAGAAGCTGCAAAAGAAACAAACAGGCTTAAACAAACAAGTCGGGTTTAATTGGGAAACTTACTGATTCAACCCTTTCCAAGTATTGTGTTAATGGAAAGTATTTGTCACAGTTCATCCCAACAACATGAAAAACTATCACCTTATTGAAGTAATGACCGAGTTCTATTATTTTAACAATGTGTTTACAATCTTCTGTGATATTCTTGTACAACGCTTGAAATTCACTAAAGTACTTCAACCAGTTAAATTAATTCAAAAACACCAAATATGTAACTTGTCCTTCAGTTTTCCTTGTTCGATTTGATCTTGAGATAAACATGATGAAACTAATCCATTTATGACAAGACAAGATCACCGCGATCATATTTAGAGATGTCATCAGAGATAATATTATGTAAAACAGCTCGAAAAATATGATAAAAATAATGTTTCCCGCAGTAGAATCCGTTGAATGAATAATATTATAGAGTAGTATTATTATTATCATTTCAAATCAGCTATTCGTATAAATATTCAGTTTTTCCCAAACTCTTCAATTAGAAAGGATTAAGTTTCAAATAAATGATTCATATTTAATCTGGACCGGGACGCCAATTTGCCACAAACAAGACTATGCTTGAGACTTTGTTCAAGACTATTTATTACCTTTTTATGTTTGAACGTAAGTTAGATGGGTATGAGTTTGGATTGGGTTTGACACAGTATGAAACAGTTCTGTGACAGCGTTTTAATTACTCATTCCCTAAGTATCTTTTCACACCCACAGTAATATTTCAGATGGATTTTTTTTTTGAAATCATTCTCCGCAGCTTGTTCAAGAATATAATTTCAAATTCAAAATTCAAAAGAATTGGTACTTTAGGTGAGATCAAATTCGGGAAACTCATCAATGCGCGATAATAATTATTGAGTTCATGATTCTCTTATACATTTCTTATTCTACTGGAATCAACAGTTAACTACAGCAAGATCTATAAAAAATTTCCGTTTCACTCAAATAAGAGAGACTTCTACATTTGCGATCCCAGCACATAGCTAAAGTGAGACCAAGTATAGTGTGGTGTGAGTCACATAAATACTTGGATATGCAAAAGAGATCATCATCTCTAGCACGTTTTTCTGTTCATAAGCTTATGAATACTAGAAGTATATACAATACTCATAATCCCCACACATAAGGATAGAATGAAGTCATGAAAGAGAAAGGAAGAAGACCTAGAGGATTGAACCCTTGAAATATGGTCGTGAATAAGTCGTATGGATTACTTAATTGATCATAGAAGATCATGATAATTATCATAATCATGGATAACATTCAAAGTTTATTGGAATTTTCTCGCTTTGTAAAGAACAAAAACAATGATCCTTCTCAAGGTCTGCAACTGAACATGACTCTTGATCTTTGGTCCATAATTAACGGTTTATGCAAATCATTGGAAATGGAAATAGTGGATCCGCATGTGGAGAGAACCAGAATTCCTTTCCTCAATAACGTTTCATAAAAATTCCAACATCCAGCTACTGATCTCTTTGTTGAGCTACATCTGCTAAATCTCAAATAATAGAAGTGGAATTAGAATCTATTAATAATAAATTAGAAGTAGAATCTATTAATAGAGGATCCCGATTTTTTTCTTTCAGCCAAAGATTTGTCAATATGACTGCACATTTATCATGTCTTCCTTAATAATGATTGTATTCTTACCTGATGCCTAGAACCTATTTGAGGTGGTTAATCTTTGGAGAAAAATTGATATTGTGATAAGAAAACTGTATCTCGTATGAAGCGTAATTGTAGCGAAGTCATACTGGAACATAATTTGAAGCTGGACCAAGTACGACAGACAAAATATTACGTATTCACTCATGTCTTAAGCTTAAGCTTAAGGTTTTCGTTTGTGCGTGAATGCCGTCGTCGACCACGACAGGGTGAGGATCTCAGATTAGGTAGATTTCAATTTGTATAAATAACCTAAAATATTATGTTCAATTATGTTTTAACGGGGGAGGTTGAGTTTATACTTTTTTACACTTTTAAATGGCAATATGTTGATATTATCAGAAATGTTCGATTCTTGAATAATAAACACTAATAATGCAAAGTTATTTGATCAGCTGCATTAGCACACTTGGGATTTGGACAATATGAATGTCAACAATGTTTGTCGTTGTCGACTGCGGAAGTTTACGCACAAACGAAAATGCACCTTTAGATGAAATAAATACAGTTTTTTGCGCGAATTTCAGCAGAACTAAAACTCAATTATAGCAACACACTACAAGTGATTCGCTTAACTCTTATTACCAGTCTATATTTATAAAAATAAGAAGGATTTTAAATCCTCATATGAGTTCTGTGAGAGATTGAGTGATTACTCAATCCGACAAACTAAGTACCTATTCCACGGTCATCAAGTGAAAAGGTTTTATGCATGGAGTGAACCAGCACTTTTAGTTACCCGGCACTGTTAAAACCGACTTCCATTCTCCAATAATTCGCTGTTTGCTGTTGGAACACTATCAATTTGTAGGTCATTGGGCTGGAGGCGATGGATTTGTTGAAATGGACTATGTGGAGTGTAGAAGGAGCTCGATGAGATTCTGCGATAAAAACACTTTCGGTCGAAGATGTAGGCTTTCTTAATGCGGGGAATGTGTTGCTCAAGAGAGAAGGAGGAAGATAGTGAGTGTATGTGTAATGAGTGTGAGGAAGAGAGTGAGTGGTTGTGCAATGCAGCCACAAACGGAGCACGGAGCACACATCCGACGGATGCCAGGATGCCAGTTGCTCCACTGTAGTTGGTCACTCAATCCTCAATCCTGACTCCTGACTCCTGACTCCTGAGAGCCTCGACTCCCATGTCTCACCTTACTCTACTCTTTCACTCAATCACCTCTTCTTTCTTCACATCACTTCCCAACTGTCTTTCTCTCACTCTTAAATGAAGTGGGTGTCCTCTAACTTCCAACTAATAGAACAGTGTATCGGCTTTTAAGACACTCATAACTCTTTATTGAATAGGAAATTGACAATGATTTCCCAACGCTCACACATTACATTAGAGTGCAGTGCCAGTAAAATATACGTTACGAGAATCGAATTTAGTATCGTGAAATATGTAGTGTGATATTGAAATCGATTGATGCAATGAAATCCTAATGAGTTCGACGTGGTTTGAGAAATGTTTTCTTGATTAACATAATAAACTCAATAAATTATTCACATTTTATAATAGCAAAATAGAATCAACATGATCTAATTTCTTTTAGCATTCTCAAACATGAAATTTGTGCATGTGGAAAGGGAGGTATGATACATCTTGTAGAAGAGCTCACAATACTTCAACCCAAAATGGATTCCATAATAATAGCATAAAATAATGTTTGAAATTAAGATGATTCCGAGGAATATTCCGTTTCATGATTGATAGGTTTTAAAATACCCTGTTGCATGATTAACACTTATTATAACGCTCCTGGATGTTGCTCTCTTCAAAAACTGGAGAACTAATTTGTGAACTTGTTACGAAGTTATTTGTGATAAAGTTGTGAAAAAAGCATATTATTACCACATCATTTCTTTACTTGATCTTGTATGAGATCCCTTATTATATACAATAAAGCGTTCAGCTTCTCACGGTTTTTATAACATTTATTCATACAATAAATATAATTTTGAACCCTTTTGACTATAAATTAATATTGGCCCCAATCTCAAACTCCAAAATAGACACTGTGAATGGTGGAAATACTGAAGGATCTCACTGGAGTCTTGGAGTCTGATAGCTAGACATTATCAAAATGATAGGGAAAGGAAAAATAAGGTAACCTTGTGCTATTCCTTTCCCACATTTAGATAACACATAGTCTGAAGTAGGTTAAAACTTAAAAACTACAAAATTTTCAGTCCTCAAGTACTCTCACAAAGTAGATTTTCAAATTTAGATGCTTCAAAACTAAACATAGAAAAGATTTTTCACATTATTATAACTAAAATAGGAAATACTAATATATTAAAAATATAATTTTGAAGAATTATTACCGAAAAACAAACCTAATTCTCAAATTCAACATTCAATGAATAGTTGAAGTATTTTCTTCAGGCTTTATTCATGAAGGCCAATTTATGGAATGCTAAAAAAGAAACTATCCAGATTATGTTGAAGCTCTACTGTGTGTCTATTGGGAGCGTATTCAGTATAATAGTTCTGTTGTACTTGAGGTTTTGGCATGCAACTTGGGCTCTCATCGTATATTCAGTAGACATTATGGGAAGTAACGGTGTGTATATAAAAGCCATTGTGGGATGTTCAGCTGCTAGACGACATTTATATTAGTAGCATACCTCCTAGTGGAGCCAAGGCACACCCGTCTCAGGTCGATTACCTCTGGTTTTGATTTTGCTTTCGCTTTTGTTTTCGCTCTCCACCTCTGTCTAACTACTTTGAATTTTTCTTATTCGGGGTATCAACGGTCCTTAAGCTGTCTTCGCACAGTAAATTACGTTTATAACGCGTCTAGGAACCGCCCTTTCGTTTACATGAACGCATATCCTTAAACAGCTCAAATACCATCATAAATGTCCGTTCAAAATCATAAAATTCAATCATACTACAATAGTTCAGAGAAGAGCATACTGATGCTCTCTCCTTCCATAGACATGTGAAATGGAAGGAAGCCCATGTTATTAAAAAAATCAACCGAAGCATATTGAACAAGTTGAATATCTTCAAAGGAGTTGAAAAAGAAGGAGGTCCACACACTCAAATTATTCCAATTGAAATAATAAAGGATGGATAAACACTATTCCATTCATGTATTTTCTATCAATAATGCTCAATTCACTAGCTGACTTTTGAAAGTTAATCAAATAATACTGTATTTGATTATGAATCATAACACTTTTAATATATTAATGTAATCATATAGTAATGTAATGCTTACATTGATATATTATTAATATGGAATGAGAAGCTTATCTGATGGATGATAGTTTTGATATATTGAAACAGTTATAGCATTGGAGAATCGACTTGTTTTTGAATGTATTTAAACAATAAAATAGAAATCAACAAGAAACAACTGTTGGATAGGATCTGATAAAATTATTTGGGGAAAAAATAGGCAATTTTAATAATAGTTTGAAATTCAATAGGTTTCAACCACAGCAGTCCAATCGAGTAGATTATTGATGAAAATAAAATAACTCTGAAATAAATCACTACTTGTCGCGATAAAATAAATCACTCACTACTTGTCGAATTCAATCAGAGCCAGTGGTTTGGGAGTTTGTTATAGTACGTTGGCCGAATGAGAAGTGATTGTTACTCCAGTAGGCCGAGACGTCGACCCTAATAAAGGGTTGATAGATGCGTGTGAAGGGAGCTGAGATGCTGATGAGTTGTTCTGTTGTGGGCCTTTGTCGTCTCCACCTGATAATAGATTCCGAGCGCAATAAAAAACACAGCATAGTTTATAAGAGGCACTGGACACGGTCGATTGTTTTGTCTAAAGACACAATGCACGCCTGGACCTCCGTTATTCTCATTGACGATTGCAGTCGAAAACTAATCAAGGATTTATTGACCTCTGCTGTTGAGCCGTTGGGCGGTGACCGGAGTCAGTTGAAGTCAGGAATCAGAAGCTCCCAACACACATATCTGAACGTAGTTGCTCCTGCCGAATGAAAAGTTCCAGCTGATTACCTCAGAGAAGCCACTATTCAATCATATTGAAGTCCATGTTAGTTCCTGAACTGAGATCAGAAATACATTTCTTAAGACTTCAGATCACATGGAGTAGAGATGTAAGAGGACAGAAATAGTGCAATCTGCAGAAACGTTTCTTCTTTGGTTCCCAAACAGAGATAAGAAATAAATATCTGAGACTTCAGAAGTACGGAAGTAAGAGAACGAAAAATAGTGTAATCTGCACACTACCAGTGAAATTCATAGAAAATTGGTTTGTTCCAACCTGGAATAGTCCTGCACGGGAATGAATGATACATCAATTTTCAAGGAAAGTGATGAAGACAGTATTTATTACAATAAACTATGCAATAATCAATGATAATCAACGGAATCTTGTATCTATGTTTCAACTTTATAGAGTGACTCAAACTGAAGTCAATTTGTGATTGAATAAATAATGGTTCTTCTCATTCCCATTTATCCTTATTTTCACTGTTTCCTTTGCTCAAGGCTTTCATTTTTACTCCCTTCGAGTGATTGACAGTTGAGTAATTGTATTGCTTTCACAGTTCGAATGATAACTCAGGATCACTCAGTGATGTAGAAGCTTCCTATTGAAGGTGTGTAACATGTCCTCACCTTCATGAACACAATAAATAGTGAATTATTCATATTTTTACAAATTAAGAATTAATAATACTGGATATACTAGAAAACGTGAATTACAACAGTCTATGAGTTTCAATTTTCGAAATAATGTGGATTGATACAATATATGTGACATAATGTTTTAATAAAAAATGATGTATGTTGACAATTATGAGATGCACAAAAATGTTGAACCTAGTTGAAATAAAATAAAGGAAGTTTTTCTATTTATTACTAAGCAATTATATTTCCAATTCTCAAATTATTGACGGTTCAGATAATACTTGGAAAATATTTAAATTAATTAGTTGCACTTAGAAAATGAATGTCTTCTCAAAAAAGAAGGTTATTCAGTTCAAGTATTCAGGACCCGGACGCACAGAGATCAATCTGCGATCCTAACGGTTTCTTCATCAATCTATATCTTGGAAAGCAATTTAAGGGAAGTAGATAGAAACCTACATGATCGCAGATCTCTGAATGGCCTGGCCCTTAGATGATGAAATAGACATGTATATATTCTCAACGAAATATCAAAATGATTTAATTTGAATATCATCATGATAAATACCAATGGATAATTTTTAGTACAGGCTCAAACTGTCAGAATTGATAACTCTGTTAGTGGGTGGCTTACTGATAGATCTGTTCAATATCAAGATACAGTCTTCTGCTCCACCTCTGATTCAACTATAAAGATAGCTGCTATAAAATTCCAATTTGGGCGATTTTCATCCAAATCAATTTGTAATTCAGTGTGCGTCGAGCTGTCGAACGGTACAGGCAGCAAAACCAGCACGCTGTTGGCATTAAACGCCTCGTGGACACTATTCCAGCCACCGAGCCGGCATGTCGAAATAATTTCAAAACTGACAGAATGAAATGCTATTTTACATTTATCAGGTTTGCTAGGCCAGTAAGGCGCGGGCGTTACACTCTGCCGAATACAGGTATATTGTGTCCCTAGACTAGTCTTGTGAAATAACTGGCTCGAAATACGATAGCAGTCATTTGATTATGGGTGATGTGGAGGCATAAAAAGATAGATAGCGATTGGCCTCGACTAGCGACCAAAAATTCTCCCCTTGAAAACTACTTCTTGGATTGAGACAATGAATTCCACTCCAATAGACCGACCAATCGAGACTAACTTGACCAATTAACTTACTGCTGGATGGAGGGAGAATTTCTCATTTCTCAACGGTACTGCTTTCAGGTAGATATTGTCAGAAATACTGCTCACTATCATTGGAAGTGATTGAAGTAGGCGTTTTTAATACTATTCTCAATTTGGAATTCCATGATTGAGTTATTGATAAAACTTGATAATCTTCTATTTGAAGAACCATCTTTATACCAATGTGTATTTGTTTGTTTCAGGTATAACTCAACTTCAGGTATCTCAACTTATAAGGAGATGGACGCTGCTTTCAAATGGTAATTATGAAATACAATAACAAGAACGGGAGAAATTCCGTATGATTATTGAACAAATTAATGCTTGCTCTGTATCGATTGTTTACTTGATATTTATTTCTATTAAAATTACATGTCAGGATACATTAATTCCAGGATTACATTTATTTTATTGAGAAAATAATGAGACTTCAGATTTGAATAGTTATTCTCATCGTTAGTTATTCTCTCATAGTTATTCTCATCTCTCAATAGTTATTCTCTCATAGTTAGTCTCATCGCTCTCGAAGTTCTTGCGATTGTACCGGCCATTTGTGACTTGAAACTGGAATTTTATTTTGTCGATAGTTCGTCGTATTATGATGAGTTTTTATTCGGAAACTTATATCTTCTAACTTCCAGATAATCTGATGTATCAAACAAGAATATAATACTTGAAAAACATACAGTACTTGTGTTAATCAATTACAATTGGTTCCTGTAAGGATTAACTTGATGCTTCATTGAAATATTCGACTGTTAATCGAGAGATTCAATTGACAGTGATATCTTTCCTTCAAAACAAAACATGATGATGATTCACAACCACTCTGAGAGTCAATTCTAACAGAAGATAAAATACCTTGAGAATTCGAGAAAGGATTAATCACAACTTCTGAACTCGCCAGCATACATCGTAATCTGTGGAAATACGTGGAAAACAGTCGTACCCAAGGTGTACTGACCTTTTGATGCCATTGTGAGACACCTTTGACAATATATGACAGTATAACGAGCTCCATGCAAATGAGAAAAAAATAAATTTCCAGTGTAGAGGAAAAGTGTTGAGTGGAACCAGTCCAAGATAAATAGAGGAAGGTCGTTGTACTTCTTCCCCGATTAAGTTCTTTTAGAAGGCACTCACAGCTGGAAATATCTCGGACGAATCTCAGTCTGATGGGAAGCCCGGGCAGAACCCCTTTGGGCAAGTTAGTGAGTCATAATAAGTGATCACTTACTCACTGCAGCAGAAATTAAATAGTGACAGAACATCCAAACCTGGCCGTGATTGTTCAGTAATAATAGGAGAGTTGATTGCTATTTAGTAGATGTTTTTCTTCTGCTATTAGAACAGCAATATGACAGTGATTAGTTCCCAAGCATGAATTTAAAGAATACTCTTTATAGAAGAAAGCGAGGCGTTAATGGTGGCTCAGAAAATCTGGTTCTCGAGACTGATTTTACGAGATACAATTATTCTACACAACAATACATTTTTGTTTGGAAGGTTCAAGAAAAGACTTGATAGATTTTGATGATGCTCTTACAACACGGATCACTTTATTAGGAAAGTGGACTGTTTTCAAGATTGAGCTTCCATCATTTCAGTTATACTTTTCCAATAATCTTGTACCCAAAATTGTTTCTCTCCTCTAATTAACTGCATCATAAGATGTTCTTAAGTAGTATTCTGGAAATAAATTTCGGTTGAGCTTTTATTGATTTTCATAAATGGTATACATACATCTCAAACAAACACTTCACCAATCCAAACATTAGAATAGAAGACTACTGATTATATTTCAATCCATTTAGGAATTGCTCGTTATAGTTTATGTTCAATGACGGTTCAGATCTAGTTATCATGACTATTTAGCAATTCATTTTTTGCAGACAACAGAAATAGTTCGTGAATCGAATTTCCAATTCATTATTACGTTTCAGGTGTTTGGGTTGTATATTCGCCATTCATTCTTTCTGAATCTCTTACCGAATAATAATTTTTGTTATGTGATACTGAGAACAGGAAGGTCACTGAAGTATCCCAGAGATCCCGAAGAATAAAAAATATTAATGAGTCACAACTTAGTTCTCTGAAGAAGTAACAGGATCAATCTGCATTTCAAGAACAGCATTCTTTATGTCTTATAGAGGGTATATTTTCCTCAAGGCAGCATGTTTTACTAGAGGTCATTGTACGGGACAGATGAATCACTCAAAGCTGGGGGTTTTCTCGTTTTTTCGAAGGAACAACATATTTAGGGTATGATTCATTGTGACCTATCCCTTTCAAGCTAGTGAGATAGAAACCTTTTAATAAAACCAGTTAGGAAGGTTGAATTTACTAAGGAAGAAGATAAGGAAAAATCATATCGATGCCATCATTGTTATCTCACCTCTATCTATGCATGTAAACGAAATTAAATGTTTTAGGTACCTGTTCGTTAAGATCAAACATCGGTTGCAATGTAGACTACCTAGAATACATTCTAGGTAACTTGATCGGTTGTGTGATATTAGAACCTTGTTTTTATAAATTCGGAACAATTAATTTTTTCAATCATAAACGAGTATTATATGATAAATTCAATTATTTATGTATTGATCCCCTACATCACCTGAACATCCTATCCGTACTAAGTGAATTCAGTTCAGAAAACAATAATATTATACATCAGAGGGTTTAATGTCGAAAAGAGAAGAAATGAAGATAATCAAAGATAAATAGTGGATTTCTGTGTTGATGTGAAGGTGATGCTGTGTGGTAGATATCCATATTGAATAAAAAATTGATATTGTTAAAACCAAAGATTTATTAAGACAATTTCAGATACTCTTTTCTTTTGTTACACCATCAATTCCTATTAAACTGGAAGCATGAAGATTCAGCTGCAAAATATTAGAATGTGGATGAAGCTCTACGATTGGCCATCAGCTGTTTACCAATGGAGATTGAGTTCTACTGCCATTGGACGAGACTAAACTAAATTTGGAATACTTGGGTGTGTCTAGTCTCAGCCAATGGCAGTAGAGCTGAACCACCATTGGTCAAAAGCTAATGGCCAATCGTAGGGGTTCACACACCTTTAAGGTGCGTACAGATTTATGCGCCACGAACAGTTGAAATATTGTCAACAAACGAGAGTCGAGATACTTGAAAGCAGCGTGACGTGATCATAGAATATACTTGCAATGAATATATAATTATATGATATTCAGTAGGTAAGTTACGAAGACAACCCATGAATTTTATATTGTTAAGCTAGCATTGCTGATGAATAATATGGATGTAAGCCCGGTAGCTCGTGATGATTCGGTGAAAGCTCAACCAATAGCAATCATTGATGTCTAATTGATTGGATGTAAAGTGAATGTTTCTCAATAGGACTAGAGCGTGGTACTGCGGCAGCAACCAAAGAGTCTGAGTTTAGAATCATCACGTCCGTGACGTGACTGGTGGGTCACGTGTCACGCGTCACGTGTCACACTCGTCACGCGTTATGCGACCCATCTAGCTTACTGCTGTGAGCACCAAACAGCATTGGCGGTTATTGTGACACCCTAAAAAACATGGAGTTATCACGATTTCCATCTTTTCAATAGCATTTCTTTATAAATCTTCAATTGATAACCTCTCACTATATCAGACCATGGATGTTATAGCCTCTTGAAAGTGACAAGTGTTCAATAAATTGATGACTTCTCACTAGAGACTAGAGCATGACAAGGCAGTAGAAATCTTTCTAAAAAGTGAATAATTTTGACGTAAACGTTGGGATCATTGAAACCAAAATGAAACTAGCTGACTGAGGCTTGAACTATATGTAAACTATAACTAAATTGAACTATAATTATACAAGATCAAGTCATCACCATCATCATCATCATCATTAAACTTTCATTACCCTCACACTAGCCTGAAAGCTTATTTGCGCCTCATTCTCAGTAAAGAAAAATCTGGTGTGGCGCACTCACACAACTTTCCTTGCCGTTATGAAAATTGATCACCTGACGCTAGTGCTCTCGCACATCTCAAGTCTACTATTAAGACAGCTGGTGATAGGACAATAACGCTGGAGACACACGAGGTCTGCTATCTCTTCGTAGTGAATGATTTAATAGAACCAACACTTGCCAACAGTTTGCAATTTAATAATCACATTTGCTCGAATTTCAAGCTCATTTTCAATTTTAGGTGAAAATATTGCTGGACATTAATTGCAGAGATTTTCATGCTCTATCTTTTCCATAGCATTTCTTTATAAATCTTCAATTGATAACCTCTCACTATATCAGACCATGGATGTTATAGTCTCTTGAAAGTGACAAGTGTTCAATAAATTGATGACTTCTCACTAGAGACTAGAGCATGACAAGGCAGTAGAAATCTTTCTAAAAAGTGAATAATTTTGACGTAAACGTTGGGATCATTGAAACCAAAATGAAACTAGCTGACTGAGGCTTGAACTATAAGTAAACTATAACTAAATTGAACTATAATTATACAAGATCAAGTCATCACCATCATCATCATCATCATTAAACTCTCATTACCCTCACACTAGCCTGATAGCTTATTTGCGCCTCATCCTCAGTAAAGGAAAAAATCTGTTGACAGGATGAAGAAATTGGGAACCTCTAATCTCTAGTGTAGAATGTATATATTTCATCACACTTCTATTCCAAAATTATGCTTTCCTTCCTTTTCCATGGTTAATCACCCTCCACAATGAAAATGTCTAGAAACTGTTTACGAAATCGAATTGATTTCTTCATATTGCGTACATACAGAGTTGAAATAGTCAAGTGATCAAGATACTAACTGTTATAAAGTATATGTTTTTCAGTAACCACTTTCTAGAAAATTCGTTGCATTTGGTCAATTCAAAGTGACTTCAACTCACTAATTTGTCATGAAAATTTTAGTCTTACAATGATTCGTATTATTGATATTGGTTCCTTGTTTGTCTCGAAACTGCTGCTCTTCAAGAAAGAAACATCAAATTTCGATGTAGGAGACAGGAGTCCCTCCTACTCAAACAAAATTCACGAGCCTCGAAGTCACAAAGTGTTTAGAAAACAATAGTGATTCATCGCCATTGATTGAACAGTAAACTATACTTCCAACCAATTATCCTTGACTCTTTGCAACTAGTAGCAGCATAGTCGAGAATTAGCCGACTAATTGCTCGTTCCAGACGATAGGTTACCGGATATTGGAGCTTTCACTCGACTGTCTACTTTTACTCTATCAAAAAGTGTCATCTTATAATTTTCAATACCTTGAGACCACCCTTTTGTGTCGTTATCCTGCCCCACTTCAAGCAGTGCAGATAGACTTATCAACATATTCTACAGAATACACCATAAGTTAATGGATAATTGAAGTAGAATTATTGCGTTATTCTGTGTAACTAAAAGATCTTTAAACAGGCAGATTCCTGCTTTCCTTAAAACAACCACATATTTATTTAATAATCATTACATTACATCAATGTTTGGGAATAATCCCATTTGATAGGAAACTAGTCAGTACTAATACTAATATTATATAATAAAAAAATGAAATATTTATTCAGGAAGTGTCAAGTATCATCATATCGACATATCTGTCAAGTTCACCATCATTCAATGCACTATAAATATAATGGAAAATAATGGATTAGACTATACCACGGAATAAAAAACATAGTTCCTTCTTCTGTGACTATATTAAATACCTAACGTTATATTGCTATGTTTCCATCCTTGTAACAGAATGATATTTCATTTTATTGATTACAGAATAATATATTCTTGAATTTGAGTCATAGAATGGCATTTGATCAAGCTCTACGATGCCAACTTCTCGAATCCTGTTGTACGATAATTTTTTGAAATGTTAACATTTATGTAACTGAAATTATACAACGCAATATTTATAGCCGTTTTCTTTGGACGACTTGATCGCGCATCTATGAGAGGAGGCATCACCCGAAGCGACTTCGTAACATCGAAGATGCTCGTTTAAGGTCGAATAAGAGTGAAGGTGAAAATGCCGAAGGATTTAAGATGGGCCTAACGAGTGGAAAGTGGCGTATTGCGGTGTTCCAATGTACCACACTCCGGCGTTATTAGGGCAAAGCTAATTAAGAACGCATAATCTCTTTCATTCATCTCTTTGCTCCGCCAAAAGCAGATTCTCTCAGGCGTCATCAGAAGTCAATATAGCTCACTTGAACATCGGCCCTCTTATCCTATTCACAAAACCAGCAATCTCTTGGCTCGTTTTTTCTAAGTCATTGTAAGCTCTAATATCCCTCTTTTCTTCAGTTTGAGCTAGTGAATTAAGGTTGTATCATAGTTTTATGACTTGTAATGGGAAAGAGAGAGCGGAAATGATCTCAGCCAGATTCGAAAGTTTATCCAATCTAGTGTACACTGATAGGAAATATTCCTTCCATTGCACAGGCCTAGGAAATCACTGTGTATTTGGTGATATACCAGCTCTATCGTCTTGTGATCTGAGCTCATTATAAAACTACTTTCCCGTACATCACGGCTGAGAAAAACGCCAAATTGTAAGAATCAGACTGGATTTTTTTTGCGTAACTGTAATGGCGGAGATTACAGTGTAAGTAGCCCCTAATATTTCATGTTATATTTTTACAAAAATGTTGGAGGGAATTTCACAATTTCAAGAGAATGATATATTTTATTTGTTCTTGAGATCCTTGTTATCGACAGGAAATAATACTACATTGCAAATTATACTATAGTGAGGTCCACATTAAAATGGCAGTGTTTGATTAGCAATGTTATTGCTATCCTTGTCTTTCATTCAACAAAGCAGGTAGGGCTATCTCTTTCTCGCTTTTGCTCCGTTGCGAGATCGTCGTTTAACAATGTAGGATTAATAATCAATTAACAAAATATTTCATCTTAATTATAGAATTATAACATTTAATGAATTATAGAATTATTTCATATGGAATTATTAGAATTCATTATGGACCAGTTGTCTCAGGAAATCAAACTTGAGATATCATTTTTCCTCAATAAAGGAAACTATAGAGAACAATTTAAAAAAAATTCAGATCGATATCTTGGAAAATGACTGAGTTATGCCTATTCAAACATAAAAACAGGAAAATGTGGTTTTCGCAAAAACGCATTTGAAGATTTTTCTTATTTAAACATTTTTTTTCTCGATAATCAATATTATTCAAGGAATGATTTACTCATAGAAATGAAGAGGAGGAAATTATCTTTAAAATGAAACCAATAAACACTACATTACATTTTTTTCCATGGACCATTATGCTTCTAGTGGTTCCCATATAAGATGGCCCGCATTGAAGTTCCAATGGGCCTTCGTTGATCTTGTCACCAATAGTGACAGAAGGGCACAAAATGTCATTGGACTTTCACTTTTTCTCTTTAATTGGTAGACTATCATGGGAAATCTTTGCAGTATCGTCGAATATTCTTGTGGGTAATTTGGGTACCAATTACATTGAAAAATACCGTAATGAAAAATGTAGTTTATGATGTCAAAAATGTAGTTAGATAAATAAAATTAGATTTTTCTCATGAACTGAAGTTTCTAAAAGCTGACTGATACAAGCTGAAAAGGGGCCAGTTGTTGGACAATGTTATAACGACAACTGGTCGCTTTTCTGCAATATTACATGTGTTCATATAATCGACATTATCCGATATTTCCTCGAAAAAGTCGACTTTTCAATCGATTCTGACCAACAAAGGAAATGTTACTGCATAATAATCAATAGAAAACTCGAAATCGATATTTTTGACCCTAATCTCTATTATTGTCTGCCCTGAACATTTTACTCTTCCGACAACTGGTCCCTTTTCGCTTTCCACATCACAGATATAACTTATTGCTTAATAAAATATAATTGATTATTTTAAATGAGGATGAACAGTTAATATTACATCAATAATCCTGTATCTGCTACCGTCTATAGAAGGCATTGACTAGACAGAGGTTCGGAAACATTTTTCTCCTATATTTCTCCACTGTCATTATAACGTGGACCTCACTACAATACACAATACAAGATTTGATTATGAAATAAGAGCCTTCCAAAATATAGAGCAATCATACACTACTTCATCAAAATATTAGGCTACATTTTTTGACTTTTTCAACTTTCGACATCATGGAAATATCAGTGTGATTCTATTCAATAGTCAGATTACCATCAATAACCTATTCCAAGAGAGGATTTGATGTCCCCTAAACTACCAGATTTATTTCTCAATATTTGCTAATAATTCTACATAGCTTTAATTGCTGCATATTTTTGAATTATCAGAAATTAAAATTTGTTGGCTCCTTAATTTGGAAACTCCTCATCTCCTCGCTGATTTTTATCGAATGTTTGAAAACCACATAATTACTCTCGATTTATTGTAATACAAACTGAAATACCTGATATCAGTGACTACTGATATTGAAATAAGAATACCCCACAATTATAGAATATCATATCATTCCTGGCAGGTTGAATTAAAAATTCAGAAGTGATGTAATATTGAATTGAATGACATTGAATATTATTTTATTGAATTGAACCAATGAAATGGCAAGTGGAAGTAAATGAATCAGAGTTACGAATGACCGTCATTTTATGAGAAATCGTTGGAATGTTTCCTAATATCACAGGAGATTAACTGCGAAAGAGGCTCATACAAGTGAGAAAGGCCTATTATACGGCTTTCCCAAAATTTCTTATGAAGCTGCAGTCTATGTATGAGTGGAGAAATAATTATGTTTGAAAAACTACTGTCTACAGAATCCTATTAAACTAACTTCAGTGTTTGGTTCAACTGGCATTCCTCATTTCAGTTGCATTGAATCATAAACTATATCCAGTGAACTGAAAATACATTTGTAATGTTAATAGTTATGATAAATTGTAATGGAAAGTTATGCCGGACTTGAAAGAACAGAATTATTTCACGAATCTTAATACTGTACTCTATAATTTGATAAACTTGATGAGAGAATATACTGCACAATAGTACTATATCTTCATGCTGCACATTAATACCTTTTAATTGAATTGATAAACAATTACACTTCTGACATATTAAAGACGCTAATACTAATTCTAGTTGAGTTGAGGCTTTGATGATGAACTAGAAGGAACGTTAATGACGTTGATTTATAAGTAGGTCGCGGCTGCATTCTTAGCAAGGACGCATGAGCTCTGAGAAGATTTATAGACAGGCCTGGCTGGCTAGGTCGACACCGACACTGACTGACTCAAATTCTCAAAACAAACCAGTCCGTCTCAATTATCCTGTAGAGTACCTTCACTTTTTCCGGTGTCTGTTGATCGTGAGATAAAGTGCACAGAGATAATGGCACATTCACAATGCGGTTGTCAGTTTTTCATCACTCAACATTAGTTCAACGATAGTTCAACTTTAGTTTTCCATCACTCAACTACAGTTTAACGATCAAAAAGTGTTTGATAAAACATAAAACCTCAAAAACGTCTCTCTAATAAGACTGATGAGTTACAGGCCCAAATACATGTCATCAATTGAGCTTAGCAATCTCGAAGTTCACGCTCCAAGTCGTGGGATGACTTAGACACTGCACGTTTTTGAGACTCTGATCACGAGTAAACGACGCTAATAAGCTTCTGCATTAGAACTGTGAATCTGGGAATAAAGAATCGGTTTTATTGTCTTATTTGGGTGGTAGGACACTGGCAGGCAGCAGAGTTTTTCTAGAAATCACGCTAATCTGCTATTGTGGGATGTGAGGATGTTCTGAGAGTTCATTCTCTGGAGAATATGCGGAGATGTTAGTGATTCCACTATTAAACTTTGAAACAAAGCCTATTCAAGTCCAACTGGAGAATAAAATGCAAAAATATCTTTGGTGGCTATTAAGAAGAAGCTACGAACAAAACGTTTTGGAAAATTCTTTGAGAGTACTGAAAAATTGAGTTTTAATAATTACTGTGTTTTTTTTTAATTCTTAAGATTAGAAAAACAACACAAGAATAATGTGTAGTAATGTGGAATAGAATGAATTTAGCGTTCAAGTATGAAGCTTTATATTTACTGTGAAATTAATTCAGATTTGAATGAGATTTGATTAGGAGACCAATGGAGACTATGATTCACTAATTTTCATACCTTCGATGCTGAACAGAGCAGTATCCTTTTGAAAAAAAAAATCATATTTGAATGATGAAATTTGATATAAACTCTAGTAATCGATTTGATAGGCTGTAAACCAACTCTGATAATATACTGTAGATTTTTCTCAAAATTGATACAAAGGGACAAAAAACGCTTGAAAAATCCAATTCGAGTCATGATTAAGTTCCAAGATCTCACTTTTAAGTGCAAAGAAAAACAATATTACGAGAAATGTAATTGAAATTCTACTCGTTATACACTGATATAAGTGAAGGGAGAGATGATTCTATTGCCAACTATCACTACCAACAATATTTCTTCGGATTGTCTCAAGAATTCGTGACTTTACGCAATATTAGCGAGCGTACTGAACACATCTCTTTGAAATGATTCATGTTCCACATTGAAGGAATCTAAAAGATTGGTTGGTAATACAGTAGCAATAGCACGATTTCTTTGTTACGTCTGTTTGTTGAGTCGATTTCAGAATGAAAGTAAAAGTGCTATTACTATTCTTAATGTACTAGCGTTTTCAACAATTATTTAATGAGATAAGTATCCTAATTTTGATGAGAGATGTTGATGAAGAGTGCAGGTGGCCTAGTGAGTGCTGTGGATAACAGAGTTTGCGTCCTTGCTTGGAATGCGACCAAAACCGTCCTTCACAGAAATAAACATCTTTCGGTTTTCCGTTAGACACTCTTGTCAATCATATTATTCTCTCCTTGTCTCCTGTCAATCACCTCAACAAGACAATTTTCTTCTGCATCAATCCTTTGAAGTTCTTGTGTAATAACTCATTTGAATGGTACTTTTCTCTTGGTTCATTTAGCAATTGAGGCTTTATCTATAGCTTATCAAACACAGTTTGCTTATTTGAAAAGAATAACAAAAATTTTATATCATAAGCAGCTTTATAATATTATATTAAAAGATTTTAGATTGATCCCATCACGTCATAATTACATTGAGGTTTGAAAATAAGCATGACACTGAGCTGCTATGATATATTATAGACTTAATAGAGGAAGGAGAGACACATTTTGAGTAAGCTCTCTTCTCTCTTTTCTTCTGGGGTTTAATAATTTGAATGAAATAGTCTTATTGTTTAAAAATCTCAAGTTTTGTTTCTTACATACTTTATTTTAGTTATCAATTTATCATTCCTTCTAAGACCGAACTGAAACAAAATGAATGATTTGCGCTAGGTTTATGGGAGGGAAAATGATAGGATCAGATCCACGTAAACTCCAATATTTGTTATAACAGTATGATGAACTTGCATCCTAACTCTCAATGATGAACTTGTAGATTGCATTGTATCAGAATGTCATTTGAATAGACCAAGTTTTAGAAAAGTAGTTTGGATAAGTTCCAAAATTTACGAGGTCCAAGTTGTTTATGAGGTGGTGACATTATATCTTAAATATATCCTTTTATAGTATAGAATGTAGTAAGGAACACATTGAGAAAACAATAAAACATAGTATGGTTACATAAACTTTTGGAACATCACATTCAACATGTACTGTATCTGAAGTGAAGAATAACTTATAATCTTCCGTTTAAAGTTGATAACTTACTTAAAGTTGTTTTAAAGTTGATAGCCTACTTTTCCAGTATAATGTGGGTCGGATCATCTAGATCTAGATTGATTGATTGATTGATTGAGTACTTTATTTATGTAGATTACAATATATACTGGCTTATACACTTATATACAATAGCTTACAATACAGCAAAATTATAGATGAATTTACATAATATAGACTAAGAAAATAACTATTGAACTGTATATGATATGAAAAAGCAATTTGTAATATAATAACTATAGATAATAATCATATTGTTATGCATCTACATAAATTGGCGGAGCTTTGGACATATCAATGTCCATTCTTTGGGAAGAATATTAAAAATATCCTCCCCACTAACTCTCTACCAAAACGTTAATTTCGTTATTTAAACTAAGGATTTATTTATTAATGGAAATATTGTAAAAGTTTTAATCAATATGAATATTGAAGAGAAAAAAAAAACAGAAAATTGATAAAGTAAAATAATTATATAGGTAGATAAGATCAAATAATTGATTAATAAAATGAAGTAGGCTGAAAGTAGATCAGGGTTATCAAATTTCAGTAATATACAGCAGTATGCAGTGGATAATTGAAATAACATGAGTTTATATAATATATATATACAATTCGTTCTATAACATGGTTTAAAGGTTTATATTGGTGGAATGGGTGAGGGATGGTTGTCATGTGATCGTTCTAGGGCCGGACAGTTTCAGTCATTTGTTCCAAAATATGTTTTTTTTAAAGTCAGGTTGAAGCTCGCTCGGCTCTCGATAGACCTGATAGAAACAGGAAGTGTACTCCTGTAATACATGTAAACGGAGTAATACATGTAATAAATGTAAACGGAGAGTATAGAATGTAATCACTTCTACATTCTATCCTCACTGGATCTAGATTGATTGACAAAATTATTACATCAGTTTCAAAAGTATCATTTCGCTGAAATTCTATACAGGTATTTTTTACAGATTGAATTAAGTCATCCACTGTACGGAGAAGCCGATGACTATCATTAGCCTAAACTACCCATACCTATATGTATGCTAAAGAAATGACAGATGATCCAGATCCTGTTGTATCTTCCAATGACTCTCCCGTATTGCGGTCAAGGTTTCATGTGGTTTCAATCTCGTAACAAATCGGACAAGATTAATACTCCAAGAAACCGCTGACACACACTCGAGAAATAAAATATATTATTTAAAAGAGCAATTTCGTTTTCTATTAGAAGGTTATAACACTATTTTTTATAACACTATGGTGCTAGTATGACAAACTTATAGGTTGTGCCAAAGATATTTTATGATACTGGTATTAATACAAAATTGAAATAGCATACTAATGTCGTGAGGATTCACGAAATTTGAATATTTTCTATGGAATTCAAATTTGGTGACGACTATAAATTAGGATTAACTTACTTATATTGATACTGCATAGATTAGTTAGTATCAGAGCACGTAGAAAAACGTATTATCCAATAGTCTTGACTCCCTTGGCCGCCTTAACCGGTTCAATGTCTCTCAAGATTTTATTCATTTTCTTGCTCCATTACTCGCACAGAAGTGTAAAAACATCGCAGATCATCTGCATACCATCACATGCATTAAAATCCACAGAATTTTATCGTACTCTTGTTCTGTTAAAACCTTTATGATACTCACCCTACGTGGGATTCTACTTTGTAAAAAATACGTTCTAGAAAGGTCAAGTATAAGAATGAAGATAGCTTGCTCACACAGTGATGGAATTCGGTATTCAGGATGTTAGAATTCCTGCTTCTCTCCTGATATGTTTCACATCTCCTTGACCTGCCGCTACGCTATTTAGAGAACGTGACCAATAAACGTAGAAACAAGTGTTTATTATGGCTCTCAATGTTCCTATCCAATAAGAAGAAATTAAAATACTGCATTCGTTATATTCAAATAATATTTGAATAGTCTTGTTTGGATTGAGCAACTGTATTCTAGAATCACTGAGGAAAATCAACATCAATCCATTACAATGAAAGACGATTAAATTCTCAATACAAGACGATTGAATTGTATCGTTCAACTGTATCATCTGATCATTCATCATTCACTGTTATTAATGAAAAACTGAATCATATTTCTTCACACATATTTATTACAGCTTCATGACTTCCAAATCATGGATCAAAAATAGAAAACTTATTGTCTCTTTACATCCTTCTGTTTCTTCATCATCACAGATAACATAGGATATGAAGATTGATGTTTCCTGAAGGAATGAAGAAAATCAGTGGAGAGCCAAATAGTTCAAAATCAACAAAAAAATTGATCAAATGGAGAATTTATCATAATTTTGAGAATGCTAATGAAGGCATAACAAAGTATTTTCAGAAATTAGTTCAACACGCGTTTCAAACCTGAACAAGATTGAGGAAAAGGTTGTGTCTTGAGGAAATAATTTGAATGCAGAGTGAGTGAATAGAATGGAATACTTCTTAAAATGTATGAATTCATGGCTACTTTCTTGTATTTATAAAATATAATTATAGTTCCCTTCGAAATTATTAAAATAATAGATTATTCAATGAATTATTATTTTAATGGTTTCAAAGGGTGCTATAATTCTATTTTCCAAGTACAAGAATGTAATACTATACATTTTTACATTATATACACTCTGACTACGAGTATTAGAGTTTTAGCAGTCGTTAGCGACGGTGTCTTTCGTACATTCAGTCAAACCGTTAAAATTTTACAGCTAGATCATAAAATGTACAATCAATATATCAAATTCTCATATCATATTGTGAGAAATCGTGATGCCTAAAAGATTGAATACAAATAAGATTAGATACTGCTCAGCTCATTCTGCACTGAGAGTCATGCTAAACACAAGCCTTTCTGTGGCCCTCGGTGAAATGCCAAGGCCAGCGTTGCATCTTCAATTGCATTCAATCCTTTCTAAATGTCTTGTGAATTGTCAATTATTCCTTGCACGAAACTTAGTGGTGCTGCATAATCAATTAGCAACAATCGATATTTTGGATTATATTACTATTTGTTTGTAAAATAAATTCTGTATTATATAAATCGTGTATCATTGTATAAATAGTGTATTGTATCGTATAGTGTATTTTGTGTTCCACCTAATATAGTTCAATCAATATTGTGAACAGTATAGTTTGGAACTCTGTTATTCAGTCCTCTTCAATATGTGGATGGTGAATATATTTTTCGCAGTTGTATTCACTTGACTGTTTAAGATGTTTGCAGAATAACATTAGAGTTCATACATAATATGTTATGATTATGGGAGTAGAATAATGATAGTTCAACTGAAATATATGAAAAATACTAGCCGTCAGGCTCGCTTCGCTCGCCATATCCGTCTAGCCAGGGGGCTCCGCCCCCTGGACCCCCGACTGTATCGTCCAAGAATGAGATCAGCAGGCTCGCTTCGCTCGCCTGCATTTTTCATTTGAGCATTTTTATCATATGTTAGGACAATCCAGTCGGGGGTCCAGACTAAACGTCTGGCTACACGGATATGGCGAGCGAAGCGAGCCTGACGGCTAGTAATATAATATTCCCAGGATTGAAGTAGCAGTGCCCAATCAATTTTTCCGCGATAAATGCATTTAAATCTTCAACTTGGTGCCAACCTAACAAAGTCAACTCAACTTAATGCCAACCTGACAAAATTATCAATTTAGTTGCCAGTTAACAACTGTTTCGAAGAGGTACTCTATCTAGATTATAGTTCTATAGTAACATATGATATGGAAATTCCAATTATAATTAAGAGATTGGGAGAAGAAGAATATACATGCTAAAAGACGAACTTTAAACCCTTAAAAACAACCCTTGAAGTTGAAATATTGCCAAAAGATTTCTTAGTGCGCCTCTAAAGGGCCAACTGAACATACTTACCAAATTTGAACGTTTTTGGTCCGGTAGATTTTTACTTCTGCGAGTGAGTGAGTGAGTCAGTCAGTGAGTGAGTGAGTGAGTGAGTGAGTGAGTGCCATTTCGCTTTTATATTATATATTTTTATATAGATAGATAATTATGGTCCATGTAGGTGACCGCTTCCGGCTTCCCTTTTCAACTATTTATGGGCAGATTCTAGATTACATTATAATGAATTCATGCCAGCTCTAAGCCACTGGAAATCTATCATGTATCAGATTATGATTGATTTGATTTATTTTTGGAGTATTTTCAGATTGAAAAATGTTTTCGTTTGATTCGGATTGCGAATTGGAGAGTGTTATTCAAAACGTGTGACACATATAACCTAGCTACATTTGGACTTTTGTATAAATCAGAATTGGAACCGTTTTGGGATTAAACCTCTTGTACTTTTCTAAAACTTATGTGATATAAGTAATGATTGAATAAATAGAACAGTAGTTAAGAGCTAACATGAATCCATTATAATATCAAACCCAAAATCAAAAGTCAACAGACCAAACTGTCTCTCGGAAGAATGATGTATCTTTTGCTAAAAATAATCATAAGAAAACGTAGCCTATCTTCTTTGTACACCTGTCAGGAGTATGACCAATACAAATGGCACTGTGACACCTTGTTTTCTCTTCGCCTAGTTTTTCCCACAAATGTGTTGAAACCAGACTGGTCAACTGTCTTCCGTTATCCGATTACCCAATAGCTCCTTGGAAACGCTGAACTGAGCTTGAATGAATCACAGAGACTACGCAATATTGTTCTACAAATACGTTATGTCATTATATTTGTCACCACCAATAAGGTTTTTTTATTGAATGATAGAGATCTTGGCGATTAAGTGAAAACTATTTTGAACTTCACTGGGGAGTATAATTTCTGTTACCAATTTAGTAGCCAGAGACATCTTTACAGTTCTCCAGATCTTTTGAACTGGATGATTCGATTATCATCGAATATATACCGTATATTGTATGAAGATTACTTTTTTTAGGTAGCATGTCTTATAGATTTGCCTCCTCAAAATATGTGTTTAATTTTGTAACACGATTCAACCACCAATAAACAGTTCACGATAACAGATCAACTTTTAATATCAGGTGAAGAGTACCGTGATAATAATATTATTTGTCAATGCCCAACACTTGAGAAGATTGAACAAGATAACCAAAATTATTGAAAAATCGCTTAGTACTAACTCATCGTGTATTTATTTAAGGTATGCTCAATATTATTCCAAGCTAGGGCAAGTTTTCACTGGTATTGTAAAGCCTAGTGTGATATATCTATTAGTCCCATCGGACCAATAGAGATAGAGAATCTCCTCCTAAAGAAATATATAACTAAGTAGCTTATTACATAATAGAGAATACTTTTATGAACTTCATGGTATTGGTTCACCATTGGTTTACACGTTATTATCCCATTCACAATCTGTTCATTCTAGAATAATCTGATACCAATGCTTGGATACGTTGTCTTCATTTGATCGTATTGAGTCCATACTTCACAAATCTAGAGAAGTAGAAAATTTATTACTTCTGAAAAAAATCAGCCTTGTAAGTTTATTCTGCATGCAAGTGTTAGCCTATCAAAAGTTTCACGCTTCATTCCCCTTACAATAGGAATAAAGCTAAAAGAAATGACATTTCACGACTTGGTTTAACATTAACGGCATGTTCTCTCATTGAAGGCACATGTAGGTGTGTAGGCCACTTTGAATTCCCATCTATCATTTCAATGTTACAAATTATGATGACGTCTGAATTTTTTAAATTTCTAAACAATTTTATATGCTGACCTTTTTCTATCCCAACTATTCACGTCGTTATAGTAGCCTAACAGAAGTGACGCATACAGATTACAACTTAAAATTATTCTAAATTCTAAGTATGAGTCTGAGTCCGAGGTACATGCAGATTACCAACTCATGTTCGGCTCGAATTCAGCCATGACCTGGGCTGTATATTATTCTCTATGGAAATTTGACCTCTGCTATTTCACTTTCCGGCATGGGGAGTACTTGTATAAGCTCCGTTCAACTGCTATCATTTTTCAATGGTACCCTCTAGCTTCGAATTATTCAATGATACTCAAACTTTCAGAGTATTTACGTATTCATTAATATGAAAAAGTTTTTGCATATACTCCTGCAAAGAGGATATTATTTCAAGGTTTGGAGAATATTAAAGCATTATTCTCCATTACTGCGACTGGAGAAGAACCTGAATTAATTCAGCGAATTTTCAAATACTTTGGGAGAATTCAGCCATCCTCAAAATGAAAAATGCGTATCGGAATATTAGAGGTTTTTCTTAGACAAGTTGCAATGTATACAATGTTTATTGATTGAACAAATAATCATAATTTGGATATCGGATATCGCAGTATGCAAAAAACTCAATATTGAAGTCATAGAACGAGACAAACACTACAGGTTATTGGGTTTTATAAATCGTGAAAAAACACATAGAGATGAAATCAATCTCTTGATCCACTCATATTAAGCATTACATATACGAAGAACTGGAACTAGAACTAGTGAGCCCCCAACTTACAAAAACTAGTGTACCCCCCGGGATTGAGAAGAAAATACGTAAAAATAGATTGTGTGTCTGAGAGAGAGTTTGTTTGTAGAAGAGAGCCGGAATGACAGAAAATGGAAAAATTATGTCACGAATCACGGACCACGAATCACTAATAATTAAGAATCACAGACCAATGGCAGCAAGCCACGCCTCCCAGCTCCCCATACCCTCTTCTTATTGGTGGATTGGAACGGCTAATGGTGTAGTTCTCAATTCTGCAAGTAGATGGCACCAGCTACTGGGTCGTAAGCCTCAGAAATGTTATAGTGTACAGATGCGACCATTGTAGAGAAAAGATAGCATGATGATGCTATCGTGCTGTTCTATTAAAATCTCTGGTTGGAATCAATTTACAGAATTCCATATTACTATTGTATGATTTTTTCTTCTATCCTGTTTCTTCTATCTAGAATATCTAGAATACATTGTAAATAAAGTTGCAACTCATTGTTTCAGTGGCAATGGATTCGAGGATCGTCCTAGACTGGAGTATCCAGGGTAAAAGAAAACTCAGAAATATTTTGGTTTTGTGTTCTTATGTGTGCTCTTCAGCTGGATGCTGGATGGATTTGCAACCATGGAATAAATGAAATATCTTTCGTCTTTCTTTGATATTTTATTCAACTCCTTCGGTGAATGATTTATCTGTTGGTTGATTTGGTACTCTTCTCTTCTCAACTGGAATAACAGTTATTAATCATTAAAAAAATATATCATCATGTTTGCTAACTTTCCGGCTGAATAAACTGTTATTGATAATCAACATTAACATGCTTGCTCTAGTCCAATTCACACGAATGCTCTTCTACTAATCAATTAACTGGGAAATAGTTCTAACCCTTGCAACTCATTCATAATATTTTATTTCAGAATTTCTCATATCTCATAAAATATTTTCAACGTTTTTCGTTTGACTTTCATTGAAGAGATTGATTGAATTTTTTGCATGACAGTGGTTGTTTTTATAGGAATCTTAGTATTCTGCAGGATCTCACAACTTAAAAGTCTTCTAATGAACTCCTTGTAGCTCATTATGTAGGAGGAGATTCCTTAATGTGTCTGGAAGCTTCCGTAACCTGAAAAAGTCCTGAACTGATCATAAGGAGCCACTGGTATCCCGCAGTAAGTACTCCTTTCCACAAGTATGCAGCCAAGTAGTAAGAGGAAAACAAAACCAGCAAATATCGCAGACATATAGCAAACTTGTAGCGTTGTTTCAGACTTGTAGAAGACTCTTATACTGTCCTGCAATCTAAGTATCGTGTTCACTCCTCGTTATAAACGTTAACGTATCAAGTGCGCATCTCTCAGTACGATGGACAAAATTTACGACCATTCTCGCACTTTTAATTTCAGTCCGCTACAGTATGGGTGCTTCCGTGCGATGGTAACAGCACCGCAAGTCTCTGCTGTTATCAGTGTGCTATCATACGGAACTTGTTACATGCGGTGAAGAACGTCAAGACGTGGTAAACCGATTAATAAAATAAATAATTGGTCGCGTGCCGCCTGCATGCTACCAACTGGTGTCGCGTTCACGCCTAGTGAGACTCTCTTAAAACTGTCAGCATTAGTTTTATGGAAAACATTGATGTTATCATCATCAAAGATGCTGACATCTTAAACTGAACCTCTGTCAGGCAAGTGGGAGTATTGTGCTAGTGATATTCCCTTCAAAGTGTCAGCATTGTTTTAATGGGGCGCTTTGACGTTATCTACAAGAGATGCTGACAGTTGAAGTTAATCTCTCCAGCACAATGCCCCCACATGCCTGACAGAGGCATACGTCACACTGTTTGATGAACGCTGCGTGATCATGCACGCTAAATGCTGTCGATAAACTGCAAGTTGGTAAGTTAGGAAATGCACATGTCGTTAGTTAGCAGATTGTGGTTTGTGTGTGATGAAACTACACGATAATGTGTCTGAGTCTTCGGGACTAATACTTCTGCAAGAAGGGGAAATTAATTTTTTATGTATTGAGCGGGGACTCTTGAATGAATAGCAGGTACCTTAGAATAACGATTCTGAAAGTGTAGATTCTAAAAGTTGAGGTTTAGTGTAGATCACTTTTCACTATAGTGTAAGTTCCTCCATCATAGTACGCTTGAAAATTGAGAGGGAGAATGAAGCAACCGGAGTGCAAGTAATTTGAATGCCATCTGAATAAGTCTTCATCTTATGAAATTAATAAGTCCTTTATTTCATTATCTAGAGTGAAGTATTTGGTGACTTTTATACCCATTTTTCAATATTTTGTCTTCACTTTTCTTCTAATCGTGCAAGAAAGTGCAACTTTCAATTCAACATTTTACTGTACTTACAAAGATGTTTTAAAAGCATTTGATAGCATTTACCAATTCTACTGACAATCGATATTTTGTAATTAATTATCTTTTTCATATTGAAGTGAACTAGAATTAAGAATTTATGATTCCTCATAAATCCAGATGTAGATATTTCGTTCCTTTCTCTTATCATTTTAATACACGTGAAAAAGAAAATGGTTTAATTAGGGAAAGGGTTAGGATGTTAGACTTCTGATTTCTAAGAAATCATGATAATTTATTATGTGGAAAAGACCCATTAATGATGAATTATCCGATTGATCGAGTCCACTTTTTGGTGGTGTTAATTATTCATGTAATAGAATCTGCGATCACGAAATATTAATTACTCGTTTTTCTGTGTTCACTGAATGCAATGATTAATCAATGTATGAGTTAATAGTTGTTCACGAGCATAAAGTTAGCTAACTAGTACTCTCATTAGGAATCCATCACTTTCAGATTCGGTTGCGTCCATGAAATGTCACATTTCACTTCATCTCTTTAGTATATTCGCGCCTTTCCGCTTTCACTTGTTTTTTCATCAGAGCTCACTAAAATTCGGAATAGATACTGTCGCTGAGACAATCTCCTCTTTACCTGCCAAAAAAATCGACTGCACAACCGCAAGGTAAACAGAAACCGAAAGTAGCGTTGAATTTCATCTCATCATTAAAGTCTATGACAATAAGATTGTTCAATCTTTTTTATGTACCTGCGCCATAATAATTCAAGTAGCGTTGCCGACCAAGGTGATTATCCGTTTCGTAAGGCTCTTTTCCAACTGCATCGTTTTGATGACACCTCTTACTCATTGTTGGTTGATTGGTGTCTCGTAAAACCTAAACTACTGTCGTGGCATACTTTACAAATTTGGTGAAAACCTCTTAAAGCGTTAAATGCGTAATTCGAAACTTATATTTGATGGAACAACCATTCAATTGCAATAATGTACTTTTTAGAATGGCGTCTATTAATTTTTCAATTATTACAAGTGGGCTATGAAGTGGCATAACTCTTCAGATAAGTATTCTACTAAATTATACTTCTCACTGTTACCACTTCTAGTAGTCGGTAGTCATTTTAACACCCTTCCCCCCATAAGATTCGAAATTTTGAGCCCCCCCCCAAGAGTTTCTAGGACGCAATCTGCCTCCTCACCCTCCCCTGCCTATACAATTCGACCCAAAATTGGTAAAATGATCTACTTTTTCATTTCCAATTCGTATGCTTACGTTTAGATCAAAACACCAGTTTTCTCTCAGATTACACTATGGTAGTTTCAGTTTTCTTACCGTGCATCTAATTTGAATCATTATATTGATCTATTCTACTTATTTTGTCACACCTCATTACAATCGCGATACTTGCAAGGAAAGAGTCGAGTTTTAGATAAATCACCAGAATAAGCTTCGATTGATAGATTCTTGTAGTGATAATCAGCGAATCAATAATATACTTCAGATCGCTAAAAAAATTGAGCGACAGACTCACTAACTAATATAGGTATGGAAATGATTCATGACTCAGAACTAGCAGCGGACATCCCCGAGCATAAATTGATTGGTTTTCGTTTAGGATAACTCATTCTTGCGTGCAAAACTATTGCGAGACTAAGACTAGGTAGTTAATAAATTCACTGTTTTTATCGTTTTCTCTATGAGACTTTCATAATATATTCTAAACTAAACAAGAAGAGAATGAACTGAATGAAGATATTATTTTGCATCGACATACTGACACCACATTCTATGTTAGCGTTGAGAAAGCTTCATCATTATCCTCACAGAAAAATAGACGAGTAGAGAATTCAATACAAGAGTTGCTAGGATCTCTTGATCTTCTTTCAGAATCTCTTCAAATACTGAAACATTATAATTGAGCAAGAGTTCCAAGAAACCGTGCAATGCAGTGTTCTCACTCCCCTACCTTCTAGCCTGTTCTGTCATCATTGCTTTGTTTTATTGAGCATATTTTATTGTGTACTTTTACGACTGACATTAGTCTACTATTAGGGGCGGACAGTGCTCTAAATCATACTTGTGGAAGATAAGTAAATAATAGGAGCTTGTCAAGGCTTCATAAAGCGAGGATTATTTAACATTGTGGCAATTTGTCTGGTGGTTAGCTCACCCAGATGTAGTATGATTTATAGCTGTTATGTTATTGTTATGATACATATCAAAGTGAATAAAGCATTATTTCATGAACATTTATGAGTGAGGATATTTTCCAGTTATTGAAATCAGATTTAGAGATTGATTGATTGATTCAAAGGTATTAAAGCCTTTATTAAAAACCCAGGAGGGCGAAATTAGGGCGCAGCCGGCCCTCTCTTACACTTAACCCTCTCTCTCTCAGAGAGAGAGAGAGAGAGAGAGAGAGTTGTCAGGTTAAATTTTGGTCTCAACCTGGATTTCTGTTTGCTCTTTGGTGGTAATTATAGTCTCTCACATTTTTTCAATTTCTCGTTAATTTCTTCCTAATAGGCCTATCGATACGAATCTTCCTTATAACATTTTTTCACATGAGAAATCAGCAGTTATTTTCCTGTCTAGTCTTGCCTAGTTTTTCACAAATAGCCTACTCTTGAGGTACATGCTGCGACTATTTTTTCGAAAATTTTCTCTGTTCAAACGATTAATAATATAACCATCTATTGATATTCACAAGTAACTGTGATAAGAATACAGATGAAATACAGATAAAAATATTATTGATTCAATATCCGATAAGAATAGGCCTATTAATATTAATGACGTTGTAGTCAGAGTAGCTAGCCCACTGAACTTTGAAACCTTCATCCTTCATACGTTCAAGAAATATCATCATAATGCACTTCAAGAGATGTATGTTACGCTGAATAAGTTAACGATGAATTATACTTTTCATGTGCGGAACATTATTTGAATATCAATAAAAAATATTATTCAATAGGGTTGAATATTATTGAAACTTTCGGATTGTTTAGTGTTATTTCCGGCTCTTATCAACCCTTCGAAATTCAAAATTCATCAGTCATATCTCGAATACGTATTCTCTGAGTGTTAATCTTTGGTGAAAACAGAAATTTTAAACTTAACCTCACTTTGGACTATTTATGGGCCAAAATCAAGGAATTGAAGAAGTTTTGGGCAATTGCCTGTTTCTCTTTCCAAATATCGTGTTTGTGACTGTTCTAATAAATAAATAAATAAATAAATATCATCAAGAACATTTTTTGGCGTATCTCAATCCTGCACTAAGCAATTCAAGGAGAAAGGAGTTCATGCAGTTACCGCTAGAGTGAACTAGCGACTGGTGAAAGAGTGGCTGTAGCATAGCACTAGAAGCACGTTGAGCTCAGACCACCTGAACCAGCCATCAAGTCCCAAAGCATGCATGATGTATAATAACATTATTATCATCTGTTCGCTCCTCTAGAGGTTTTTGCTCCTTGCTATCAACACCTCCCAAATTAGGAGGTGAGAAATGTGGGAAACTGTTATCACTCCTTCCTAATTGGTTCCTGTGATTCAAGATAGAGCTTGAACGTTTTTGTCCAAACGTAGTTTCTTATGGCATGAGGTGCTATCGATTTTTCCACAGTTTGAAGCTCCTGTTTTTTCTACACACAGTAGTTATTTCATTGAGTTTCAGTTCTTCCATTTATTCTTTTATCAACAATCCGTTTTTTATCAGTGAAAATGTATCAAACGTTACCAAGATCATCAATGTTTCATTGGAGTACTAGTTCAAGGTATGAAACTTGAATTATTTCTATACAGCTTGTAAAGCAGGAAAATCCATTGAATACTCCCGTCATTTCAATAATAATAAAATGCTTTGACAGGATACAGGATATGATAGACGACTTATGTTTTATGATAGTTTAATTTCGCGCATTTCTCCCTTCGATAGATTAGCTTTGATGCTTTATTAGTTTGTTATCATGGAAAATATATAATTCATTCCGTTGTACACTTTGACTATCCCTAGTTTCACTCAGGTTGAATACAATGCATCCCTGTGTTCTCTTATTTGGAATGGATATTGTAGTAGAGTAGACCTAGCACTGAATTTGTGGGCTGACGTGCGATTATGATTGTAATAGAAACACTGCACAGTAGCGAACTACGTAACCCATCTATGCACTAGTTTCTGTTTCATTAATCACGTTTTCGCCTTCTTCAAAAGTAGCATCATTTTTTGAATTTCTTAAAAATATTTTTCATAATTTTGGTGATAACAGGAAAGAAACAAAACCATCTTTTCTTCAAGTTGCCATTGCCTTGATACTTACCGTCCTATGAACGTTTGCCTCATTCTGTATGTATCTTCAAGAGTTGTGCTCGAGAGTAGTTGATCTAGTGCTTCAACAGTTTCGTTTGGTAGTGTTCATTCCACTCATTTAACTCAAGACAAGAGTGAATGAATGAACATATATTAAAAATAGTAATTCGCTAGAAAAATAATATAAAGTGCAATTTGTACATCTCGTTCTGACTCGTTAGATCCTTCTTTATATATTTCAATCGATACATATTTCTCTAATTCTTGAATCTTTAGACTATCATGCACCCTCATGCCTGTTTACAGGATTTTGATCAAGTTGGAATATCCTAAAACATTTGTGAAGTCATGAAAATTCAAGCTGCAGTTCTCCTTATCCAGCCCGCTACTATCCTTTGCAAACGCACAAACGGGAAATCACGTTCATATGACATCCTGGTTCCATTTCCCGCTAAGCCATCCTTATTCTGATTCTATTGTTTAAAGGCACTAAACTGCAGTCTTTCACGTATAGGAGGAATCAATCTATCAAAGAAAGATTGTATCAACAATATTATTCAATGTCTCAGACTATAGATGATATTATTTTCAATGCGAAATTGTCTTCAATGTCTTCACAACTTTTAGTTCACTCAAAGCCATGTATTTCATGTAAAGTATCCGTTATCATTTTAACTGAAATCTATCAGCAAAGAATTCTAGTATAATTTGATGCATAACATCTTATCTAATACAGATTGAGTGTCTCAGTCGGAGAAATCTTATCAATAACATCAGAAATCACAATCAAGTCGGTGTCATTTCTTGAAAAATCGCTAATTGTAACCTCACTTGTAGCTCTGTATAATAAGCCTCTAACTAGTAAGTAGCTTACTTCAATTTATGAGAATCTAACCGTTCATATCAAAGAAGTCTTGTCAACGACAATGTTTTCCAACGATATTTTATTATGTTGTTTTCCATCAATAAATTTTCCTACTATACAAACTTGCTATTTGAAGTCAAACAAATAAATGCTGTACCATATGAAAAGGCATGTTCTAGAAGAAATCAGACCAAGAATGTAACTGAAGGTGTGTTTAGAGCAGCAACAATTACTCACATTCCTTGCTGATTTCAAATGTCACTCGTCAATGTGATATACTTATTAGAAGATCAAAGAGTCACCGTGCTATTTACTTTTTCATCACATTTCACACGCTTCTAATTGGATTACATATTGCATTTTTTTCAAATACAGAAGTTATTTTTCATCAAGTATAGAGCTCTTGTGAAGCTGAAAAGGTCCACAATATAGCAAATGCGCTACATAGAACATAAGAGTCTACATAATGCATTACTTGTGATGGCTTACGGAGTAAAAAACATATTTTTGTTTCCGTGGATTTTTATTTTGTTTTGGGTTCCATCTTCTGTGTATTAAGTGAGATTGGCCTCTTGATTCTTTGATTGGATTCAGATAATGCAGTTTTTCACTCATTCTCGAGAGTTCAGAGAGTTGAATCGTTCAACCTGTGCCCTTGCTATAGACGGTAAAGCTGACAACATGGTTCAGATGTATTGTGATAATATAATAATGTGTTTCCACATCATAACCAGCTTTGCACCAAGCATTTCTCATTATGAGAGAAATCAGTTTTCGGTAATGTTCTCACAAAATTCAGCCCATTTTAGAGGTGAAAAGAATTGGTGAATTTTGAAAGAGATGATGCACTTTTTGAGATGGAACAAGGCTTTTGGTTTACTGCGAATCATCGAGCCATGCCTTGACATGGAAACACTCGAATGTCTCAGAAAGTTTAGGTAAATGAATGATTGTACTTCCAACTAGGATCAGGATGAACCTTGAAAAAAAACCGCAAAAAATTGTGATTCAATTAGACTTGAGATTACTAAAGATCTTTGGAGAAATCACTGGTGAACTCCCAAGTTCAGGTTCAGCGATGATTCAGAACGATAGAAGGATTTAAGCAAATGTGTTAGGTAGTTAGGTCGCAAGGAGCTTTTTGACTTTGCGGTTTTGCAAACCTTCAGGAACAGTTCGACGCGCTATCTGCAGAATAGTACGGCAATAACACTTTGTGGAAATGTTCAAGTCCTCCGCTAGAGAGGGTAGCAATCGCTCACCTTGGGAACAGTTAACCTGGCACCGTACTGGCCCACATCGACTGCGCATGCGCCAACTGAATCTTGCCGCGGCGATTCAAGTTTGCGATCGGCGAGTAACGTTCACTTTCTAATCGTCAGTCTGTCGTCTGATCTCAGACCGTCAGGAAGGCGAGGTTGTGTGCTCAAGTGTCGGCTATCACGCCATCTGTTGCCAGTGAAAGTAATTATTAAAGGGTGCAGTGAATTTTTGACAGTTTTTCATCAAGTTAACGTGATAACCAACCGTTTCTAAAAGTGACAAAATTGGAATTTATTGAGTTCAAGTGATTAAATTGTGACTTTTGTGCGAACTTTTTGCAACCCCCACCACCCCACACCACCAAGGATCCACGAGACCTTGAAATTGCAATAGCCGATCAGTTCACATTTCAAAAAGTGAGTCTTCAAGTTCAATTTTCTGAATAATTATTATCAAAAGCATGAACAGAATCTGCATCATGGTGGAGGGAAAAGATGTTTTTTCCTGAAAAAACTTGAAGGAACTGCAATATATGATGAAGTTGTAGTAGAATAGATCCTACCTCTTGGTTAGCTTAACTGCTGATGAAACCCATCAGGTACTGAATTATTCATGAAATAGAATGTTAGTTTCATTTTATCGTTCATGAACGGCAATTATAAATTGAGGTTGATTGTGTTGAGTTAGCCTATAGGTAGCATTTTATTACACAACCTGCAACAATGGAACATGAGAGAATTTAAAACATGTTTGAAAAACATTCATCATTATGAAACCCTGAAATCAGAATTCAAAAATATAATAATTAATCCATTATGAGAATTCAAAATCATTGATCTTTGTAGGGAGGAGGCAACTTCCTGTATCAACTTGATGAATGGTCTTTCACATTCAAAGAAGAGATCGGTTCAATAATAAAATTTTCATCTCAAGAGATATCTATTCTCATTGTTTTATGACGATGATAAAATTGCAAATAGAATCGCTATAGGGGAGAGAAAGACACAAAATAGAAATGGATACAGTATTTATTATATTCCTTCAATGAAGAGAGGGGATGATGGATGCATCACATAGATGGCCTTCATTTTTTGTTTTCTTCAATTAGTGGAGTTGAGTGTCTTTCATATAAGGAGTTTGTTGCACCATAGATGAATAATAGAATAATATTAGGAAATATAATTCAATAATAATCATAGGGGAATAAAAAGGAACTCTTAATCTTTCATCTATGGTTGGACAATACACCTAGACTTGATCTCAAGTATAAGTTCCTTATACCTTCTTTATAAGAACTGGGCCTCCTATACAAATCCAATGAAAGGTGGAACAAAGATAGAAGAAACAAAAGTATTCTAGATCGGTAACATTATATGAAAAATAACTTTTCATATCCTTCTCTGGCTCTCAATCATTCGCTATCCTCCCAGTTTTTCTCTCAGCTCTTTGCAGGAGCTCTCCTCAAACGTTATCTGTTTTTTTGTGTTATTATTCGAATACTGAGCAAAATAATGTTTGTTTCTCATGATTATAGTTGATGTATTTCACAAAATTTGGATTGATTCCTGAATTGGGACTCGATCAACCCATCAGCTAGGGTTTCTTTTAGATAGAATCATAGAATGAAATAATAACAACTACGATTGACGATCGAAAATTACCATACTAACAATACAAATTTATTGATTATGAATGAAAAATAAAATGTTGATTGGAAATGAAGTACCTAATGTGAGGATAAATTGAATTTGGCTGTTGAGCTGAATATGATACAATCTATGAAAAACAATTTATTAGTGATCTGAAGATCAGAAAAAATCGTAAATGATAAATAAATGAATGAAACAGGATGATAATAGAAAACACAGTTCGTTAGTTGAAGTTTGACCATAGGATAATAAATTTTCATATACAATACTGAATGAGAGATGGAGAAATAAATGATCTATCTAGTAATAATCTGAGTTGAGGAGGATTTTTCATAAATTGATGATAAATTGATTTACTAACAACTAGATATTGATGATATAATAATTAATACACTATGAGAATTCAAAATCATTGATCTTTGTAGGGAGGAGGCAACTTCCTGTATCAACTTAATGAATGGTCTTTCACATTCAAAGAAGAGATCGGTTCAATAATAAAATTTTCATATACAATACTGAATGAGAGATGGAGAAATAAATGATCTATCTAGTACTAATCTGAGTTCAGGAGGATTTTTCATAAATTGATGATAAATTGATTAACTAACAACTAGATATTGATGATATAATAGTAATTAGTAGATGAAGTGGGTGATAGAGCTTGAAATCTTATTGAGTAGTTTAGTTGAGTTAGCGATTGGCAGTTGTTAGTTGCAAGGAGTTGCATTCATTACACTGTGCAACAGACCATGTAATAGAAGAAAAGAAATTTCCACATACTTTTCTATGTTTCAAAACGGCACTTTCAATCAAAGTCCAGTTTATTATGCACAGAGCATGATGTCTCCAGAAGGACAATGAAATCATTAGGAATTCTCTTGAAGTAACGAAAGTGTTCCAGTCTGGAAAATTGAAGTGTTCGGCAAACATTCGGAACCAGTCTTGTCTATTCACGATTATTAGTATTAAATTCATTTGAATGGAAGATAAGTAGGCCCCTATACTTATTCGAGAACAATCAACTGATTAATTGAAGTTTTTCCTTTGAATTCGATACTCCGTCTTGGTTAGTCTCGAATCTGATTTTTCTAAAAAATAAAGTATTTTACTGAGTATGGAAGGTATTTAAATTCAATAAGAGAAAAATAACCAAGAAACAAGACAAATAATAAAGATAAGATGAATAAAGGCCATCCGTTTATTACGAAATAACAAAAACACACAAAATAATTTTGTAATAATTTTCTATGCTTTTGTACTCCAGAGCGAAGCTCGGACCCCAGATATTTAATATTGTTCAGATGTTTGATTTTTGGACTTTCCAAATCTTAATCTTTTGATGACTGTTCATTGCATTGTTGAACCAATATAGTATAAATTCAATTTTCTCATACTTTACTGATTCAACAACGTCGATAAATTAGATTTATTAAATTTTTACACGGATTTAACTGTAGATTCTCACAAAAGAAATAACTAAGAGAATTTTCCATGATTACAGACTTTGTCTATACATTCGAGAATACTAGTTTTCTCAATATAAAATAAAGAAGATTATGAAGTATTAATTATTGTAAAAATATTATTTCAAACAATTCAAAAACAAATTGTTAATCAGTGCAAACTCAATTCCATACAAATCCGTATTCTAAACAAAGAAGAAAAAATCTCCAATTCGACGCAAGCGAACCAACTATTTCAATCAATGGAATACTCTTTGAATGGATATATAGCTGAAGAAATATTGACTTCAAACCAAATAATAAAGAACAATGAACATGAATGGCTGTTTTTATTTCATTTGCGGGCGAACTGAAATAAATAATAAATAATATCCAGAGCAAGGTCTTACTAGTTTACAGTTCAGACCCCATATTGATAGCATTGACTTCTGAAATAGATTCCGTTCAACTCATTTACATGTCAGGTGGAGGGGAGAGGGAGGTTTCACGCTTACATTTTCATCGTACACTTGAACATGCAATATGAAAATCCCATTCAAGATTTAGGGCTTCGAGGTCTCTGTTGTTTTGTAATAATGCATTCTCATTCATCAACAGAACGAAACGTATATCGACATAGTTAATTCGAAATTTGAAATGTTCATTTCTATACTCACGGTCACGATGCAATATAATTCACAATACCGCATAGGTTATTGAGAGGTCATCAGGGAGAAGGAGTGTTGCTGAAGGTCGCTGAAGTTTGTGTGTTGTAAGTTTTTAATGCCAGGCAACGCCTTTAACTCGAGCCAACGAGAATCCTCACTCTAGTTGACCTGAAATAATGAAAACTATCCAACGATTAAATTCGTATATCAGATGAGTTACAAGATTCGTGATCCCTAATCAAACCCACACCCATAATTATTATTGGGAATGATATGGAGCTTATACCAACACAACATTCAAGCTTATACCGTATACATTTATTCTACTCGTACTTAACGTACTTATACTGTAGGCAGTACTTTCACTCGTATCCAACGTACCGTACCTGTGCTCCTATAATAGAACTCGAGTGATTTGGTGAGATGAGAATGTTGGGGAATCTAAAGATTTTGTTGGAAGAGATATAGATTTTACTGAAGAATTTGGTATCGAGTCTAATTGATTGGGGTGAAGGTGAAGTAACTGAGAAAAGTATTATTTGTCCATGTTTATGGCTCCCTTAATAGTCTGACCACAATGGGGAATGCAATACAGTATTCATGAATACTTTGATCGTTGGTTTTTTACAACTCGATGTTGATCACCACAAAATCTCACAACAACGATTCAATATTGCGAATCTCAAACATGATTTCAACTAAATACTGAAGAATTGAAGAATCCATCGGAAAATTAGTACACTTCAATCGGGGTCTTGTTTAATGGAATTACATGACTATTAGTGTTATAGCCATTTTTTTGCGGTTCATAGTTTACTTTCAATGATGAATTTCTGGTAGAATGCTGTTTATCGCTTCATTCTCAGACATTAGTGATTCTGAGAATACTATGAATCAGATTGCAGAGTAATATTGTAATAGAATACATTTATCAAATTGTATTTGAAAATTCCTTGAGTTATTTTATTCAAGTGATGAAGTAGGTACAGTGCAAAATGATTGTAATTTGCAGCCAAGAAACATGTTCATCTTTGAAAAATATTGAAAAACGTTCAAGGTCAAATATCCATGAAGAAAGTTATTTTGTAGTAAAAATAAATGTCGGGGATTATAATAAAATTAATTGGAGTGCAATTCAAGCATCTAATCAACTCTAAGATCTCACCGACTCACAAAAATGTTAATGGCACATTTTATATCTTCCCTTGGAAAATTCGCAATCATCGGAAATTAATGAACTTGTTTAATTTTGATTTGAGAATAAAGATTTCTGTAGGATTAGTAAGGAATTCACATTTCTCCTTCGAGGTAAATGTCCTCCTAAACATCGTTTGTATCATAAAAAAATTACGACACATTTACAACAGGATCGCAAATACTTAATTGGAGTGGCAGTGCGTTATAGAACTGTTTCGATGCTGAGGGCGTGAAATGGTGTAGAATTTTTATTGTGGTGGTTTTATTGACCGATGTGCGGTCTCACACTACCAATAATAGTATCAGTGTTCACTGTTTTGATTGCGTGGACATTTTTATTACACTATCGTCTATATAAATAGAGTGCTGCGGTTTTCGTCAAGGCAACTGAAAGTTCGACTGATTACTATACTTTTTGAAAGTGTTGTTCCTTTCTCTCCACAGCTGGAACCTTGCTTGTTCCGAGCTTGGCCAGCCCTCTTCAAGATTGTGGTTTCACCTGCTCCGTCATCCCCTCCACACTCCTCTCATCAAAAGTCCACTCCTATCAAGTTTTGCCGCGTGACTTCTGGCCACTTCACCTAGATTTCATTTCTGATCGATTGATAATAAGAAAAAAACTCTTACTACCTGACAGCGTTTTAATTCATCAATCAAATAATTTCTAATTAGAACCTCTGAAGAAGTATTACAAGGTGAAATGGGTCATGATGTTTTGAGCTATTGGTTGATCAAATGATATCAAAATTCAGAATCAGGTTCTAATTTTCAAAAACTAAGATTTCAATCCTAGACATCCAGTTGTCAATCACTTATTCGTCAATCACTAATTGTAAGTTTCTGAGCTCAAGTAGGTTGTAGAACGGAGATCAGTAAGCAACGAAAATTGAAAGCTTCATGTGCATTAAGTCTTATTAGGACGTACAGTTTGAGTATCATATCATTTTTTTTTAAACTGTATTTTTCTCAATTTAGTTTAATATAATATCAATTTTCATAATTTATTTTATCGATTTCAAATTCAGCGAATTACGCCAGCCCCTCACAAACACAGCCTACATGCGAGTCTCTCATAATGTAAGGGTATATATAAATGTACTGTAACTGCACTGTATTATTTGTAAATTGTGAGAATAAATTGATTTGATTTGATCAAACTTTAGGAGAGATACAGTCTCAATACTCTCTAAACTTGAGTTTTTTGTAAATGAATGAATTATAGAATATCCGAGCTGGTTTTATTAGTTATTTAATCAATTAGAATGCTATAGCTTAGTTTAGAAGTGGGAGACATATTACTAATAATAGTAAGAGCAATAAATTATCCTTGTTGATGTGATAAACTTGTTGGTGAACATGTGATTAAGGCTAGCTACACACACATCGATTTTTGTTCGTATTGTATTAGTCCTCGTATTGTATTGTATCCCGTCCTTATAAATTCTATTAGATTAAACAGATGATTTCAAACGGATGTTTGTAAAGTTCCGTTCAATCTTATAGAATTCATACGGACGGAAAAATATTGTACGAACAAAAATCGATGTGTGTGTGCGGGACTTTGAATAAGTAGTCCCTCCATAATGACTGAAAGACTTAGCAACAATTATTTAGCATTTTTATACAATAAGATGTTCGGCAGTTAATTATGACCCTGATTACTCTAAAAATCCAATAACAGCATCCAAAGTCCTGAACTTGAACGAACCAATGCTATCGTATAATATTGATAGAAATTATTTGATTGATGCTCATTTGTAACGGCTTTGAAAATAGTAAGGGTCATTTTCAGGAGTAGAGAAATACCAGACGACTATCCTCCCATGCTGTTTGATGGTATTTATAGCATGCTGCAGTTGACGTGTTTTCGGTAGTTGATTGAAAGAAATATTAATTTATAATCGACAAGCTTGGTAATGATGGGTCAGTATTTGAAAAGCGGTATACATCAAGCAATGCACTCTCTCAGATAGATGTCATGTCGAGTTCAAGACAGCCGTTAAGTTGGTTTTGAAGGTCTGGTATTTTTATTTTTCATTTGCATAAATTAAAATCACTACGGAGTGAATTCCACAACATTATTTAAGGCACAACATCACGAACCCTGACAATAACTGTTGTAGGAGTTCATCACCTTCACCTTGAAGATTTTCTAAATGTCCAAGTGGAAACTGATTGATCGGCTCCCATACCCATTATAGTTTTTATTCATCTGTACGCTGACCATCAAATAACTTAGTATACAACAATGCTCAACCTCCCTTCAAGTCATTCTTAGTTTTTTCGTCTTTCCAGGTACTAATATTGTTTCTAATCCTGTAGCATGCTATAAATTGTTGAATAGATTGACTTACTGCCTTGCGAACTCTGAAAACGCCTGAAAAACGCTTGATATGGTCTGGCCCTAATTCGTGCTCTGCACTGATAAGCTTCACCAATTATTAAAGAATAAAATTTCTCACAGATTAATATTTAGTGGATCTCTCATTGATCTCCAGTTATCGATTCCTATTGAAACGGAATAATACTCAAAGCCACTGATTGACGTAGTCTCTGGAATAAACATGGAAAATTTTTAGAACTTCAATCTCTATGATGCGATTTCCACTAACATGTCTTCAACCATAAAATTACAACTCCTACTTGGTTTCAATCTTATCTTGAATATTTGTGCTTTCAAAGTATTTAATACATGTAATTACATGAGAATTTGTTCAAATGAAAATGAATATGGAATTTGAAACATTATTTAACTATTATTGAGCGCTTCACATTTTCAATGATATATTTTCCTGAGTTGAGGCATATCTCCAAGCTGTAAATTGAAATTCAAATTGATATAAAATTTCATTTTCTGTCATACATCCATCATGAAAATAATTATTCTTACTCTTCTTCGTTCACCTCAACCTTCCGTACTTTCAATGTCGTATTTTCAACTTGGTATGTTAAATTGTCGGTCCCGGCTGAAGTATGACAGTCGTGAGGCCCATTGACGGCTTAAATGATATATTCAGGCGAGAACTTCCTTCAGGGCCTCTCCACCAATAAAAGCCATACAGATATCCTATTATATTAAGCGAGCAATTTCTGTATTTATTTATCTGATTATTTATATGTTCAACGGATCTCGAAAACGGCTCTAACGATTTTCACGAAATTTGGAACATAGTAGGTTTATGATAAAAAAATCGATTGCACTAGGTCTCATCCTTGGGAACGAAATTAAACGGATAATTCATCCTTGGATGAAACAGCTGAGACTTTTGTCGTCTGTGGATAGTGAAAAAGTGAGTGAGCGAGTAAGTATGTGAAAAATCAGAATATCGCATCCCCGAAATTCATAAGAAGACTTATAGCCAGCTGTAAAATATAAACACGATCATTTCAAAGAATTGTGTTCTATTTATCAATAAATAAAAATAACGAGCGAAGCTCGGTGCCCCGATATTTATTATGTCGAAATATTCATCCTATCACTTGCTTCATCACATGAGGATTTTGCAGAAGGTGAGAGAAACTTCTCTTGATATCAGAATACCTATTGGAAACATAAAATCTCAGGCGCAATTTTAGGTTGTGGGATTAGTTGACTGGACATAACAATGAGCTCAATAGTACAATGACACTGGGGATTGTCGCCATCCATTTCCATTGTATCGACTGACTCCTAGTTTATATGGACAATGACTGCACAGTGGACACTGTTTTGGTGCTGAACGGAAACGCATATCGACACGAAATGCGCCAGACAAGGAGATCGGAAGGTGCCTTTGATAGGCTCTAAATCGACACCACTTGAACCTCAGCTGAAATGTTAACTGTTCACTCAGTTATTCACCTCTTTGTTATCAAGTGATTGACTCAATTCGATCGAGAAATTGTGTCAATCCACCGTTAACAAATTGTTATAGGAACATTAACATGCATTTTCCAAAAGGAAGTTCGAAAAGCGACCCCATGCATACTTGATGAGCGGGAGATTTAGTTTAATGAGATAATTCCAATTCTAATCCAGTTGAATACAATAGGATGTAGAAAATGAACCGCTAATATTGAACGAAATGTTGAATGCCTCGTGTATGGCTGCTGTTCGGTACACTTTTTTATTATTTAAATTGGATAATATTTTCCAATATAATTGTTAAGATCATTGTAAGAGTGAGAAAAAGTGGCAACTGAAATTTTTAAGTGGTCTAATAAGCGAGTTATGGGTTTTTGAAGTGCTAACTTTCCAGATTCCGTTTTCTTTCCAGATCATAAACGGTTTCGACTATATTATTAGAATTTCTCTTAAAAATCCAAAAAATGTATCCTTCCAAAGTAAAACATTTTATTCCCCATATCGTTCATAAATAAGAAAGTAACATTTTTTGTGAATTTGACAACTTGTTTATTCTGGCATTAATCGCGAAAAAACGCATATTAGATGCCAATGATGAACTGAATGTATTAAAAAAAGTCCAATGGAAATACGAAACCGTTTATGATCTGGAAAGAAAACGGAGTTGAGCACTAAAACAACCCATAACTCGCTTATTAGACCACTTGAAAATTTCAGTTGCCACTTTTTCTCACTCTTATAATGATCTTAACAATTATATTGAAAAAGATTATCCAATTTAAATAAAAATAAAACGGTGTACCGAACAGCCTTGAGTACGTAGTACGATATTAGTCGTTTGTTTAAATGGACTACTTTCCGTCTTCCAGTCTGATCAAATTTGATTTTGATGAGATTTGTAACCTGTTCTTGTCAAATATCCAAAATTGTCATCAAATTTGATCTAGTTTAATCTATTCTAGAATAATTTAAACAATCTAGTTCAACTTGTTCAATTTGTATGATTAGTAATATTAGTTTTCACATTTTAGAAACATTTTTCTTGAGAATAATATGCAAACCTCGTTGGCATAGCTATGAATGTTTGAGTTTGAATATTGAATGATACACCAGATCTATCACTCGTAATAGCAGCACAGCACTATTACACAGTTGATTACCTAGTAACAATCATCATTCAACACTTTAAAAATCACACTGTATACTTTGTGAGTATAAATAGGATCTGAAATTACTGTCACGATCGCTGATAATAACTCTTCCTGAGCATCAGTAGTTGTATTACAGCGAGATGTAGTTGAATGTACGGTCGTAATAGTACTGTTTGAGAATCCACATAAAAAGTACAAATACTGTTACATCGATTCAAGGGCATTCAAATGATTAATCTCAGCTTAATAACAGTGTTTTCCTGATAAAAGTATGAGAGAATCTTACCCGTTAAGTTGGGGAAACAACAAATATTGTTTCTTGGAGTTGTTTTATATTCGTTCTCTTCTTGATCATCTTACAATAAAATAATGATTATCCATTTAATGATTATCTCTTGTAATGAAAGTAGGAAAGTGGTAAGAAATTGATCATTTATTGTGGTGGATTGAATTCTCATTATACTTATGAGAAAGTCATATTGACATGTTGGTATTTCTTACTTGTTTCAAAAATGATATGTAGAGTTCACGAGCTAGATTATCTCTGAATCGCGAAAGAAGTTGCGAAAGAAGACTTTAGTCTTCTTATTCCAGTTGGTGTAACTTGTAGAAATTCGATATTGGTTTCATATTCACGGTTTGCAACTATTAATTCGATATTGGCTTCAAATATTCAAATTCACAGTTTGCAACAATCCTGGAACAAGCTGTTGAGATTCAATAGATCCATTCAGTCATAATCAAATTTCAAACAAGTTATATTCTATCGAACTGTATATGTGTGGGCGAAATAGCCCGATTATCAATGGGATTTATCAGTGAATTATTCATCACATAGTCTCACTCAGATTTATTCTCGCCATAATATCTGTAAAATGTCTACTGAGTGTACATCAGCAATGTCAACATCGAATGTTCGTGAAAATATATTCATAACAGCTTACATCATAAGTATACTACTCAATTCCATTCTGAACTTATGAGTAGGCTACCTCATGAGGAGGAGACGCCAGCTCATTATCGTTATGACTTTTCTGTTCATTCCTATTATTGTTAGAAGTGGGTGGAGAGTTAGATACCAGTTGGAGAATTGAATTTTATTTATTGCGATTGATCCTTTCTTCAATAATCGAAATGAATGCTTGCCTTTGACTTCCAAATTCACATTCACTTATGGGGTAAAATGATAAGAACATCAATGCTTCAAATATTGATTTATTCTTTATCATAGAAGATACTGTAGAAAACATTCCCCCTAGTTATTAACTTTTAGAAGTTCAACAAGATGATCTTTCAAATCACCCATTATAATCTTGTGATTTAAAAAAAATTCTTGTTGATTGAATTACTTTTAACAAGATGCACAAATCCATAGCAAGGGCTCCTTATCACCCAGATGCTAATTGTAGAAAATCAAACACTTCAAAACCGTTCACTTACTAGCGTGCCAGCGTTTGTTGAGCGTTTGTTGAGGCTTTGTTGACCTTCCATTTTGGATGCATCATGCATCAAATATAAACAAGCGCTTGCAGCGGGTTTCAGTCAAAAACTTTATAAATGTTAGTGAACATAGTTATTTGAAAGAGAGACTTAAAATTGAACTAATTGAGTCATTTACCCTTCGACATGCTAAGCTGATAAATCAACAAATGCAAGTTTTATGTGTTCAAATCTTCAGAGACTCGAGAGCTCTGAATAAACAAAATAATACTTTGAGAATGGCTATACATGAGGTACCGTATAGATTGTTCATTCTATGATATAATATACAATAGTAAGGGCTATAAGCCTGTTTTTTCGTTTCCAATCATTTTATGATTAAGTTATTTTGTCATTATTGTTAAATAAATAAATGAATATAAAGCAGTCTCTGGTCCTAGAATGAGAGCATTTCACTTGTATCATAGCTGATACAAGTGTTCGACTGGGACAATTTTCATTTGAATCATAGCTTAGATTTAAGTAATCATCTATTAAATTATCGTTGATTGATCAAAAATACTATCAGTTGAAAAAGTAGTTTCCATGCAAGCTGTTGAGATTCACAAAATTACTCATCATGAACTATTATCAAATAAATTTATCGTAAGACTTCAAAATAATCAAATTTTCACTGTAAGTCTGAAAATATCAATATAATGAAAGTTAGCAGATGAAGAAAGAGAATTATGTTATGAGTATCTTTCATTTTAATTTTGTATAAATGTTTGTGATCAGATGAAAATTCTTCCATTTACTTTTGAATACCTTCTATTGAACCTTCTATTCAGAATAGTTCGGTGTAAAATTATTATTTCTCCACTAAAGAGATAATATATTGTAATATACCTAAGAATAATGATTGAATTTCCACAGTTTCAGAATAGGACCAAGTTCTGTATTATATTGCTATCTTTTGAAGCTGCTCTATCTTTCTCTTCCATAATCAATCATAAATTTTCATCAATCTCCATGAATTGGGATGAAAATAGTTGAAAATGGAGTACTGCATTATTAAATGAATCATTGTTTCCTTATTCAAAATTATTAGAAAGAGTAACATTAATTCCCCTCTGGTTGTAGGAAATGGGACAGAAGTAAGAACAATAGAGTTTGGAGGAAGAGAGTTAAGACGCTCTTATTATTTATGTGTTGCACCGGGTTACCGAATAACTACTGTAGTCCTCTTCTACATAATATAACATGTGCCTCTTTAGTTGCGTAATGACATAATACAACACATGGCTCGAGAATAGTGGTGTATCATTTTTCTCTCTCCGTGACTTTTGCTTTGCTGAAAAATAATATTTTTTGTTAGAAGAGGGTGTACCTTAGTTCAAAGCAGTAAATTATGAAACGTACATAATCACCGGTTGTCACATTTTTAATTTTCAAGGAATACTTTTAAACAATTTCAGCTAGCTTCCAATATGCGAGGCCTAATAGTTCAGGGCTGAAGTTCAAAGTTGATCATAGATCTTCACTGAGTGAGTTTCCCAACATCTTGCACCGTCAGTTCGGAATATTCAATAAGAGACAGCTAAGTTCTCCATGGGTGCATCTTTTGACACATGCACTCTCAGCTCATATATTTTCACATGCCTCACAACTCGAGATTCGCCCCTCCCAAAACTAATTGGATAGTGAAAAATAATAATTATAGAATAGCCTCTGATGTGTGAAACTATCACTATCCATTTTCTATACTGTTTCCAAGCTACACTGAAGTTGAGCTTTTTGTTAAAACGCATTATTTAAATATCCAAATTCAATTTTCACTTTCGTAAGCTCGACGTGAATTTAACGACTTAACAATATGGTCCAATGATTTATATGAGCTCCTCATTTATTTTTTTCAAGGTGAGAATTTCGCTTTGACATGTTTATGAATAGTTTTGTAAGAGGAATGAGTAAAGTATACTGTAGTAGTGTATGATAATAGAGGGGCCACAACTATCTCGCATGAAATTAATAGTGTATGTCGCAATCTATTGTAGTAATTCACGACAACATATGTAAAAAAGGTTAAATTACGCTTCTTGAGCATTATGTGACAAAAATCGAATAAATAATGATCATATACTATGAAGATTCTCATAAAATATCAGAAAGAATAATATTAGTGGTGTGAACCCAGCTGGAATCACATTAATCCGAGTAACAGAGATTTCTAAATCCTATCCTCGATGGGAATGCATTATAGTGAATTTTTGGTAACAAGTTTACATGAAGATCATTCATATAATCTGGCAAGGCCATTTTTTAAAAAAAACTTCAAACTTTGTTTTTTTACTCAAAAACTTATTCCAGCTTTTGTTGGTTCTAGTACAAACATCTATACAAATTGTTAGCTCATTAGTGGAATTACTATATGAATTTGTACGACATCATAAGTTGTTTGTATGACTGGATTACTAGAAACCCACTAGAAATGTGAATAATGCATTGTTATAAAAATTAGATTTGAAATTTATAAGGGGAATCTATTCAGAATAATAACAGTTCGCATTTCAATCATTAAACTTACATACTGCAAAATGAATCGATATTTTAAGATTCACAAAAATCTTATTGGAATTCCACAATCACTTACACAGTTCGTTCCTTTTCTCTTAACAAGCGCACTTAGAACCGTTCCTCACAACATGACCCAGATTTTTTCAATTTTAGACCACCCACTCTGAATATTTGCATACACACTTATCGCATTATGACTTTTCTAGTTCACTTACATAACTGGCCATTAATATAGATTTGGCTCTCATAGTGCAGTGTATATTGTAATTCACTTTTCTAGGTATAATCCTATGCTAGCCGTATATGAGTGGGTACTCATTGTTTAGGTACAATACAGTACAGTATGAGAAATAGTGGAAACAGAGAGAGGTGGAAACGAGTGAGAGAACGCGAATAGTGTAAGAAAAAGGACGGAAGTGGTTGCATTGCATAGGCCAGCAAAGGACGCCTGTTCATAATGTAATAATAATTTTATGCATAGAATGACAACAAAAAGCATTGAGCAAAGGCCTCCTTCTCCTTCTCCTTCTTCTTCTCCTTCGCATTAGACGCTGACTCTACTTTCTCCTGTGAGAGACTAGTTGAGGCGCATGAGCCATTGTGTCATTGTGAGGACCTCAGGATCTCCCACTGATTTTTCGCATCGCAGCGTCTCCATTGAATCGCGAGCCAATACTGTTGTAATAACATTGTTACCCAATAATTCTGGAAAAAAGACAAGTATGACTCAACTCCACCACTTGTCAGGCCTTACGTCCAAAATACCTGAATCGTTTAGTTCGGCAATTGCTGTAATCCTGTAATCGTTGGGATTTGAATATAATAAATAAATCTGCGGTGACCCGCGGCAATAAGCTACTTGGATTCCTAGCATGATATCACCGTAAAAAATGTGTGTAATCATAATCGAGTTGAGTAAACCTCACTGCAATAGCATCTTTTAGCTCGGCTTGGAGTAAATCATATTGTTGCAAAAAATGCATTAATTCATCTCTGTTGCAGGGATAAAACCTGTATATCATATTCTTCGACTTGACTATCCAAGTCTCTTTAATAGCAGAAATGCATATTTATACTTATTACGATGTGTTTGCACAAATGAGATATGAGCAATATTCCAATTTATACCTCTCTCACTGCTGTATACTATTCTTGGACAAAAAAGTGGTTTTAGAAGTTATTTACTCGCGGTAACTTGAGAATAACCTGAGAAATTACTTTCACAGGAGATAAATATTACTGGGCGCGATAAGCATACCTGTGAGTACTGTGATTTTTAAAACCACACTTTCAAAGTCACTTCCCCGCCTGAGATCATTTTATTTGATTATGTTGGCTTGTCTCCCATACCGCACATGATGATCAGATTATTTCATTTTTAAATCCTCCTTTTTTATTGTTCTATCCATCTTTCCAAATCCAACTACATACGTTTTATCAAGTACACTTGATTAGAGTTTAATTTGTACATGTGAAGACTCTCCTGGTTTGATTAATCAACATGTCAAGATTTATTCAAATGTTGATCAACTTGTTGCATATGAACATTTCTCAGCATTGTGCACACCTTTGCGATGCGCATACGCGCGACGACGATTTCAACCATTTAATTCTTCCGCTCTCGCCAACGACATCCAAATCGCAATGTTGTATACAAGGCTTCAAGTTTATTTGAATGCAACTCGTTATGAATTAGCTTGCAACATTTTTGAGTCGTCAGCTCCAACTTTATCCCGAACTACTTATCACAAATACTGAATAACAAAATCAGATTGAAATAATCAATTCATACATTAAGACATTATATTGAGATAACTTGATTTATTCATTTTTTCTCATTATAAGCTGAATGTGAGTCGGAATAGGCAATAGCCTAATCCCTGTTTGAAAAAAGAAGATCTACTGATCAAATGAAATGAAAGGGCCTCCCAAATAAAATTGAAAATATAATTTCGGAGTGAATCTAGTTCTATGAGATTTGATGATAATTATTTCGGTTCAACGATTTTGCCAATAGGAATCAGTTGGGCTCCATACAATATACAAGAGATTGAGAAGAAAACATTTTTCAAAGTTTTTGACTGACCAACAATCTCGAAGCTTGAAAATAAATATATTGTGACTCAGAACTCTGAGATCAAATTAGAATCAAGCAGCATAAATTGAATGTTCCCTTACTCGTTTTCAGCTCATAATAACCATTCACGCTCTGATAAACTCTCTCAACTAACGATACTGTCTAGGCATCTGAAGAAATGACCATCCAGTCGTCACCACTAGCCTACAACCTGACAACCTGTGCGTTGTATAAGGCCCATTACGATGTATGCCGTTTGGACGATATGATTGAAGAGATTCAAAAAATTCATTTGGTTCAAGTTGGTAGTCAATCGCTTATTCGTTCCACTTGAGGTTCCTCATAGTTGGCTGGATTTAAACACTTGGCACCTTTCACTTGTTTCACTGGCCAGCTGATCACGCCAGCAAACTGGTTGCTGTTGCGAAACATCAACTGGTTGCCTATAATCGCCAGGCTATTTACATTATTTGTAAGGTCGTCTTGCTTGTTTGAAGATTTCATCAGTTGGGTCGATACCCACTAACTGTAACAGCGGATCGGTCGAGAGGTGAGAGAGTTCAAATGCATGCACCTGCTCCATACTCATTGTATTGATGCATTCATCGAGCTTAGAAATTTCGATAATAAATCAGGAACTGATTGATGATTCCTGTGAAGAATTTTCTAGAATCTTATGCTTGAGATGAATTATGGTTGAAAGCGAATAAAATATGGAAATCAGAATTGGGAATATTCTGAGAATATTCTGATATAATGCTTTCCAAAAATCACAATATCTTTATATCTTAATACATCCATTAGTAAAAGTAAATTCACTTTACTTTATTCACTTTTACCTTCATTAGTAACTAACTATAAGGGACGTTTGCGCGGTTCAAGCTTTATCTGAATTTAATCATCTGGTGGCGTAAACTCAAAATGAGCCACATAAAACGAATGATATGGATTTAATCCAGTTTAGAATAAATTTGAGTTTGAACTGTCACTATGCAAACGGCACTAAATAGATTATTATTCAGAGAGAAAGAAAAATATCGAATGAAACAGATAATGATGATTATTCGTATTTCTTTCTTGTTGTTATTGATTTGTAATGAGATGGAAGCTGGCTGCTGATATTCTTCATAAGCTGGATGTTGAGAGCCAAGTCGATGCGATAGGTTACACATGCAGTGAAATCGATATGTTAGTGAAAGTGTACTAGTGGCTTAGGCATGATAGTTTGGGCTTTAAAACTGCTCTAGTCTATGAACCCATCTTACACTAAGCTAAAGTAAGATAAGGTTTTACATGTACATAGAACATAATGTTATTGAGTTATAGTATCATTAAAATGAACAAAGTATTGCACCTTCTGAATGATGAGGGATAGTGAGTTTACACGATGTACAGTATACCTTATCAATGAAAGAACATGAAATAATGACTAGAACAAGAAAACATCTATAAAGATTTCTCTGACGAGAGCAGAGTCATTTTTCGATCTCGATCGGTTGTAAATTTTGACTGACTTATCCAGTCTTTGATGTGAACTCAGCCTGAATTCACAAATATCCCACATTGAATTTGTAGAAAAGTTGAGCTCACTCTCTATAGGAGAGCGAAGCATTATTTCCGTTTAGGTACTATCTCTTAAGAAAAAAAAACGAATCATTGTGAGCTGATGAATGATTCATGCCCAAAAAACACTGACATTTGTTGTTGGAGTTCTCGAATTAAAATAATGATGAAAGTCCCCGGAATCGGAAATATTTTTTGTATGAGAACAGAAGCAAAAGTCTTTTTAACAAGATGACTCTTTCTTCTCGATTCATTAGACATTGTATGTAAGCGGATGATTAGTGGATCCCTGATATTTTAGATATAAACAGGCGTACAAGGTAAAAAATAATGAATTTGCAGAATCGGAAATGACGTAAGAGATTGGGGAGAAGTTTGATTTGTTTGAAAATCCTCTCAGAGGAGCCAAGTGAGCAAAATTCCTGAGGTGGGCTGAATACGACAGGCTTTTAGTTGCCTCACATCCTTCGCTGAAATATTTATCAAGCTAATTCCATCTGTGGATCGACAGTCCTCTGGGGTCAAATTAGAATCAAGCAGCATAAATTGAATGTTCCCTTACTCGTTTTCAGCTCATAATAGCCATTCACGCTCTGATAAACTCTCTCAACTAACGATACTGTCTAGGCATCTGAAGAAATGACCATCCAGTCGTCACCACTAGCCTACAACCTGACAACCTGTGCGTTGTATAAGGCCCATTACGATGTATGCCGTTTGGACGATATGATTGAAGAGATTCAAAAAATTCATTTGGTTCAAGTTGGTAGTCAATCGCTTATTCGTTCCACTTGAGGTTCCTCATAGTTGGCTGGATTTAAACACTTGGCACCTTTCACTTGTTTCACTGGCCAGCTGATCACGCCAGCAAAACTGGTTGCTGTTGCGAAACATCAACTGGTTGCCTATAATCGCCAGGCTATTTACATTATTTGTAAGGTCGTCTTGCTTGTTTGAAGATTTCATCAGTTGGGTCGATACCCACTAACTGTAACAGCGGATCGGTCGAGAGGTGAGAGAGTTCAAATGCATGCACCTGCTCCATACTCATTGTATTGATGCATTCATCGAGCTTAGAAATTTCGATAATAAATCAGGAACTGATTGATGATTCCTGTGAAGAATTTTCTAGAATCTTATGCTTGAGATGAATTATGGTTGAAAGCGAATAAAATATGGAAATCAGAATTGGGAATATTCTGAGAATATTCTGATATAATGCTTTCCAAAAATCACAATATCTTTATATCTTAATACATCCATTAGTAAAAGTAAATTCACTTTACTTTATTCACTTTTACCTTCATTAGTAACTAACTATAAGGGACGTTTGCGCGGTTCAAGCTTTATCTGAATTTAATCATCTGGTGGCGTAAACTCAAAATGAGCCACATAAAACGAATGATATGGATTTAATCCAGTTTAGAATAAATTTGAGTTTGAACTGTCACTATGCAAACGGCACTAAATAGATTATTATTCAGAGAGAAAGAAAAATATCGAATGAAACAGATAATGATGATTATTCGTATTTCTTTCTTGTTGTTATTGATTTGTAATGAGATGGAAGCTGGCTGCTGATATTCTTCATAAGCTGGATGTTGAGAGCCAAGTCGATGCGATAGGTTACACATGCAGTGAAATCGATATGTTAGTGAAAGTGTACTAGTGGCTTAGGCATGATAGTTTGGGCTTTAAAACTGCTCTAGTCTATGAACCCATCTTACACTAAGCTAAAGTAAGATAAGGTTTTACATGTACATAGAACATAATGTTATTGAGTTATAGTATCATTAAAATGAACAAAGTATTGCACCTTCTGAATGATGAGGGATAGTGAGTTTACACGATGTACAGTATACCTTATCAATGAAAGAACATGAAATAATGACTAGAACAAGAAAACATCTATAAAGATTTCTCTGACGAGAGCAGAGTCATTTTTCGATCTCGATCGGTTGTAAATTTTGACTGACTTATCCAGTCTTTGATGTGAACTCAGCCTGAATTCACAAATATCCCACATTGAATTTGTAGAAAAGTTGAGCTCACTCTCTATAGGAGAGCGAAGCATTATTTCCGTTTAGGTACTATCTCTTAAGAAAAAAAAACGAATCATTGTGAGCTGATGAATGATTCATGCCCAAAAAACACTGACATTTGTTGTTGGAGTTCTCGAATTAAAATAATGATGAAAGTCCCCGGAATCGGAAATATTTTTTGTATGAGAACAGAAGCAAAAGTCTTTTTAACAAGATGACTCTTTCTTCTCGATTCATTAGACATTGTATGTAAGCGGATGATTAGTGGATCCCTGATATTTTAGATATAAACAGGCGTACAAGGTAAAAAATAATGAATTTGCAGAATCGGAAATGACGTAAGAGATTGGGGAGAAGTTTGATTTGTTTGAAAATCCTCTCAGAGGAGCCAAGTGAGCAAAATTCCTGAGGTGGGCTGAATACGACAGGCTTTTAGTTGCCTCACATCCTTCGCTGAAATATTTATCAAGCTAATTCCATCTGTGGATCGACAGTCCTCTGGGGTCATAATCCTGCACGGCCTGTGAGCCAATTAACACCCGAAAAGTGCTGCTATAAATGTTAATGAGAGGATACGGCGACAGGGATAGTCAATTAGTTGAAATTTTCAAATCGGCAGAGTGGTCCAGGTCCGCTGTGAAAAACAACTCGACTCGAAGAATGGCACGATCGAAGCCAGGTTTGGAAGTTTATTTCTAAGCCAATAATTGTTGAGATCAATAAGGCGTTGACTTGAAGGTCGTTGAAATCTGTCAAGCGTTCAAGAAATAAAAGCCGGATGGATTGACAACGATGGCTTGCAAACAGCCAGAAGACAGAGCAGCTCCTTGTGAGTTGAAATGTGCGGGTTGAAAAATCAATAGTATTAAATTGCTCTGCATTATTTTATTATTTATTATCTTACAAAGGCGACTTTCTAGAAGTATTTTAAGCCTGGGTGTTGATGATGGGATGAATGATAATACAATGAAGATAGAGTAATGAATGAATAAAAATATTGCAGCTGGTATCGAACATTCCAGATATTGTGTACAATATTCGAGTACAGATTTTTTATGGGGAATTATAACCCTGGATTGAAAATTCTCTGCTCCATTCTCATTGGAATAAACGTAATTCTCAATAGAAGAAGCCCATAATCTAATAAATGAGAAATTACTGAATTTCTTTTTTTTGTAACTGTAATCACAATATTGGCTGAGGACAATATAATAATGCTAAAACATATTAAGAAGAAATTCAAAAATCGTTTTCTTAGAATGAAATTATATTTTTTCACTGCTATGAACAGAATTTATATACGTTCAAGGTTCAATGGTTCCTCATTGTTGTGTGAGAATGATAGTTGAGTTAATGCTGGAAGACACAATTCTTATCAAAGGATATTGAACTGATCTGACAACTGGCGTGGACTATTATTATATTGCAAAACTATTAGTGATTGCTTGCCAGCTTGCTTGAAGGAAGTAAATACCTATATTACTTATTTTATCTGTGCTTATACTGTCCCTACATCGATAGACAGATCCAAGTTGAGACTACAAGAAGTGGAAACCTTTTGATTTCATATTATATTGCAAAACTATTAGTGATTGTTTGCCAGCTTGCTTATGCCATAAAGGAAGATAATACTTATTTTATCACTTATTTTATCTGTGCTTATACTGTCCCTACATCGATAGACAGATTCAAGTTTAGACTACAAGAAGTGGAAACCTTTTGATTTCATCCACTTTCTAGGTGAATTGACTCACAGCTCATTCTAAGCTTCTCATGGATAATCAAACATTATTATTATTATTTGACGAAATTTTTAGGGGTGAGAAATAATGTATTTTTCCAACTGTTTGTATGACATAACGATTTTTAGACGTTTTTGTGGCGGAGAGCTGCAATTTTGATTCCAATTCCTGTACCTACCCTGGTACAAAAATATGAAGAACGATAGCAGTTGATAATTATGATTAGTGATCAAATTTTCAGGCCACATCATTCATGTCTAGTTTCCTTGTTTCCGAGGAGGCTATCAGTCAATTAATGGAAATCATTAAACTTAATCGACTTGTTAAAAAAGAATCTTGCGCAATTAGCGTGAAAATTCAAAGTTATGGCGAAGTCAGGAATTGAGACAAACAAAATAATCGAAAGTGAAAGCGGAGGAAATAGCTACTGGCAATCTATCTGTGAGCATCAACAGCATTATTTCAGAAATTGTCATACCAGACATGAAACAGTTAAGATTATTTATATTCTCTTCTGTTTATAAATATAGTCGAAGAATGACTGTTGGCTCGCTCTAGGAAATTCCTTCTTGTCTCATTGATGTCTGTTGTTGCCTGAAAATTCCAATGTTGATAAAGCTCGTGAATGACTGTGGAGGGAAAAATATTGTTTCGTGGGTTATTATCCTGTTGTGAAACTCATCGCGATAATAAGATTATATAGACGCAATCAAACATCTAATAATAACATTGACCTAAAACTCTAGTTAACCAATTCTATTGCTTCCATTCTCATTTTGGGAAACTCCCAGAATGTGATAAAATTTGATATTGAACTTCCAACAAGGCAAAGGACCAAGGAAAAATTTGAATAGAGTATGTCAATAATACAGCATCATTATTAGTAGGAAGAAGGATTAGGTTTTCATGAAATCGTGGAACAATGGTACATTATTATTGACCGAGCGAAGTGAGGTCTAAGATTCAAGTCGACGGTTTGGAATTTAATGTTTAAATGTTTGAATGTTTATATGTTTATATGTTCATATGTTTATATGTTGCGCATTTTCGGCGAAACGCGGTAATAGATTTCCATGAAATTTGACAGGTATGTTCCTTTTTTAATTGCGCGTCGACGTATATACAAGGTTTTTGGAAATTTTGCATTCCAAGGAAAATATAAAAAGAAAAATATATTTTATATTTTAAAAGGAAAAAGGAGCCTCCTTCATACGCCAATATTAGAGTGAAAATCAGGCTATAGAATTTATTTATCATAAATCAGCCGACAAGTGATTACACAAATGTGTGGAGAAGCCAGTCTATTGCTGCGATGTATTTCCATAAGGTCTATAGTTTCAATCAGGTACTTGTGGATGAGAATAATGCGTGAGGTCTACTGTTCATAGAACTACTAGTTATTGTCATTAAAATTATTTAAATTGGCCATCACGTACAGTATTATATTTCTGAGACAAATATTGATCAAATTTTATGTTTTCATTAAGCATTCTGGGATAGAAGCTGGACTTCCTATATATAGGAGTATATAGGAGGTCCTGATAGAAGGCTTCTGGAGTTGAGATGCAGATGGTCATCTTGAAACTTATTCAATCATAATTGAAATCATGCACGATTATGCAGAAGCCAATGGGTTTCAGTTCTAATCTTAAATTAGAAAACTTGCATTGAGCAGTTATTTTTCAAAAGATTTTTGGAAATCTTCCGATTATAAACAATCCAATCACAGATTACAAGATTTGATAAGTCAGCGGTTCTAGAATTATTATAAGAAATTAAAAATGAGAGTAGTAATCAGAACTAAACTGTACAATTCCATCTTCAATGTTTTTGGTCACTGCCCACTTTCTAAAAAGTATCATCAACCGTTTTCGTCCTTGATCGCAGCTTATGCGTTGATTCACAATTTTCAACGCATCCTTCGCGCCTAGCAGTATGTTGGCGTTGTATAATAATTATTATTGTCTTGGGAGGCTGTTAGCCCATTGTTTATAATGTGCAGCTTCAATCGAACATAGTGTGCAGCGCGGCTTGAGCCGACATCAGCTGGAAGTCGCATGGCACTAATGGCACGAGTAAGGTGGGATGGTGGGATGACTAACTATATAAGGCCGGAAGATGTGAAGGTGGGCGCAGCTGCGTCACACCAGTGGGTTTTTGTCCAAGTTCGCTGCCGTAGCCTGAACGCCCAAACACACTCAAAACAAATAAAATTATCGCTGCAATGTCACACCGTTACGTGGAGCTCTGTGACATCCTGCGATTCCTTGGTCATCGACCTGCTAGATAGCCGATTATTATTTAATCCCTGGTGTTTGTTTTCATGCAGAAATGCAGTAACTCCCAACTGTTGGAGAACTGCAGCATCTTTGTTTGCTGCATGCACTGCTGCAATCATGTTTTGTAAAATCCTAGTAATATTGGAGTTGTTTCTCATAACACCAGTTATAGAGTTGGAAGATTGGTATGTAAGTTTCATGCCGATTTATTAGTCTTATTATATTGCAAAAGGTAATTTTTAACAGCATTTTTGTACTATAAAATTGTAAAAATATTGAAGTTCTTTCTCATGTCACCAGCTATAGAGTTGAAAGTTTAGTTTGAGTTTCATGCCGTATTCTTTGCTTATTATATTGCAAAAGTTAATCTTCATCAGCATTTATGTTCTGTAGAATTGTAGGAAAATATTAGAGTTCTTTTTCATGACACAAGTTATAAAGTTAATTGATTGGCCTATTAGTTCCATGCTGTTTTCATAGTATTATTCTATTGTAGAATTCTATTAAAGATAGAGTACTTACTACTGAAGATAGTAGTATTGTATTGTAGAAGTTAATTTTGATATTTTGATCAGTGTTGGAATAGAATGAAGAGCTCTCGTATACTACAGAATACCATAGTTTGGTAGGTCCATTCTTCACCGGATGTTGTCATCGTTAATGACTTTGAGATAAATTGGGATTTCATGCATTCATAAGTCAATTGTCAATTTTTTCTCTCTGAGTAGTTGTGTATCATCTAGTCTTTCTATACAATACTTCTTAAGTCGTTCTGAATCATCGACTTATTTTCACGACTCACGAACAAACCTTAAGGTTCATGTAAGCGTAGTTTCAATAATATTGTGAACTCATACTTATTCTATCATATTAATAGAACAATATAAAAACCTTATAGTACCCTTTATTATTAAAAACTTAAAAATGTTTCAAAGACTAGTTTCGACCCTAACTTAGGTCATTTTCAAGTTGAAAATAATAATTTCAAGTTCAAAAAATCATTGAATGGTACTAATATACTGATTTTGAAGTTGAAAATTACCCAAGTTAGGGTCGAAACTAGTCGTTGAAATATTTTGAAATTTTTAATAATAAAGGGTATTACAAGGTTTTTATATTGTTTTCATTAATTTGTACAAAAGTAGCCCATGAAAGTGAAGTGTTTTTATTCCATCATATATGCTGTGTATAAATGTACATTGTATGCATGTATTTTGTTGGAAACAAATAAATTCAATTCAATTTAAAACAAAATCATTGATTGGAGAATGGTACTAATATACTGATTTCTGTACGGCTTCTATTTAATTGAATTTATATTGTAGAATATTACAGTGAAAAATGTTGAAAGTCTTTTATTGGAGTCTTTCTTCCTGACTTTTCTACTTGAACGGAAAGTTAATAATACAATAATAATAATTTGATTAAAGTATTCCTATTTCCAAAATATCGATACGTTTTCCACTTCATTTAAGCTTTAATATGATAAGATTTCCTACGAACGAGTAGAATATGAACAGAGTTCATACTCATGCATTATCTATTCTATCGGAGATTCCTCACAACTCACATCCTCAGTATTATAATACACTTTCACTGTAGAACATTCTTATGAATGGGAAGATTAGCAGTGTTATACATATTTTCAGTAACTTTTGTTCTCTAGTAAGTTCAGATACTTAATATTTGAAAGGCAAACAACTTTCCCTTGATAGACCACTCTCTCACGTGAAGCTCCAACTTTTGTTAGTGTTTCAGTAGTCGGTGACCAACAACAGTCTTACAAGAATTATGAATTCTAAGCTACTGCAACTAAAATAATTATAAAACATACCTGTTGTTGCTGATTTGAATATTATCTCTTGTTCTTTTGAGATTGAAGCTATAGAATGGAATATTATTTATGTATTCTCCTGATAAATATCATAAGGACCATTGAAGCTCATGTAATACTCGCATTTGAAAAATAATAACTCTCATGAAAAAAAAATTCTTGACACTCAGCTCACTGACTCATCATGCTGTCTTGATTGACTATAGGATGACACAGTGGACTGTTTATATAGTGCTTAAACTAATCTGTTAATATAAAAACAGTAAAATATCATTCCAGTCTTCACTAATTTACCTGTTTTATACAAAAAGCATCAATCATCTTCCACTGGTCTTGAACTGAAAAACATCTGAGTTCTCAAGAAATATGAGGATATTTATGGCATTCATGCAACAACGAAGAGATTCCTGATGGATTATCCTAGATGGAATGTTAAACGATTCAGAAAAAATGACTGTGAGGCTAATTATTGTAACTAATAGTTCTTGGTTGATGAAAGAGAATAGGAGATTTGTCATGTTGATAACTTAATCATTTTCACCTTAGCCTTATCTCTAGGCTCCATTTTTTATATTCGCATTCCTAACAAATATTCTAACAGTCACATATTTCTGTTAAATATGACATTATTAACCTTGCTTCAGTCGCATCAACGATCCAAGTCGATCATACAAGGCCAAGCAACAAATTTCAAAACTCATGTGAATCGAATGATTTGAGGATCTATGTTGAACTCCTCTGTTGTTAACGATGCATAAAAATGATGTTTGAACTGTCAATACTTGTTTTCCATAAAAACGGGAAAAATAGATAAGAAGAAAACAAGCTCCTCCCACGTCGAATCAGAAACCCACACTGCTTGAATGGTTCAGCACTCTGGAAATACACATAAGCTGTTCTCGCTATATTTGGAACGGGTGAAAGAACCCTGTTCGCATGTTAGGTGTTTCTTCATTTACTTCAAGATTTTTTCATTTTAGTCTGTGAAAAGGTCACCAAGGTTCATGCTCGATCACAGCCTACCAACCCCTCACCACTCAACGATTAATTTGCTTAAAGAAATATTTCGCAGTTCCATAAAAACTTATTACTTCACTTCGCTAAAAGCAATCTACTGCTGATAGTCTCACATTCCGTGTATCAAATTCCAAAGTCACATGAAGTTGTAGGAAAGATTATCGGCAACCCTTGGCTGTATTACTGTTACAACTCACGCATCGAATGCGAAAAGCTTAATTGAGAGATCCATACATAGTAAAACATCATTGGAAATGCCAATTTCGTATGAAATTAGAGCTCTATATGATTTCATTATAATAACTACCGATTGCATTACTTTGATGCCAGGGGTGATGAAATGAGAAAAGAATAAGATAATCCGCTGATCACATCAAGCCTGAAGCATTTTTAAGAAAAACATTTACCTCTTCTTATGAATTTTAAAAAATAACGCACCCCAACTCCTGATGTTAAAAAAATTCAATGGGAGAATCATTCACGGTCATTTATTTTTAATAGAAATTCAAGTTGTAATCAAGAGAATATAACTTGAAAGATATTGACCAAAGTGGAATTGTCTGTCATATCACTTTCATTCATGAAAGAAAATCGTCAGCCTCATACTGTAATGGAATTGAATACTCCAATATCAACGTAAATACTCACTTTTCTCTATAGACTAAAACATATTTTATTGAATGGAAAAGAAATTATCAAGTACCCTCTTTTTCTATTTTTCCCATTCATGGATTTAGACTATTCTGATGAAAATTCCCAAACAAAACCTGAAATTCGGATTCATCCCAGTTCTGAATTGAAACAAAACCATTTATACTAATAAAATTATGAATTTCAATTCATAACATCATATATTATCATAACTCACTAATACTTTTCTTTGTTTACAGGTGAGTGGGAGTTACATTTCATGAATTAATAGACGTCTATCGAATGTTGTCGTCGCAGTGAGTAATTTAAATGAGTGCAGGTCACTCCCTCAATTTTATTGTTTTCATCAATGGAGAAGATGAATTTCTCCCATTCCGTTCAACAAGAAAGTTGTTGCTATTGTTGATTGTGTTCTCAAAGCGTTCAGTGCATGCATATCAAATCCCAATTCCATGTTAGAATGTCAAAACAATAATATTAGTATTTTGAATAAGAGCAACAGGTGGTTTAACGGATTTGTACTTGAAAAAACTGTGACTTCATAGAACAATCCAATTCAATGCAGAGAAAGCTGGGTGGCAAGGTGGCATCCTGTTGTAGCAAATAATATTGTGCTGTGTTTTTGTTCGCCTGCGTGCCAGCCCGGATAGTGCACAGCGCGCACATAGTGCGTGGAAAGAATAAGCTATCAGCGGACCCTCCCTGTTTCACGGTCCGCCCAAACTTTCTGGTCTGATAACATCTAGTCTAAAATTCAGCTTTTGCTTTCTAAGTGCATTCAATTTGGCGTCTTTCACTTCAAGTCGGCCTGTCATTTGCGTGATACTATTCGACAAATGGTCTTATTGTTCTAGAATGCTCTCACTTTCTTTGAGGTTAGCTCTCAACCGGAGTTTGATTAGATTGGATTGCTGCTCATAGAGCCAAAATAAACTTAATACATAAACATTTTAACCGCTTATGGACTTTGAAGGAGATTTTTGATTATTTGGAATAATTCTTTTCATTTCTTAATGAAGGAGCTATTACAACTTGCAAAACAACGTCACAGTGCTTCCGGCAACCAGAGAAAACTTCTATAATACTGCTGTATTCTGCTGTATTCCACTGCTATATTCTGTGCTGATACGTTATTCGAGAGTATTGTGCAAGGTTTTTTGACCATAGAAATGAAACATTTGCATCAGTGTTGAGTTTGATGGAAACATAGAAATAAATTGTGGTCAGATCATGTCTTCAAAATGACACAAAATCGTCTTCTATTAAATACCCTACTCCTGACGCCAATTGGCAGAAGATGTATTGGTAGACCGAGGAAGAGATGGACGCCGGAACAGGCTTGAATAGCCTAATACATGACGACGATGACGAAAAAATAAAACAAAGTGAATCAATATCTTACTGGGATTGATTCAAATATAGTGATAATAGATTTGTCTTTCTCATAGTGCTGTTAATTACTGAAGATTTAAATGTATCAAAGTATAAATTTAATGACATATTTTGCGTTAAAATTTATGATACTTTGATCCTCATTGGTACGAATAGAAATGATGTATTGCCTTGTGTAATAATTATTGTGAAATCTGTTCTGATGATAAACGATCTAAGTGAGAGATCCATATTATTAGAGTGTGCAGAAAAATATTTTATTCTCTTCTTTCATATGAAAATTCTTCAAATGAATGTGTTCATTGAGATGGGGATATCATTCACACATCATGTGGGTCATGGCTCTCCAAGTTCACTCACCAAAAAACATAACGTTGTTTGAATCTTCTCTGATAGTACAAGAGATGAATTCAGGAAAAGTAAATTAGCTCGAAGGCCGCATACAGGTCGTAGGTTTACCTCCTGTGAAAGAAAATAATTACCAAAAACGCGCGCGCATTACTACTGAAGAGCCAGTGAATTCCAAGATGGGTTCAGCTATTACCAACATAATATGAGTTATGAATGTGTCTATAGTGTTTATTGTCGTAAAGGAGATTCACTTTCTTCGTGATTAGCATACGCATTCGGTTTCTAGAAAGCCAGTCGGATGATTTAAAACCAATGCTTTTCAATATTCAGGTGCACCGTTGCTCTGATCAAACCATCATTCTTTCGTTTTTACTATCTCTTACACTTTCCCTTCCATTTATTTCTCTCTTACTTATACGACCACAGTGTTAGGTTTAGAGTTACTATCCTAACAATATAATTCATCATCAAACTACTTACTTTCCATGGAAAGTCTACAAGCTCTCATCTCCAAACACCAGATATCTTCCGGACCATTTTTTTGCGAGATTCATCATCCCTCAGCTCTGAAGAAGGTGGAGAGAAACTGGCAGGATGTAATTTTTAAAGTATAAGATTGTTGAAAAATTCAAATATGAGTCTTATCAATTGATTATTTCAGATGGTTTTATGGTCAGATATAAGAATAGAGTCCTTCAATAATGAATTTACAAGAGTTAAAAGCCACATTAAAAGTGTATTTCTGCCACCTGTCTGAATAACACTGTACGGCAGTACTTTGGATAAAGGTAATTTTCAATCAAATGTAGAGCTTGCATCTAAATTCTCCATGAAAATTGTATGGAATCTTATCATTCCTTTTCTTTCGATAATTCCTAATTGAAAACGTAGAAATTACTTGTAACATTCCTCGATTTCAAAGTCTTGGATGAAGTATTAGAATCCTTTTGAAATAACATTAGCCACCTAAGTGCCAAGGAATTTCGTGGAACTTTTTATCATTATGTTGTCATCTATCTGTCCCGTTGCTGCGCCATTTTCTGTGTGAATTTGAGGTGGACTGGACAAATATGGTGTCCAAAACTCTCTACCCTATGAACATACAAGAAATTTTTTTCAATTTTTTTTTTTGATTAGGGAAAAAGGTTAACTAAATGTAATTTTTGCCAAGAGATGAGAGCGTAAGTATCAAGTAGAAACCCATCAAACTATACTTGATCCTTCAAACCATGGAAGCCATCTACTCAAACCATGTCCTTATCTCATATCTCATATCGATTAATCCTCATACTCGAACCATGGAATCCTCCTAATCAATCAAATTGATTCCCTGTTGTTCTCTTTTTTTCGATGAATGTCAGTCACAGTCTCACCAAACTATCAAACTATCATACCGAGTCAAGTTCCTTTCCTCATTTTTTCTTAATTATTATCAAGGAAATCAAGCAGGTGAATGCTGGAGTTGATGAGAAAACAAGATGATGTATTATTATATTTTGTGAAAGGATTATAAATTATTCCGTGGTCGGTAACAGCATCGTCAATGGACGTTATTGCAATTAAGCTCGCCGGATCGGGCTGAGGAAGCTTAACTGTCTTTTGTCTAGAATGAACGCCGCTGGAATCCAGTTCAAGGAAACTCGCGAACAAACGGCGAATAGCAACACGCTACTGAGTGATGACTGACTGCGGTGGTGGTAGAACGCTGCTCAATGAGAGAGGATGCCGTGTAACTGTGTACCATGTTCGCTTCTTGAAGGACCAATTCGCCTCTTCATTATCGCTGATATGTTTGCCTCTTCTTAGAGATTTCAATGATCAAGTTGCATGGAATCAAGAAAAATTCCTCCATAATATCCGTACGCATCCTAGTTTAAACTTTTGAACTAGTTTGAACTATTCTACGAGGTTTTAGAAATACAAGTTGGAACGGATCCGAATTGTTCCAAAGAATAATCACTCTAAAATATAGGTTTTCTATACCTAATATCTATTACCTTCTATCTGCTTAAACTATTTCATCTATTTGTTAACACACTGTGCTTTACTTGAGTATTATGATGAAGAATTCAAAAACATGTCAATCTCCATGCACTCATTTTTTTCTAGTTTTAGTATTTTTTCTGTTGAATGAATAATCACTCTAGAATATAGGTTTTCCATACCTAACTAACATCTCACTTCTGATTTGTTTCCCAGAGCGACTGGAGCTGCCTGTGAAAAAGAAAACAGTAGTATGCACAATAAGAGGCTGCACTATTGACAATATTCTTGTCAATTTATTATTAAAAATAAATATTTAAATTATTTTCCAAATTGAGAAATAATTCATTATGAATAACAATTAAGAATTCACGCAAACATAAGCTTGCGCTATTTCATCTATTTGTTAACACACTTTGATTTACTTGAGTAACGCACATCATATATTGACAATATTCTTGTATTTATTTATTTATTTAGCGTATGGCAGTATACACAACACATTTATGATCACAAAATTCGAAAAAAAAAGAAAACAATAGAAAATTCATATATAAATCGAATGAAAATATCTTAGTCACTTTTGACCTGGAAATTAGAGGCATGCTTCCAGGGTATTTAAGTAGGCTATTGATGCTGGTTTAGCCACCAGGAAATCTTCATGTGCACCTGTGTATGCTGATCTGGGACATTCCTCCACTATATGTCTCACAGTCTGGACTGCTCCACACTCACAGAAAGGGAATATTCTTGTAAATCATCAAATATATATATATATATATATTATATATATATATATAATATATATATATATCAATTTTCCAAATTAAGAAATAATACATGACGAATAACAATTAAGAATTTACACATACATAAGCTTGAACTATTTCATCTATTTGTTAACACACTTTACTTTACTTGAGTATTATGATGAATATAATTCAAAAACATGTGAATCTTCATGCAATCGTTTTTTGGAGTTTTAGTATTTTCTTCTGTGTTGACTGTGAATAAATTTTGGCTCTCTATCGTATCAACTAGCCACTAATAACTGTCATCTATTCTTGGCACTCTTGAATAACTCACACCGTGAGAATTCACAGTATTTGCGCAATCTCACATATGACATTTGAAAATTCTATAAGAAAACCATTATTGCGTAGGTATTGTCAGATTATCATTCATATCAAAGTGTTATAAAAGTGTTTCAAACTTGATGGTAAGAGGATTTGATCGTATTACAATGTTAGGGCTGGAGCCAGTTCTATGCGCATATTTTATAATGAGTGTCTTCGTTTGAAGAATTTGACAACCACATACTTCCCGACTCTATCATTTGGATAAGGTTAACTTCTCTGATGTAACTAAAGGTGGCTGATTAATTTTGATCAGTTAAAATTATAATCTTTGTGGCATTCTTCAACTTTCTCTTACGCATACAATAATATTATCAGAAACTCGAGGTGGTCGGACTACTAATCACTGGAAGACTCGAAAACCTGCTTTCAAAGCAATCTAAGCGTTTTCGGCTGTTGTTTCTTCATTTGTTGTAAAAGATTTGTATCCCAATGAACATTCAGATTATAAAAATGTAGACTGGAGGATAGGGCTAATGATAACTGCACTTGAAAAAGTGCATAATAAGTCATTTAAAACTTTGTGCAAAAGAAACTCCCCTACCTATAGTGCTTCAGGTACGAGAATAGCTTGAAATTGCACCGACCCTATAATGTTATTTCTATGTTGGATACTTGTCCTGAAGCAATGCCGTAATTTTCCCTCTGAGAATGTAAATCTTCTTTTGGTCAAATACTAATTTCAGCTGTCAATAGATTTCAAAGCCATGTATTCTCTATTTCATTTATTTATTTATTTATTGATCGCTGAATTGGAATTCTTCATAGAATGTTCTTCTCTGTGTCATTTACTGCTCGTCTGAAACGATATTCAAATTCAAAGCTCATTCATAGTTGAGAATGATATTTTATCTATCAATGTACAAATAAAAAGATACCGTAAATAAATTAATAAATATTCAAGCAATCAAATTTATATTCAATATTATTTTGGAAACTTTTTTGAAATTTTATTAGATTCTTTCAAATTCATCTTTGTTTTTACTTACTTTTGTTGAATTTTAATGATACTTGTTTATATACTCTTAAATTGACCAGTAATGGTCGAGTCTAGCTATGAATTCAATTCAATTTCTATTATTTATTTTATTTATTTAATCATTCAGAATTACACAACTTACAGAAAAGTACCACATGCTTATAAGCCCAAAACGGTTCCAATTAAACTCTTTTGCAAACTCCTCCCTTGCCATCCCTCTTTTAAAATCGTTATATCATCTAGGTTTGAATAGCAGATATTTTATAGTCTAGCTTAGTGAGTTGTCCAGCCTTAAGTCTTACAACTTTATATCATTTCCTTGAAAAACACGTTCCAATCTCTGTACAGATGCATTTGAGATGCAGGTATGTACAGCTAAGACCTTATGTAGTGGTATCGTTGACTGTAGAATAGGAGTTGGCTGGTCGGGTGAATAGTGAGTAGAGTGATGAAGCAGCCAGTGTAAGCTGTGGAGTTGTGGCTGGCCAACAGCTATTACCTGATTAAAACCAGAAAGGAGTGAAAGTGGAAGAAGAAGCTGAACGCTTGAGTAAGGATTACATGACCTTGCTGAAGGTAACATCAACACACGTTTCCATTACCATATTTTGATTCAATGCTGATAAAAAGTTATGGAACATCTTAATAATAATTATTCCTTTCGTCTTTTTCAACTTCTTATAACACTAATGTACTTCAATGAAATAGAGCTTCTAAGACGAGTATCTAGAGTCTAGACTATAAAGAAAGCCATATAGAAAGTGGCGTATTGTGTTGAATATTCAGAATAGTTTTATAAAAGTTTATTAATTTCAATGAATCAGTGTCTCCAGGTTTTACTTTTGAGATGAATTGAGTTATAGCCTAATCAATGAACCTCAAATGCATTCTAGGTATATTGGTTATCGTTATATTATATTCCTGATGATTATTATGTTCCCATTAGTATTTTTCTTATTTTTCACATGATCTGGATAACGTTGGAAACCGATAATTTCACTTGAAATTCACCATACTTGCTGTGCAGGAGAACACTTTTATCCAGCCTAGATTAAGTTATCTAAAAAATCGACTTTTCCAAAAATTAGTGTTTTTTTTAATGAAACATCAAATATGATGAATAATTCACTCATATTTATGATGAATATAAGTTGACAATCACTTCACTTTATAAATAGAATAAAATACAGTATATAAGATGCAATTTCTTTTCATCCCGTGACGTCTACAGAGAATTTACTGCAGTTCTAAGCAAGTGAGTTGTATTTTCAGGTGAATAGCTAGCTAACCTCATTCAAACACCATTAATCCGGCAGCTAATCGGGTATCACAGTTACGTGAATAGGAGTCTGGATAGAAGTCATTCAAGTCATAGAGCTGACATTATGCGTCAAAAGCCATCTGAAGCAACGACATGATTCTTGCCTTATTATTTCGTCAGCAGGTACATTAGTGTGGCCCACTACCGCATACAGTGTTATTTGAGACACGGAGTGACAGCAGAGAAAATCATATTTCTTTTTCAGATAATACTCAAGAAGTGGAGGAGCCTTGGGGCTGTCATTCCTATAATCTACCTAGTAGGCGGCAGTTTTGATTGCGCATAAACAATGGAATATTATCGATGCTCTGATAGCAACAATCATAACTATGAAAACCTTGACTTATATATTGTAACTCAACTGTTCCACTGCTAATATCCAGAGTTGACAGTAGTCTGTTCTTTTTAGAAGGACGAGATGTCGCCCCAAACGAACTCCATGGCTTTGTCGATTAGTAGTTTTTACAATAATTAAAATTCGGAAAAAACGTAGAACATAGCTCCCTCCACCCGAAGCTCCTTGTCGAAGAAAGTTCACAATTATACCGATCGTCGATTCCACTCGGAGGTTGGAGAAGAACAAGAACCACAAAAAGAGACTTGTCAGATTCTAGTAAGATTGCCAGATTCTCCAGCAATAATTTCTCAATCTCAGATTCCGTGAGTAATTTATGGATAATTAAGGATTGAGTGAATGATGTTAATCATCGAGATCGCATTGAAATAATACGTGATAACACGTTTATTGATAAAATTAATATCAAGTACAATGAGAATAATAGATAACAAAGAGCTGCTCTTGTGAATTTTTTCATTCATATACCGCAAAGGTCTCAAATTGATTTTTTATAAACTACGTTTTTAATAATTAATTGACTTGATATTCACTTAGTGTGCTGAAAGGAGTAGTGAAAAATAAGAGAAAATACAAGTGAGAAAAACAGAAATAGGATAAAAGTTTAATAATGAGTTCAAAAGACTATCACAACCCAGGGTCAGCAAATTCAAAGTCAACTATTGTGAAAAGAGTGCCGTGTAGGGTCATCTCCAAATTGGAACACGTCCACGTCACGTATCACACTCATATTATGGAGAAGACTACTCCAACATGGACAAGTATAGATATTAGATATTACAGTTGATGATGATCAAGCCGATCCTTTTGAATAGTGGGATCATTTCATTATCGGAGAATACAAAGAAATTCAATTTGGGACTGAAATAAAAGAAGTGGTGGCCAGCTAACAGTGGCTGGAAGTTGGACAACGTCATGTTCTGATTGAGGCCCCTCCTAGCCGTACTCCAGACTGTGATCTGCGTTGATATTATTATTTTATATCGGTTCGTGTCTTGGTTTCTTGGCAGAGCGTGCTGAGGCTGATTTCAAGCAGTGATTGTCGCCGGCCCCGGACTTGGCTGAAGGTTGTCCACTTTTACTTACTGTCCACGCTCCCGCTACACCAGTAAAGCCTCAAACCGTTCGCTACAAATCTGATTCCTTCGTCGATAACGATTCTTATATTTATTCATGGACTTTCAAGATCACTTAAATCATCGGTAAGAAGCTGGCGCAGATCCAATGCTGGTTGTAAAAATAAACTCAGAAATACATATTTTGAATTCCAGTTTCCAATATTTATGGAGAAACTTATTTTAAAGGAAAATGCAGAATGCGCAAGCAAAATCGTCGAACTACCTTCAAATTCAATCGTGAATTGGTTGCATTCATTTGAAAAATATCTTACATGGTTTTTTCTCATTGGAAAGCGTTCGTTGGATCGTATGATCGGATATAGTTTTAATAAACATTTTCTCTGCTTAAAGCCTCAAAAATGATTAATATATTCCAAAATTTATCTGCTAAAAATCTCAAAAATGAACAATGAGAATCTCTTAACCAACTTGTAGGACAAGTTTCATGGTTTTTTTTAACAAGATAGTTCATAACGTCGTTTATGAAACATCAAACCACTAACAAGACTTGACTGTTACTAGACCTACTCAGGGAAACTTCTATAGTGGTATACATTATGAATCAAACAAATTAATGATCCTTTTTTTGACAAGATCCAGCTCCTCCTGATTAGATGGGCAGTGGATGCTACTTAATCTATCTATCTATATATTTATCGATTTATCTTTCTCCAATGTTCTCTATCATTTGGAACGACGAGACATTCTATAAACAATAATGTCCCAAATATTCAAACTTCCAAGTTTGATAAGTATGATGAAATTATACTGAATTAGTCTGAAGGAGTGATTGTAGATTATGTTGATCTCAACTGTGGAAGAATAGATTTGCCCGATAGAGCAGCGTTACAGTTGGCAGCTAATTGATTTATTTCGGCGACCGCCAATTGAGCAAGAGGAGCGCTCACTTTGCTTTCTCGTCTGGACGGTCACCCTTCGACGCGCAGCACGCTTCGCTTGTAGCAAGCAGCTGCACTAATCCAGCATCGGAAACCGTTCTGCGAATAATTTTCCAATATCTAGGTAAATTTCGGCAATTCGATGCGGCGGTTGTGCTGTTTGGTTTTGTTCGTAGTGTAAACAAGTCGATACTCTCAGCAAACAGTAGAAACGACGCGAAAAACAAGAACAGTGATTAGCAGACAAATAGCGGAGCGCCGTGTTAACCAGCCGCGCCGACTTTCTACGCTCGCATTTTAACAGTCTCGGCTTCACAGCTACAGCTGTTTCGAAATTGGATTTCCTTCGACGCAATTTGAATGCTGACTGTCTGTCCGTTCAGTGTCTCCACAACTTGTTGCAATGCTGCTGCGTACCTTACCACTACTACACCGCACGTCTCTTGCGCGCTTTTGCAATATGCTCCATCTCGAACGAGTTAGTAATACTGATCGATGGAATCAGTCTCATTTAAACAAACAGACACTATTCCTCATAGTGCTTATTTCATACGATCAAACTAAGACAGTTCAGGTGTTTTGTCCCTCTCAGATAGTGCTGATACATTATTTCAGGGGTTTGGACGTAAACTTGGTATTTGAAAAAAGTTCCCAACGATATAATGTGAAGGTGGAAAAGAAACTGAGAATTTTTTTTTTCATTAATCTTCAAATAATAAATAGTCAGTTTTCACAAAATAATGTGAAATTGGTAGAGAATTCCTAAATAATAGTAATGGTGAAATCAAATCCGATGAAACTTCTTCTATCACAGTAAGACATTATTTATTTTTTACTACATCAATGTCGTCATAAAATGGGTATTCAGGAAATATCATAATCTGGGTTGAATATATTTCATAGCTATTGTGGAAAGGAAAATGTGAATTATTTAGAATAATGTTTGTTCTGCTTTGCTTTAGCCTCTCTCCTTGAATCAAACAGTAGTACCGAATCTTATTCAAATTTCTATTTATAGTTTTAATCAGTTCTTAAAATTCTAATTATATAAACTCTCATATTGAGAACCATTGTGCTTTCCTACTTCTCCTTCCTCACCTAATTTGCCACTCTAACAAAACTGTATCATCCATTCCACTACCTTCGTTTATGTTACTTCATTTGCATTATTTAAAGTACCGTACAGTAATTTGAACCAGTGAAGTTGTCACAATATCTTCCAACCGTGCTAGAAATCTTGACGGCACTTGTTTGCTTTTCGTTTCACGTTTTTTTTACAAGACGAGTACTTCTCTATTTAATGAGAGAGAAAACAAATAGTGTCAAGTACTTTGCTCAGCTAATTCAAATCTTGATTGAGCGTATCGAAGCTTGACAAAATCGATCAAGTCCTATTCATTATCAATGAATTCCGTAGTAGCTATAGTAAGGCAAACTGTTGCTTCATTCATGAATGAGAAAATTATATCATTGAGATCTAGCTGAATGAGAGAATACAACTTCTTTCATAATGAGAAGTCCTTTGATAGGAATGGGCTAATGTAAAAATATAACTTTATAACTTGCTTCATCGAAGTGAAATTCTCGAGCTTCCCTTGCCACAGAAATTTACCTACAAAATTTCTTCTTATTCATCCTTTCATCATATCATTATTCCCTCATTAGTTTAATTCAGATCTGTTCAAATTTCAATCTGAAATCAAATAACTTACCAAATTTTCCCTCCAAATCGTAACATAACGAATGAACTACCTTGTTTTTGGGATTACATCCTCTGTAGTTGTGAGCTGATTACAAGCCACCTTTCTTCATAGAGGATGCATGCTCTCCATTGATTAACGTTTTGTCAGCGAAATGCACGATGACATGGCTCGCGTTTCACACTCAACTGCCATTAAGTTGATGTAATAGTTGACATGTTACGCTAATCGCTTATGGTGTCGTGATTTTGAGCTGATGAGAACGGCACATCTTATATTTGAGTGGTTCAACGACGTGAGAAAGTGTTTCATAACCTCAAGACTCTTCTCTCGATTGAAGCGTGTGTGCACGGTTATAAAACAATGAACTTTGTGATTGAAAACAGGTTCAATATACCACGGATGAGGATTCCAAGTAGCTGGTGATTGAATCCTTGTATCCCTAATGATAGGTGCTCTAAATGGAAAACCATGTTACGATAAGGAGTTGTGAGACGCTATATTTAGAGCTACTCGTAGTTGTATTCAACCACTTCATTTGATAGTGGATCGAATTTTCAAACAATTTTCTATTCTCCTATTAATTTTCAATTTCAATACTCCAACAGTGGGTGATATCACTTGTGTACATGATTGAAGCGTTGGGCCAACAATTCATTTTTGCAGAAAGAACAAGAACTAATCGCAAATAGAAAATAAACTCAAGCTTCACTGATAGCAGAAATAATAGAACTGTAATCTGAATTCTGAATCATGATTTTATAAAGGTGCGTACAGATTTACGCGCCGCGAACATGAGTTGATGCCAAGCTTTTTATATCTGTATCTTACCGTTTCTGTAAAAATACAGATATAGTCAACTGATTAAAAGTGAATTCCTCATGTTCGCGGCGCATATATCTGTACGCACCTTTATGCTTCAACAGTGAGTGATATCACTTCTGTGATGATTCCGATTTCCTAATGATGGGGGAATCATTTTTCGCTATCGGGCCAACAATTTATTCTTTGCAGGAAGAACAAGAACTGATCGTTAATAGAAAAATGAATCTTCAAGCTGCATTTCAAATCACAAAATAATAGAATTGTCATCTGCATTTTTAATCATGATAATTAAGGCCATAAAAGTACCTTAACCCTGTTGCCAAAACCCCATCATCAATTGGAAAGATGTGGGATTGAGTTGAAATGTTTGCAACAAGAAATGTTCGCAAATAGAAAAATAAATCTTGAAGCTGCAATCTAAATTACAAAATAATAGAATTTTCATCTGCATTTTGAATCATGATAATTAAGGCCATAAAAGTAACCTTAACCCTGTTGCCGAAACCCCATCATCAATTAGAAAGATGTGGGATTGAGTTGAAGAAGAAAAAATCAACGAATTGAAACAAAGGAATTGTTGCAGCAAACCACTAACAAATTAGGCTATTTATTCACTAATGAAATGAGAAATTACTCTGTGGTATAAGTTCAATATTGTGCAATCATCAATTATTGCTGATTGATCATTGAGAACTCGAATATAATGGCTGCGGTTACTTTTTATCACGGCCTGATGAGTTCGACCGCACAAAATAACTAGTATAAAATGCATTGGAGTAATAAAGATGAGTTCATGCTTTGGTAATTATCGTAACCATTTTTTGAAGGACTACGATATATTCCTGAATGCTACACGTGGATTAGAAGTGCAGTATTTCATCTAAGATCTAGGTCCGGTTCAATACTTGATTTTTTTTGATAACGCAATTCAATGAAGTCTTTCTTACCTTCAACTGAACTATTACTACCATTTTATGTATAATGCAGCCACATGAATACGAAATGTCAATATTTCAATCGTGAATACCTCAGAATTATAAACGTAGTCTACAAAAGTATTAATATTGAAACTACGTAAAAATCTAGTCTCAAATTTTGACATTCAATAACTTTTTCATGTGTGTACCAAATTTGATGATTGTTTTTGTTATGTTCAGTAGCAGGTCTATAGCCTATCAAATTTATGATCCGACTTCAGGACTCTTTCCTACGGCCCTTCAAAGTGTACATATAATCCTTAATAATGATGCCGCGGTACGAACGACGTGTTATAGATGCTTGAGTAGTTAGATGTCTTAGAAGTTAGACCATGATTACAAAATTATTGTAACGAGATAGGTGTTAATATTTCCATGAACATTCTGTATTTAATCAATTGGCCAATCATGAAATCGATACTGTTGCCAGTTGAATATTGACATAGATATTCATAATATCATGGTTCCAGTACCATTAACCAATACATTGGTTCAATTGTCAATGCTCGCAATACAGCTAGAGCTAATCCTCCCAGATTTGAACTGATTTGACCCATTTCTGAGACAATCCGGATCAAGAGTTCTCATTGCAAGCTGTAACAGTTACCTGATCCACTGCCATAGAAACACTGCCTCTGTCTCGATTCATCAGACATCCATCAGTAAAGGCAGGTCGGAACGTTTGAATTTTTTTCTTCAACTACATAACGGATGAGGGAAGAATACTCTTGTCGAAGTCTAGGTAGTCTCCGTTAGCACTATGTGCGTTTAGTACTAAACTTCCCGCGATAATTGAACAGAAAAACTAGTTTAGCCGTAATATATCAGTGGTTACCGTCGGACACTCTAGAAAATTGCAGGTTTTCTCGGAACTCTGAGACAGGACGGTCTCGCTCGATTGAATGTCAGTGTGACTGGGTCATGTGATTTTATTACTCATAGATTCTCTTGAAAAATTTTCAACTTCAACTGAAACGTTCTCTAGACAAATGAATGTTGGTACTCTATACCAACATACCTTGAACTTCAAATACCTTGGATGTCTCTGATATGCAAGGTATTCCAAGTTCCACACAATCTTTATCATACGCGATTTAGGAGGCTAGGGAAAATTTGTGATGGAATAGCTTCATACAATTTTTAGTGAGAACACTAACTTCGACATGTTATATAGTATTGAAAATTGACCTTCAAAATCACTTCCACGTATGCTCTGGACTGCATCAGCAGAGTAGTTGTATATCTGCGATGACTTATTTCTTAATCACAATTATAATAATCTCACTTTGTAGATCAATTTTCACGAACAAATTTAATTACATTCGGAAATTCTTGTTGTCAATAATTCATCTTGGATCTAGCATTTTTATTACGGTTTGAATGCATGTGGAAAAACAAACGTTAAAAATAAAAATTCTTTCACTAACCTCATCTTTCACAATCCAGTCAAATGTCTCACACATTTTCTTCCAATTCATAATAAACTTTTCCCAATTCAGATCAATGATAAACTTCCTGATACCGCGAGTATGATCCTGTTTTTGGTTTCATATCATTCCTAGATAGTAAAAGTAGATAAGGAATGTACCGCTACAGAACAGGTCCAGAAAAAACTTGTTACCTCACACTGAGAGATAAATTCTCATTCGTCATAAAGTGAAAATTTATTGTTTAGTCCATTCGAACAACTTTCAAATCGGTTTGTACATGGTTTCTCTGCCTGTGTAAAACAGCTCCAAGAATATTTATATTGGGGCTCCAGGTTGTAGTTTCTGTGATTGTCGTAGGTTGTGATACTAGAGCAATAATTCAAACTTCAGACTATAATTTTGTTCGGATAGTCTTCTAAAGATTAAGAGAGGGGACTTCTCCGTTCAGATAGCAATGGTAGATGAAATTCAGATATTTATGTACTCAATTATCGCTATTTTTGAAATTTGAAATTTTAGAGAGAAGAATCATGTGAGCCTCTTCACTGATATGTGTATATTAATTTTGCATTCCTTCTGTAGGACTTTCGCTTGAAAGATCCATCGAATATTCACTCTTACTTTCAGAGTAAACAGTATCGATTTCAACAAGATGGCTGCAGACTCTTCCTAACAATGACAACTTTTCCTTGTTAACCCATAGCTAACCGGTCTTGTTGAGCTCAAATATCAATTGAACCTTGATAAAAGATAATATTGCTTTCAACTTCAGTGTCGGTCAAAAGTCTCTCTTATTGATGAAGATCATTACACATTTTTTAGCGATAGTTCAAGCTGCTGTAACTGATCATCCATTTTTGATGATGATATTATGAATCACTGAACAGGACTTATGATTATAAGTTGCTAATAAATTGAATCCATTTCTTTTTTGAAAACTCTTGTCATCAGGCGTTTTCTACAATACATGGCTTTAGAGTCGAAACTCCAGTCTGCCATCGCTATAGCGGTCATGAGGTTGAGTCCATTAGGTCTTTTCTACCACTCTCCACCACCTTGTCCATGGGCACGTTGAAATGTAGGTCTCGGCTGATATCTAATATCGTGTTGCTCATTGACGGCTTATATATCTGCTTGGGCAAGGTGAAACTTCTATCATCAAAACTCTCAACCGATAAAATTCATACGAACATGATTATTATCCAAGCCTACAGTTACTGTATCATTATAATATAGTAGCTGTATACATGCAGATTCATAAATTAATCAGATGTATCAATTATCAAAGGAAAGAACAAGTATGACTTCTCATACAAGACTGAATCCATAACTTTTTGTTATATCTTAATCTCTACATGTTTCTTTTTTAAGCTGCAAATTTGTTTTGATCACAGCATGTTTCTATATTTGTCATCTATGAAAGACTTATTTTTGAACAGAAATTATGTAATATATCTAAAAAAACAACAAATAAATTATGGAGTTTGTGTTTGTTTTCAGCTGTGGGCCGACACTGCAGAGTGACATGGTCTCCCGACGCCGGATTCTCTCTCGGTCACGTGACGACCTCAGTTTCGACAGTCCTCCAGCCTTCGCTCCCGAAGAAGAGGAGGATGTTTGGTACCAAAAGGAAAAATTATATAAGGTAAGTGAGGTTCAATGAACTTATATCCATTTCATTGTTAGTTTCCTTGAATTTATTAGTGTTTATTCCCTTAGAATCTATTCTACTTGAACCTCTTTCACTATTTTGCAGTTGAAAGATTACTTGAAAATGAAATGGTTGTAAGTCCAAAATTCTAAGAAAATTTGATGTAAGAGAAAATTGTTTTGTATATAATTGTTATATTTATAATTGTGAGATAACTTCAACAAAGAATAATCCAATTGAAACATTTAAACGTGGAAGAGATGAAGCTTGTAGCTTTGTAGCATCCCATTATTGAATTTGGATCGAGTATATTGGTTATTTCCAACAAGTTGAGATCAAAACGTTCAAATTCTTTTATTCATTTATTTATAAATTGATACATACAATATCATTCTCAACTATGAATGATTGGGAAAGGAACAACAGGCTCAAAGCCCAAAACTGTTCCTTTCCCAAAATTTAGATTTGGGAAATTGTCCGAAAATTACACTCTTCATGATTTTTATCCAATATAGAGTCCAAAATATTTATAAACTAGCGATTTAGAATTTAGAGAAGTTGAAAACAAAATTTAATTAGAATACTCCACTAAATCACCACTGATAACTAAAAAATACTGTATTAATTATTGAAAATTTTAAAACTTGAAAAGAAACACAAACTTACTCCTAAAACAAATTTTATAATGTATGACAAGTAGAGGACAATCACCCAAATTTTTCCTCATTTATCACCTCATTACATCATCTACGATCAATTTCTTATCTCAAATTCATGTATATCAATAAAATTACCAGTATCATTGATAATACTCTCATATTTCGAAAGTGTCCAATTCATATTGGTACATACTCGAAACTCATATTCTACGGCCAAAATGAATACAGTTAACCATCTTCAAAGTGTACTTCATATTTTCGATTATTGATAGACTTTTCATATGATGTCTATGTTGCGATAGGAGTATTTGAGTGAGTTTTACTTTTTATTAGTCAGAAAGATTTCAATAGAAAGTTATGTTCGTTGGTTGCCTTGAAACTTTAAATTTAAGGTCCCATTCATCATTTTCGATGCTCCCTTCATCATAGTTTTCACTTTACGGGAGTAGAATTACTAATTTCATCCAAGTTATCATTATTATAGTTTGTGGAGAATTCTAGAGGTAACATACAGGTTTCTTTGGTAATCTATCGTAGTCACAAAAAGGTGTGTTTATGGTAGAGCACACAGGCTAACAAAAGACGGAACAAGTCTATTTCGGGTGAGATGAGGCTGATGAGAGGAAAACACTGACGCTTTCACTTCTATCAAGGTCGACCGACGGCATACGGCGCAGGGTACGCATCTTAGCTTTTACTATCAGTTTCGAGAAATTTTTGTGTGATATTGGATTCTTCTCATTCCAATGGTGATTGGAAATAGAATCTGTTCAGTGCTGGACCAATACAAAGTGTTTCAATGATTGATTATGGTCTTCGTTTCTCAATAATAGCTCGATTATGAAGTTAAATACTCACGGCTGTAGACAGCATTCTCTATTTTTCCCAATTTTGTATTCTCTATTCCAGCTTAAATTACTGTGTATGGTACTAATTTTGAGGAATAATACATTATAGATATAACTTTCACGAAGTGTGATTTTTTGCACTTTCATAGGAAGATTTGATAAGGAAGGACAGACTTAATCCTTCATTTGAATATTAATTTATAAGAATATGGATTCAAATAATTATATATGAAGTTATAGGAAGAGACGAATAAGAGTGACAAGACACTTTTGAATTCTTGAAAAATTCTTCAAATCTCAAAATGAACCTTTATTGAAGGTTCTTTCTTAATTTTTACAGTAAACTAGTTAGCTACATAAAATCTTCCACTGATCAAATAAAAATTAAAAACAGGAATAGACCTCTAAAAAACTGGATCACTCCAGGACTTATTAGATCTATTAGGGAAAGAGACAAAATGCATAAAAAATTAAATAGTCAACCGTTCAATCAACAACTGAGGAATAAATACAAAACATACAGAAATACATTAAATAAACTTATAAAACAAACTAAATTCGATTATTATAGAAATAAAATATCGCTTTCCAAAGGTAATAGTAAGAAGACATGGGAATGTATTGAGGAAATTTTAGACAGAAAACGTGTGTATAAACCACCTGACATCGACCCGGAAACGCTGAATAAATATTTCTCTGAGGTAGGAAGAACTTATGCGGAGAGGATTGATACTGGGGATACATTGCAGTTGGTACATTCACAGAATTCACATTGTGATGCGACTAACACTCCAAATTCATTTTTATGTACCCAACGAGCTCTGATGAGGTATTGCTTACTATTAAAGATTTAAAAACTAATTCTTCTCCTGGGGTGGATGGACTAGGAAATATATACTTAAAAAATATATCAGAATACAAAGCGAAGCCCTTGTCGATAATATTCAACAAATGTTTTGAATTAGGCCATTTTCCATCTCATTTCAAAATTGCAAAAAGCTCCTGAGAACTACCGTCCCATAAGTCTTATTAGTAACCTATCTAAAATATTCGAGAAAATAATTAAAGTACGAATTATAAAATATCTAGAAAAATATCAATTTATAGCTGGTAATCAGTACGGTTTCCAGGAGGGTAAATCCACTGAAGACGCTATGACTGAACTGGTTAGAATAGTGACCGATAATTTCCAGAATAATAAAAAAACATTGTCAGTGTATCTGGACTTGGCTAAGGCCTATGATACCATTCCACACAATACTCTTCTGAACAAATTAGAGAGAATAGGTTCCGTGGACCAGTGTTGAAGCTATTTAAAAGCTATTTGAGTAAAAGAATCCAGACTCTTGGTTCTAGTAAAGTTACACTGTCAGAATATGGCCTTCCACAGGGGACAGTAATCTCGCCGATTTTATTTTTGATCTATATTAATGATCTTTTGAGGATCCAAATGAATGGTTGTCATGCAATCTCCTTTGCTGATGATACAGCCCTAATATTTACAGCATCTAACTGGCGAGAGGTCAGGAGTTTGGCAGAATCTGGTCTGGCCCAAGTTAAGATGTGGCTAGATCACCACACTCTAACTTTAAATATAAGAAAAAGTGTTTTCATGATTTTCTCACCTTCTGAAAGGTCCATACCTGCAGACATATTTCGTAACGGAATAAAAATTCACTCAGACTGCTGCGCCTATCATTATAACCATAGTGAAGGCTTACAGGAGGGAGGTGGAGACTGTGCATGTCAATCATTAGAGAGAGTGAGAGAGACCAAGTACTTAGGTGTGATATTAGATTCTCAACTAAAATGGAATACGCACATAAATAAGACTTGTCAAAAATTGAAACATATTATCCACAAGTTTTACAGATTGAACGGTCTGGGGGACTTATCTATTTTGAGATTAATATATTTCGCTTATGCTCAGTCTGTATTTCAGTATGGGATTAGGGTTTGGGGTGGAGCATTGGACACACATTTCAACAAAATTTCCTTGATTCAGAGACATATAATAAAAGCTGCCCTTGGTCGACCCAGACGATACCCCACACATCTTATTTTTACAGAATTCCCAGTCTTAACAGTTAAACAACTTTATGTGAAAAATATTATACTTTATATAATTAAAAACAGAAACCTATTCACACCACAAATCAGAACTTATAATTTTCGAATGCAATCCAATTTCCAAATTAACAGAACTGACCTTACTGTATGCCGGAGACAATTCACATATATAAGCAATAGGTTGATCAATTTAATACCATCGAACCTAATTACAAGTAAGACAACAAAAACTAATATAAAAAAAATAGCAGACTGGATCAAATCAATAAACATAGCTCATTTTATACACATATGAAGTACTTTTAACAACTTTTTTTAAATAATTAGGTCCAGGTTCATTTCTTTTTTTCTTTTTCACTTCAATAAATTTGTTAGTGTTGTATTTTGTTATTGATACTCGCTGCCAGCACACAAACCTTAGAGGTTTTGCAGGCAGCGCCTATATAATAAGTTTTATTATCAAAGTTTATTTTTATGTACTTATAGAAATTGTTTATATTAATGTGTAAAACTTTGTATTGTCTATTTGATTTGTATTTTCGATATTATGGCAAATAAATTTGATTTGATTTGATTTATGATTATTGACTCACTCTTCATATATTGTCTAAGTTTCGATAGAAGTATTTGAGGGGGTTTTACTTTTTATTAGTTAGAAAGATTTCAATAGAAAGTTATGTTCGTTGTTTGCCTTGAAACTTTGAATTTAAGGTCCCATTCATCATTTTCGATGCTCCATTCATCATAGTTTTCACTTTACGGGAGTAGAATTACCAATTCCATCCACGTTATCATTATTCTAGTTTGTGGAGAATTCTAGAGGTAACATACAGGTTTCTTTGGGAATCTATCGTAGTCACAAAACGGTGTGTTTATGGTAGAGCACACAGGCTAACAAAAGACGGAACAAGTCTATTTCGGGTGAGATGAGGCTGATGAGAGGAAAACACTGACGCTTTCACTTCTATCAAGGTCGACCGACGGCATACGGCGCAGGGTACGCATCTCAGCTTTTACTATCAGTTTCGAGAAATTTCTGTGTGATATTGGATGCTTCTCATTCCAATGGTGATTGGAAATAGAATCTGTTCAGTGCTGGACCAATAAGAAGTGTTTCGAAGCTTCATTGTGGTCTTCGTTTCTCAATAATAGCTCGATTATGAAGTTAAATACTCACGGCTGTAGATAGCATTCTCTATTTTTCCCAATTTTGTATTCTCTATTCCAGCTTAAATTACTGTGTATGGTACTAATTTTGAGGAAAAATACATCATAGATATAACTTTCACGAAGTGTGATTTTTGCACTTTCATAGGAAGATTTGATAAGGAAGGACAGACTTAATCCTTCATTTGAATATTAGTTTATAAGAATATGGATTCAAAAAAATTATATATGAGGTTATAGGAAAAGACGAATAAGAGTGACAAGACACTTTTGAATTCTTGAAAAATGAACCTCGTAAAATTCTTCAAATCTCAAAATGAACCTTTATTGAAGGTTCTTTCAATATTTTCTGAATTAAAACTGCCATAAACTATCACTCAGAGATAGTTTGATAACATAGCTCATACTAAACAATATTTCACACAACAAACAATATTTGAAAACCTGCTTCAAATGAAGCAATATCTTCTGCAACGTATTTTCTGCAAGATCATTATAATAATTGTACTACTTTTGTACACATACGACTGGAACATTTTGAACTGCTTTGTAGCTAATTTCCTGAGAGCATTATAGATGTAAACATTCTGAATATTAATGTCATCCACAACTGTACATTGAATTCATCTCCTATCAAGTTGTTTGAACAAAATTGAATTGGAACGAGTTTGAGCCTTTTATCACCATGCTCAAATCAAATGACGCTAATCTGAATAAATCGCCCTGGTTAGCTCTTGTGGAACTATTGGAATGGGGTTGTGTTAAGTGTAGGCCTACTCCAGTTTATCGAAGAGCTTAAAGTGGGATTGTGTAATATGAATAATGAAAAGAAGGAGCGTTACAAATGTGTGGGTGTCTTTTATGGAGCGAATAGGCGTGATCTTGGAGAAAGGAGCATCTAACTGGAGTTTTAAGAGCTGTGACGTCACCACATTGTTCACAAGGTATTTATGCCAAGTGATGATGCATTGTACCCATAATATTATTTAATTGCTCGATTTGCCACATTTCACTTTCGTTGAAACAAAAGATCTTCGAAATCAACAGTAATGTTTTGTTATTGTTGAAGTTTAATGCTTCACAAAGGTGAGAGGTGAGAGGATGCTATTTCGAACACATTTTGCGTTTAGCGTGGGGGGCGTGTGTATTGCATTTAGAATGCATTTATGTTTATATGCATTTATAATCTCTACTCGCCTTCCAGTATCATTCGTTATTGTTTCACAAATTATTGACTCACTTTACGATGCAAATAACTATGCTTACAAAACTGGGGCATGAGATAATATACTTGAAAAACTGTTTCATAGGCCTTTTTATAGTTTCTATATCATAAATTGACCATGAATACGATGTTAGAGTATGTGATATCAACAAAGTCAATCCAAGAATCCAATCTATGAGTGAACAATTTTACAACTTAGCTGTGCCAAATTCACTTGGGTGATGAGGTAATAAATAATCAGCTACAATGATTTGGACCGTGAGTTTTAAGAAATACTTCTACTATTGTTCAGTGCCAGAAAATTTTCAACTTGAAATTCCAAATGAAACAGATTATCAAAAAATTGTATTGTTACTATGGATCGTCAGTTTAAGAAGTGCTTCTACTACAGTTCAGTGTCAGAAAAGTAGTTTTCACTCGAAATGTCAAATACATCTGTTTATATCTTGTATTGATTTGCTGTACATCACTATTTTCGTGTATCATAATTTCTTACACGAATAGATAGAGAGTTTCTGGAACCTCAGATAGATAATGCATGATATCATAATGATCATGAGCTGAGAGTGAATCTGCATCTAGAATAGAGTGCACCATTCCTCTTCCGTGAAAAAGAAAACTATCATCACGAATGCATTGGATCAGCGTGACATCAGTTTCAAACGAGCTATTCTAACCTAAATTGTAGCAATTGCATGTAGAAAGAATTTCACTTTTGATGTAACAATAGATAATGAACGATCAAGAAAATGTTACATTACTGTCTATTCTTCATCAATAAACTAACCAATCTCTTATCCATATTCACAGTTTGATTTAAAATCGAATTCATAATAATAACTAGGCCTATAACATAACGTAATATCAATCAAAGAGTCCAGAGCCAAGCCCATGTTTTTGAAAACAATCATGATACATCCATCTAGTGTAATATATGAATCTTTCTAGTAGAAAATTCATATCAGATCATAGGATATCATATCAAGTCATAGGAGAAAATCCATATCAAATTATGAGTCTATTCATTTGTCATGCAATATAAAGAATGGAGTAAATTATTTCTTTTGAAATTACTTCAATCAGAGAGGTCAAAACATGAGTTACAAACGTTGCAAAGTATCATTCATCCATGACCAAAACAAAGCGCAATCAAAATGACAAACATAAAATATTGAATGAGTTGCACATATCAAATAAAGTATCCAATAACATGCTGCAATCGGAGAAAGCTGGTGAATCTTCTCCTATCGACTGGATTCGCAAGAAATCTATCTGAATCTTTCTCTGTCACGCCCCACACTTTTACTCATTCTCTTCCTTTCTTTCACTTTTACCTTTTCTGCCTCAAATTCACTCACTCTTCGCCTCCTATTCCATGAAATTTAACTTCCTGAAAGTCTTTACTCCAAATTGCTATTCAAGTAGTGGTAATTCAATAAATAACAGGTTAGGTTAACATGATATAAATCGTGTGAATGAGTTGTGCTAATATCAATAGAATTTTAAGAAAATTGAAACACTCAGAATAAACATAAATGAGTATTAGATGTGAATTAAGCCTCTGCTTTTGTTTGGGATCTTTTAAAACTATTAATAATTTCCAAGTAAATTGTATATGCCTTGCAGTGGGTAGTGTTTCATCTTCTTGGCAGGATTGAGCTCAAATTACTCATGGAAAAATTCAGTTTCCTTATAATTTTTTCCCAGTCTTGAAAGACGTTCCAATTTCATTTCTTACTCGATAATATAATATGACAAATCTGTCCCAAGCTCCAATAACGGGAGATTCTCGTATTGCATGCTCTGTTCTGTACAATAGAACATAAATTATACACATTTAAGAAGAGTTTTGAAGACTTGTTTCATATTGTTCTACTGAAGAGATTTTTTTTATATTCCGTTACCAATTGATGACTCATTGATAGCCAGAAATCTCATAAAATCAATTTGTGATACAATTCCAATTGTGAAATGTCAATTGAATCTGATAATATCACTGTTTATTTATTTATTTATTTATTCATTTATTTATTTATTTGTTTATCTATCTATCTATTTATTTATTTATCATTTACAATCAACTTGAGGACAAAGAAACAGACTACAGTCTAAAACTTCTTTTCATCCCAATTTCATAAAATAAATTGTCCAAATAAAGGTTATTTTCCAATTCTTCACTAATTTCCACATTTAAACAAACACTGTTAAATCCTTGGCGGATATTAACCATTGAAAAGCTGATAGAAGACAGTTTTATTTTGGCCTGCAATAAATACCAGCCGATCAAACAACCTATGAATCATCAATGCATAACACATCTTCAAAATAACAATGTTACAGTCAACCCGAAATAATATTCATTTCTATCAGAATCAGATTATGATTGACATTGAGTGTCGTTGATTGAAGTTAATTCAGTCCACATTGAAAATAGGCGATACCAACAGTTTATGTCCCTACTCCTATTTGATAGACGTGGTGATAAGCTATTGATCCGACTGAAGGATCAAATCGACCATATCATTCATCGCTCATTACTCATTCAGCTTTCAGCCCATTGTAGTAAGTTGAAAACGTATTGACGATCTCCTTTCAAATCCTTCCTCTGATTTCAACAAAAGTACTTATTCAATCTTATCAACTTTGAATATGATTAGTTACTTCAATACATAATAATGGACATCCCTCGTGATGATTGATTCAGCATCTCTGTATCACATCCCATTTTGATCGAAGAAGAGTGTACTTATGTGGCTGTTCCAGCCTTTGTTGTGAATTCTTAACTGAACGGATTAGATCCTTATTTGTCACTTCGATTTCGAGATAAGTTTTTGATAAATGGTCCTAGATAATGGATTATGGAAGTGATGGAATGTGATGCCAGTGGATTAGGTGTTGAATGTATGATTGATTGGAATTTGAGAAATGCATTTTTTCAATTCACCAACGGATGTTATATAACTAATGACTCAAAAGATTGTTATACATATTGTACAACATATCACACTGTTTGATAAGTAGTTGCACTATATTATCTTCATCCATTAAAATTACAGTGCGGAATATCTTTATAATGTATTTTTGTTATAAGTTAGGAAATTTTTCAAAGAATGATAAGAAGCTCCCGAAGATGCTCTCTAATGAATAGTCTCAATTTCATTTGCTCTCTGTGCTTAATTCAAGAATAAATATCTCGAATCAATTATTGCTTATCCTGTTATTGAATCTACAGAGTTCAATGCACCATTCATAATAGAATAACAGCTTACAAATTATGATCTCTATATGCATTTTCCGATGTGTATACGAAAAAAGATCACTATCTTATAATTTCCAGGCTGATTCTTGTACATTAGAACGACAGAATACAGCAGTTTATAGCAAGGTACCTAGAATGTATTCTAGGTACATTGGTTTATAGTATTTATCTATATAAATGAAAATCGAGCCTCAAATTTTGACATTCAATAACTTTTTTATGTGTGCACAGAATTTATGATTTTTAGTTGTGTTCGTTATGTTCAGGACCAGATTTATGGCCTATCAAATTTATAATCCGACTTCAGGACTTTTTCCTACGGTCCTTCAATGTTTACATGTAATCCTTATGGAAGAAGATTTGTGAGCTGGCCACACACAGAAATAAAAATCAGCTGTTTTAATCATTGCGTCATACAACAGCCGTCGGTAGATAGTAGACAAGAGTATGTGCTGCTCCATAACCGCCCATGTATTTTTAAACGCCCCGACTAAAAATGACAAAATGACTGTTCTGTGTGTAACTATCCAGCAGTGTGGCCTTAGGTTAAAGACTTACATGCTCTAAAGACATTGCTTTGTTTCGAATAATTATGCTGTCTTCGGTGTTCAGAATTAATTGATTTTTAGTAAATTATTAATTTTGCAGTTGGAAAATTATCTATGTAAATAAAATGCCGCATCGCGCCTCCTCAGGTGTACATCCAGCTAAAGTTTGTCATGAGATGCATTAAACTATTTGGCGGTACGAAGTTCGCCGGGCCAGCTAGTATATAATATAAAGAGATAGAATATAGCAGTATTATAGTAGTTTTATCTGATAAGAACACGCTGGCTATTATGAAACAAATAATTTTTGAATAATTATTATTCAAGCAAAGAATGTCCTCCTCCCTTTGTAAAATTTCTGCATTTCACAATTCCTGAGCATTGGTCGGCCAAAATAACTGGATCAAACTCAATCATAATAATGCTTCTTGAGCAAACAATCTGAACTTTTCTATTTCGGTTCAGTGAATTCAGCGATTTGTGGATGATTGAACTATAATAATGACGTTTCCACCTTATATAACATAGGTTTTTGTTTGAATTGTGAAGGTGCGATGCCTGCCTTTGCCTCCTTCACTCAGAGTTTGGCTGCTGGCAATTGCGATGCGATGGATTAGTGACCGACATCTGAAATCGTGACTTTTGAAATACGTGAAACACTCATTCTGTTTTCCCCCCGACTCCAGATATTCAGCTCTTTGTTGTCTGTTCACATACTCCACTTTGTTTCCAAGAGTTGGAATCGTAGAAAAATTAGAGGTTCCTCACCAACTTTTTCTGATATTCTTGGCAGTTGTTTCCGTCAACCTCAACCATTGATTTATGTCAAGTACCAAATAAACATAATATTGATGTTTAAATGGTGAAAACTGGTCATGCATGCATTACGAAAAGAATTGATTTCTCTGTTATTCTTTGACCAACCTTGATAAATAAGGTATCCTTCGTATATTGATGAAATTTTCTAACTTTTTTGTCTCTTGTAAATTTTCTGTAAAGTGAAAATTGTAAATTACCAGGATTATAACATATTACTGACGATTATAACATATACCAGATTTTCGTGAAATTTGCTATCAAAAATTTAAAATGGACGCCATTTTGAATTTGTACATAGAATTTTTTTTTATTTTATTTTTCAAAGTTGAGTCTTTATAGCATAAATAAATATTCATGCCAAATTCCAGATCAATACAAAATTTCGTTCTTGAGATAAAAATTCCTAAGTGTAAAAACAAAATGGCAGCTATAAGGATAACCGCTGAGTTTTGGACAATTCAAATACGACATTTGTAGTCTCCTATCATCCAGGAGCAATACCCTGAAATGTTCGACACTACTTCTGAAACACTCTGTATATACGCCTTTCATAGACTCCATTCGGAATCTTGATAGATAACTTTTATTCAATTAATTTTAGTTCAAGATATTTGATATCGGAGGAGAAATTTCATTCATGATGAAGCTTATTGAAAAATTGTGCTATGTTCCAATGTATTGAATATTATAATATTTTTTATTAGAAAGATAAAATAGAAACAATGTCTTCACAATACTGTACAATAATTACTCTCCAATCAGTATATTTAAGCGTACACCACCACAGTACAGTATATCTCATCTAAGAAAATGTTTTTGAGACTTTTCACTTTCATCACATTGATTCAGGTCATATTTTATAATATCTTACGAACTAAGTAAATTTTGCCGTTCTGATTCAATATAATATTGTACTATCATAATTAATTGTTGGATCATCGAAAAAAATTATTGTCAATTCTGTTACTCTACGATCTGTGACTGAACTACATAATCACTCCTATTGCAACATTCGAATCAACATTATTATCTCTAGCATATTAAATCAACAATGAAGTAATCCACCAACTTTCTTACAGTTGAATATTACAAAATAGTACATAAGTTGTCTGAGATTCCAATAATTCATGTGTGAAACACGAATATGTCCATGTATGAGGCAGCTAAGCCGTCTGGTCACTAAGCATAACACATGAAACATGAGTTCCGACCACTTTCCATTTCATCTACAATTTGCCGCAAGTTTCAGCAGCACTTTCTTCTCTCAACTGACCGACTTAACTGGCTCTCCCTCTCCACGTCTCCGTTTTATCACCACTCTCAATCTTCACCCATCTTTCAATAACGTTTGAATATGAACTGCACTCACTTTTCTTTATTCTGTTGTAGCTAATTATACACTTGTGCCGTCACGAGCACTTGGCTGCTGAGAGTTAGGGCTGGTGAACACCTGCGCCAGTCATAAGAAACGTCTATCTCTTGCTTTCATCTCATCGTACATTACCCAATTCATAGTGATTTGAATAATTGAGCCTTAACTCTATGACTTAATGTAGAGAGCTCTCATAATCCTGAGATCTGTAGTGCGATACTGTTACCAGAAGAAAAAATCCACGGATAGTTCCTTCTTTATTGCCCCACTATTGCATATCCGATTGGTATTTTCAAATTCAAATATGGTATTGTATCAACTTGATCAGAATTCAAGTGTGTGGGTGCTGGGCAAATGTTTATGCATCTCTATTCCAGAACTACTCATTTATTTTTAATAAAAGATAACTCGGACTAGTAGAAAAAAGATGGCTTACTAATAATAGGTTCCTACGGAAGTATATCAACATATTTGGAATCCACCACTCATTCTACTTCTATTTATCTATCGTTATCCTGTTCCAGCGTAGTATGTGGTGGCTATTTTTGTTCCGTCATAACTCGTTCTCTGCTTGTGTTGTGCATTCCCCCACCAGATAGATGCTTGGTGCTGGGCTGGCTAGCATACTCACTCCCTTCCATGCGTTCAAAACAGTACAGTGTATCTGCGTATGTTTCTGCATATACGTACTAATTTTGTTTCCGTGTATCTTGAGCTGAATGTGGGCTCAGATTTTTCGATGAATGTAATGAGGATAATTATCTTAATTACTAATAACTAATGGTACTTCAGAAAGATCGATAATTATAATTTTCTCAAACACTCTTTATCTTCTGTTTCATTTGTAAACATTATAGATTATTATGTTTTTATACGATCGACACAGTTTTCACGATTCAATAATAATATCTATCTTATAGCTTATTGAAACCTCTTTTTTATAGCTTATTAATCGAACCTCTTATATTGATTAATGTCCGTCACTAATTTCCTATATTGAATAAACTTTTTTCCGATCAAGGTTCTTCATAATCAATGAAATACTTTCATGTTATCATGTCAATGGTAAAAATTCTAATCAAATCAAATAGTATTTTATTCATCATTGCATTCATACAATATAAATAGTGTCATAGTAGAATAAAAGAATAATTCACAATAATCAATTGAGAAAGTCTTGAAATGAGTACGGGTTGATTGAAATTAAATGCCCACAACTCTTATTATTGTTTACAATAATAATTGTACCATGTCGTTTCATAAATTTGTTCAAATAAGAACATCTCCTGAAGAAGTGGATTTCATTCAGTACTTCTCAACTCAATAATTTAATTCGTTACTTCAATCTTCTTCAAGGATTAATGAGTTATCCTTGAAGGATAAACATTTACAATTATCAACACAATGATTTATTGGATTTTTACTGTTGTACACGAACAAAAAATACTTTCTCAATAATTTCTCAACCTCATAATTCCAGAGGATATACTGGAGGATATAATCCAGTGTTTACGGTCGCAGCTTGCAACCCACAATAGTTAGACAGCACAGACTAGGTCCTTTCCCACAATCATCTTGGTTCCCATACTACGTCATACCCAGCACTACAACTCTCATCTTACTGGGTTACGAGACACAATTTCCCATCCTTTCTATTGAAAAATAGTCTCATTGTTTCTCTTTTTCGATTATGTAAATACTTTTGGTAATTCACTCACTTTTGCTGAGGATATACGGTAAACAGAGATATCCTACCTCAGTATTCAGTACATTTTATATCAGTTGTTGACTGATCTAGTATCTTTCAACAAGGGTGGTATCTTTCAACAAGTTTGGTCTCACTTTCGTGAAGTGTATGATACCTAATTAGTAGACTGAGCAAGCAAGGGAAATTCATTTATAGCATCAGATATTGAATAGTTTCAGAGTATCCCTTCAAAGTATACCAATATTAGTTTCCACTCTACAATGAATTCACTTGAACACTCAGAACCTACTATTCAAATGTTTAAATGCTTTTCAAGCATCATTTGGATAATACTGATTTTTCAGGTTCTTCTTTGACAAGGATTATTATTCTATAATGATCATGTAAGAGACTATCATTGAATTATGATTATACCACACATCGTTTTTCTCTTATGGATTTGAAATGAGATAATCGTATCAAAGAATGATACACCTCAGGGAATAATTGGCTGGATGGAATATATAACTATTGTTCAGAGTTATAGGAATCAAATTGGGATGAATCGTACTATTGTCTATTATCTGCTCTAGTTTCTGCACCAATCCACTTTGGCGTGGGCTCCAGCAGATACTTTGTATCACATAGCTACTACTTGGGATTCTCACCCACCACAGAATTGACCTCCCACTAGTAGGAGTTAATGTAGGGTAAAAATTTTAGTCTGGAGTATGATATTCACCGTGCATAGTTTCCACTGTTCTTATTCAATACGGTACCAGTGACTCATCATCACTGATATCATTTTTCTGCCACACTTCAGTTATAATAGGGAAGGAGCAATACTTTGAGAGTGGAGTGAACCTTTGAAATATAAGTCGCAATGTGGAAATAGTTCCACAATCATAACTACAGATTTCGTCACTGCTACAGAAAGTCGAGCTGCTGAACTTGACAGAAGTGTATAATAAAAATGTAGAGCACTATGCATTTGTTCATATCGTGACCGACAATAAAACACAGATAGTGAAACAGAAATCAGTGGCTTCGACAGCACATAAAGTGCCATTCAATTTGTTCTAAATGGTGGTGCAGGAGTGCAATTCGTGCCTCGACACCATATTGTTACAGTTTGTAGTGCTGGACGCTAGACGATGGTCCAGCTGGGCTAGGAGATCATGTCTTGCGGCGTCCGACCACTCACCATTTGCATAATCGCGCTAGAAACGCGTGCAACTCTCGGGCAACGGACAGAGCTGCTCCATTGTGTCAGATTGCGGTCGTGACACAAATGTCCGCTGGTCACGTGACACAAATTCAAACACCATAAAGCGCAATAATCAACGAGGCCTTGTAGGTGGACGATGTAAGCTGTTACGAGATCCAGTGTAAGTTCAGAGAGCTTGTGCTCAACATACTGAACATTTTTAATAGTGTATGAGCAATATATTCTTACTTACTTTTTTCAATAGAGCTTGGTTCTACTTTGGATGTCCCTCCACAGGAATTAGGGGTTCACAAAGCTTGCAAATAGAAAATGTCTCAATTCAGAACAATTTTAAGCATGGAAAGTTTGGAAGACGATTAACAGTTGACAAACCACTTCGATTTCATGTTCTAATTGATATCAGGTGGTATAATCGAGAATTCACATTTCTTTGTCTATCAATCTACAGTATCAAAATTTGAAATTAGAATTATATAGTGTATTCCAGTTATTTATTTTTCAAGTGAAAATTATTGTGATGTAAACTCAACCCTAGGCTACTTTGAACATTTTATTAGACAACACTTAGGAACAGAAGAAGTTTTGGGCTAGCGCCTGTTTTTTCATTCCGATATTGTAATTTTTTATTCAATGAATGAATGAATAAATAGTTAAATAATAGGAAAAGAGATAATACAATACTATTAATTTTGGAAGTACACAATAATGTCCAACAGATATAAAACTTCGATTCCCTGTTATTGAAAGACATAATATACTAGTAATGACGTTGCTGAAACATACTGTATAATGATTGCTCATAGAACTTGTTCCAGTGCTCTGTCATACAGTTATGAAAACGTTTTTTCTATTACTTGGAGTTAAGAGAAGCGATAGTAATTTCAAAAGACTGATCATGAAAATCGACTTAAAAGAATAATGAATTGGAATGAATATACCAAACTGTGAAAACTTGAGGTGAGAGATACCTCACGAATACCTCATTTCCTTTGTTCAAGAGGTGTATCTAAGATTATAGATGAATGTGATAAGCGTCACGGAAAATGTAGAAACTCTCCTGTTATCCATAAAAATCCAATTCATTATTTTACAGTAGCATTTTGATAGACGACTGGAAACCATCCCTAGAAAAGCATTATCTCTTTTGAAGAAACTCTCCAGATTTTCGGAGTTTGATTTAATTTGAATAAATTTTCAACACCCGATGTTTCCCAACATTTCAACTACTCAATTCAACATTTTAGAACAGGAAAGCTATCAAGGAATGTTAGTTGTCGCCCTTGACTCTCACATACCGATCGTTTTTAGACAGAGCGTGTCTCCTTGAATGATGTGAGCTACTCCATTTAATCCAGTGTCTAGTAATCGAGTTGGAATAATTGGCAATGGAATTCTAGCCATCGCATAATATCCAATGGTAGACGTTCCGTGTTAAGTTCAGAAGTGTGAAACACAATTTATCCACTTAGATACCTGGTTTGATGGCGAGGGTGTAGAGGTTACAATAAAAATCAAGGCTACCTTGATATTTTCATGCGGCATTATCGTTTACCAGTATTGCAACGGTAGCTGTCTGCAGTGTTCTTTCTGCTTTGTCATTCTTATAGGTCTCGAAATAAGTACAAATAGCCTGCTCCATTGTCGTAGTTGCAATTGAAGTGAATGTGTCGGCTCCATCATCCAGTATTAAACGTAAGAAAATGACGCAGAATTTTCTTCCAATGATAGCGTGAGAAAAATCCTGAAGGAAGCTGGGACAAAGACTTTCATAATTGTATTTCCTCCGTCACTTATTCTGCTACTTCTTATCAACAATGTTGCTCATCTAAAATCAATCTATTGTCTCAATAGAAGCTGTCTAATAATTATTTTTCTCCATGAAGCTGAATGAGAATCTGAAACTGCATAAGAAATCCGATTACTCAAGGTAATGATGGAAATGCTATGGTCCATTTTTTTCGATTTGAGAATAGTATTACTTCATGAATTTTATAAATCAAAGTTCTCCATAGATAGAATCCTTCAATATCCTGAATAATATGATATCAAATAGGCTACGATTCCTAGAAACCTGTTGGGCAGGCCATAAACGACAGAACATTTTTGTTGAATATGTTGTGTATACGTATTATTATTATTTTTCTGACTCTAAATTTTGTAAAATTGCGTGAAAATTTTTCAATTATTAGTGATATGAGTGTAATATTTTTGTTTTGTATCCAGTTTCTCAACCTTCAAAATTCAAAATACTTAGTTTCTGTTGTTGTTGAGTGAAAAAGAACTAAATTTCAGAAAAGTGGAATCATAACCCCATTTTGGACTTTTAAAATATTATCTAAATTTGGTAGAGAAATAGTACAAGAAGTATCCTTTTCTCTCTCATTCAGTGCTTTCTTGTAAAAATTATAATAATAAAATATTATGATAATTATAATAATAAAAATGAAAGCATATTATGCTCGTCATGCATGTTGTGTCATCAGCGAGAGAGGCTTCGAACAAAAAAACAGCTGTTTGAAAACTGTTTCTAACATAAAATGAACAAAGAATGACAATAGATTTGATAAACCACTGAGAAAATGGAAAATTGTGATAAAAAATCATTTAACCTCAAATAGAGCAGCAAATAAAAAATAAAAAACAAAAAAATCAAATATACAAGATCATAAATTCAAGGAAATTTGCTATAAGCCTTTTGTTGTGATGATATAACAATTTATGACGACATGTGTGTACACATATTCAACACACTTGTCCTGTTGTTAGTGGCCAGCCTTAGACCGAAATCCTATTGCCATTTCTCGAATCGAATTGATTTTCTGTAGATTTTTCTATTCAACTATCAAAGTGCTGTCCGCTCTTGTTTGAATAGTAATAGTAAATTGTGAATAAGTGAAATATCTCAAGCGCAGGTCGAAAGGATAGTTCACACTCATGATTACATCCGAATCATTATAATTCTCCACTATTCTGGAAACTGAAATGCTAATGATGGCAGGATAATTACTATATCTGGAATCCAGTTTTCCTGGAGGTCGAAAATGTGTTCCAGTAGATTCAGAAGCGCTCAGATTCACTCAGTGTCTTATATGGCACTGCTTAGAAGCCTTTGCAATAATACGCGAGCTGAACAGATCGCATCTTTAGGCTTTCACGGTAATTTGGCTCGCACCTAAACAGCTCGGTTGACTAATGTCAAGTACACTCTAATCGGCTGAGAGATATCTGAAGGAAGGTCGTCAGAATCGGGAGAGGAGGGCTTTGTGAAAGCTTCTTAGAGGAAAACGCTATTGTCTGTGCTCGACCCCCGTGCAGCAGGCATTTCCACCGCCGGATGGTACACTCACAGCACTCATGGGATACATTTATTCTCCTACAACATGGAAGTAGGCCTACGTCAACTTATTAAATAAATACATAAATTTGGCTCGCAATCAAGATATCTTATTAGGGAGAAGGTGATTGTTAACCGTTGACTATATGATCAAGTCAACTACAGTTGAGCTAACTGGATAGCTAAGTTGGTTGATTACAGTTGAATAGATAAATTTGATGTCCTTGGACAATATAATCATAATGTCTCATAGTTATAGGCTCATCACATTCTGTTCTATGCAATTGCTGGACCTCCAACTGATAATATTATTTGTAGAAAAATATTACCGGTGATTGAATTTAATAATTTCGACATTCTGAATTCAAATTAAAGGATCAGTTTCCTAAAGCTTATAAGAGATTAATTTATTGCAATAATCATGAGGTAATCGATTTCATTTAATCATATTTCTCTCAAAATGTGTAGTATGTTGAACATACTATTAACAGACCATTCTACTGGGGGGTCATTGGGCAGGTCAGTTATTTATATGAATGATTATTACTCATTATTCATTTTTTGGAAAAAGAGCTCCAAAATTTATACTTTTCACTTCATCATCAGCCATAAATTATTTTATCGCCTTTTCAAATGCTAAATATGAGATCTCAAACATAATTACAATATCGTCTTCTTATTCTAAACAATCACAAGAAGTCGTAGTTGTAATCCTTTTTTTCACAAAAACATCTCCAAAATGCCTTTTAACCAAATGTTAGCGTGTTGAAGAGGTGTGTGGAAATGCTGTAGGGAAATTGCAGCGATATATCAGGAGTCACTTAAACCAAAGTCAGTTATATTAAAATACTCACTCACGACTTACGTGAGATAAATAGCTGTCAACAACCACCAAATAATACCAATATCTTTTTAAAGCGCCAAAATATCTACCTTTTAATAGACTGCTCTCCTATTTGGAAGACAGTTAACAAGCTAATCTTTTTATTCAATAGTTTACGATGGATATAGTAGAAAGAGAGGATAGATGAATAGTGTTATGGAGCAGAGTGAGAGGGACGAAGAATATGATAGTGAATGTAATACCGCAATGACCCCTGACCCACGCTTACTACACTACTCCTACTCCAAGGCCACAGCTGACCGTACATTGTTTACGGCGGAATATAATCTACTTTTGCTCTTTTACCATTCCTTTGACACAGTTGTTTATTCATAGTAACGTTTCGCCCGCACTGAAAGGTTGCTCTCAAGCGCCTTATTGAACCTATTACGTTTACCCTTTTAACAAGGTGATAGGAGAATTAAACTGTATTAGGTTATAAACAACGCGCTGTGGATATTTTATTGTCTCCCGTTAAGGAAATTCCTATTTGTCTCTTCTAATGGTTTTGGTTTCTAGTTTTGTCTGAGGTTTTAGTTTCTTACATACCCACATTGAGGGTACAGGTAATATTAGGTTGTTGTGATATCAATCAAACTGAACGAGTTTGCTGTTTCTGTAGCTTATTTATCAAAGGTTAAGAAATAATTGAAAATATATGTTTAAAATTAATCAAATTTCAATTTTGTAGAAGGCTATTTTTAAAACTGGAACAAACAATCATGCATATACGTTAGAAGTCAGAAGGATGTTCAGTAAGAATTCAGATATATCGAAGAAAATATTCATCTCATTATCAAAAGATTTATCTATTCTAGAAAGAATGTCTTGAATCACGTATAATTTATATTATATCTAGTCAGGATTTGGAATGAGAATCCACGATGTCTTTGATCTAGAAATATCTTTAAAATCAAGAGTTTCTAAAGTTAATGGAAGATAACAATTTGTAGTGTACAAAATATACAAATTCCTGTCAATGACACCGCACTCATTAGAAAGTAAGAGGTGGAATACAAGTCGTGTTGCAAACAAACTAGCAGTAATAAGTAGCTAATGGTAATATGGCTGGCTGAGACATTGATTTCACCTGACGTTACAAGCTGAATAGTGAACAGATAATGTCTTATGTCTGAAACAGCAGATAGCTACTTACATTAGTACATTACAAACTGAAAAGCCTCATAAATCTTGAGCTGAAAAATTGAGTTTGTTGACGTCTGTTATTGCAATAAATTGTGGTTGATTAAGAGGATAAAATGTCGTTACAACCCTGATGTAGAGCGATTCTTACTCGTTTATTGTGAGAATCTCATCGAATAAGTACTTCTCCAATATCACTTTTGCATTTTGGGATATCCCGGTAACGTAGTATAAATTGTTGAAAAATCAATATTATTGAGTTACTCAAATAAAATATAATGAAAACGACTTCATATTGTTAGAATCACTTATTCATTGAAACAATTTCCGCTACTAGTTTCGGTTATTATAAATCAAATCAAATCAAACTTATTCACCAATTAACAACAGTGTTAAAAGAAAACAAATAAATAGTTTTTTGTAAAATAGTTGGCCTCTCTAGAAAAAGAAATCTTGAGCTCTATCGATTGATAAACTATCAATATTTAGTTAACTAAAAGCTCAAACATTCAGCAACGGAATATTATTATAGTTAAGATGACGTTTCACGATTGGTCATCAGCTGTTGACCTATAGAGGTTGAGCTCTACTGCTGTCACTGGCCCAAACAAGAATGCTTGGAATATAATTTGTGTCTCGTCTCGGCCAATGAGAGTAGAGCTCAACCTCCATTGGGGAACAGCCAATGGCAAATCTCATGGCTTTACCCACACTTAATATTCTTCTTCTCTAAGCTGTTCAAGCTTCCAATTGACTAGAGATTGGTAACAACCGGAACCAGTATCTCAAATTATTGCCTGATAAATTAGTGGCAATATCAAGACGTTTTCATTCAATATGGATATGTATATCACAATATCACCTCCACATCAACATACAAAGTCATTTATCTTACTTTGAAATTTTTAAAATATTGGTGGAGATTGAAATTCTCGAATCTGATTTCATTGGAATATGACTTAGAAGATGAATACGAATTATTTTAAGTGATAAAATTCAAATTTCTCAAGACTTGCAAACTAGACATATATTGTAGCGTTGTGTATCTACAGCCATGCAGCAATGCAGCTATAACAGCCTGTCTAGCAATACTTTAACATCAATTATTTCATATCAATATCAAATAAAATAATGTTGTATTGAAGTCTTGCTTTTCAAGAGCAATAGGCTACGAGAATAACAAAATTATCAATGAAACAAGAAAATATATATTCAAAAATAATAATTATTATAGTCTTTTTTCGGAATCTATATAGTATTAAATTATCAAAGCGGGATACTGAAGGAAACATTTAAAAAGAACAGAACCAGAATAGAAGATATCCCTGTATAATTTATTGAAATCTCAGTGATCCTCCAGACATTCAAACATTGAGTGATGGAAGTCCATGTGAACTTTCCACTCCACATGCGCCCTGCTACTTTCAATTACCTCAACTCATGTAGCTTGTACTTTCAACTCGCCTCTTGCCTCTTTCGTGTTGCTTCTTGCAACTCTCCACTTGCCCTTCTTTGAGTATTCTTTTTACATGCAACGAGCCTCTTAAATCTCTCCACTTGCTCTGCCTTGGATTTTTTCCGCATGCAACTTACTTCTCATACCTTTCCACTTGCACTACATTGGATTCTTTCCACATACAACTCACCTCATACCTTTCTACTTGCTCTGAATTGTATGTTTTTCCACATGCAACTTAAATTTTACGTACATCTCTCCACTTGCACTGCATCGGATTTTACCTATATGTAACTCACCTCTTATACCTTTCCACTTGCCCTGCATTGGATTATTTCCACATGCGAATTTCCTCTCATATCTTTCTACTTGCTCTGCATTGTATGTTTTTCCACATGCAACTTACCTCATACACCTTTCCACTTGCCCTGCATTGGATCTCCTCTACATGCAACTTACCTCTTATTCCTTTCCATTTGCCCTGCATTGGATGCTCTTTGTACATACAACTTACCTCTTATTCCTTCCCACTTGCCCTGCATTGGATGCTCTTTCTACATGCAACTTACCTATTCTACCTTTCCACTTGCCCTCCATTGGATGCTCTTTCTACATGCAACTTACCTCTACTACCTTTCCACTTGCCCTGCATTGGATTATTTCCACATGCGAATTTCCTCTCATATCTTTCCACTTGACCTGCATTGGATTCTTTCCATATGCAACTTTCTTCTCATATCTTTCCACTCGCACTACATTGAATTCTTTCCACATGCATCTTACCTCATACCTTTCCACTTGCACTACATTGGATTCTTTCCACATACAACTTTCCTCATACATCAGCTGTCCACTTGCACTACATTGGATTCTTTCCACATGCAACTTTCCTCTCATATCTTTTCACTTGCACTACATTGGATTCTTTCCATATGCAACTTACCTCATACATACAACTCTCAACTTGCACTGCATCGGATTTTACTTTCATGCAACTCATCTCTTATATCTTTCCACTTGTACTGCATTGGATTCTCTCTTCATGCAACTTACCTCTCATATATTTCCACTTGCACTGCATTGGATTTCCTCTACATGCAACTTACCTCTTATAGCTTTCCACTTACACTACATTGGATTCTTTCTACATGCAACTTGTGGATGCAACATACAAATCTTGTATACCTTTCCACTTGCCCTGCATTGGATGCTCTTTCCACATGCAACTTACCTCTTATACCTCTCCACTTGCCCTGCATTGGGTGTCCCGGGACAGTTGCAAGTAGTATTTACTGAGCCGATCTCCTTGAGCGGCTGCGAGAGAGAAAGTTGTATCGCATTCGGCAGTTGGACAGTAGCGGCTGCAGCAACCTTACTTAACCCACTTTAAGCCTGTTATCACAGCCGGTGATCATCATAATTTATTATTATTGCCGGCCGAGAATGATATTTGATAGGGCCTCAGTTAGGTGCACCACGCTCATTCTTTGTCTTCAAGATCCCATCAGGTAGATGTTTGATTAGAAAAAGTTGTCAAAAACTTTGTAATCCGAGTCACAAACCTCTGGACCTAAACATGATTTTGGTAGTAACTTCTGATAATATCACTCTCCCTTTCACTTGTCTCAATAAAAAGTATTTATTATTATTCAATAGTTACAGCATTCAATAGTTTTCAACCGACTCAATAAAATAGTATTCATTATAAAGCAACTATAATTTGTTTATCATCAAGCCTATATCATTCAAGCTGGTTCCGCACACAACAGTGATAGTGAACAGTGGAAATATCATTCACATGAGTTCTAATGGTATTATTCATACTCACTCGGCCGGGCTGAGTGGAATAGTCCAATTAGAACTAGTGGGAATCAAATTGTCACTGTTTATTGTCAATGTTGTATACGAATCCCGCTTATTTCTGCGAGAAAGATGGTTTTTATCGTTTTTGATTTGGTTAATAACATTTCGATTGATAATTTGACATCTTGTGGGACTGGACTCCCCAAAAAACCTAATTTTGGAAGTCCTGTGAGGTTGGGACAACTGACTAAGATATGCATACTCTACATTGCACGTAACAAAATAGTGGATTTCTATAGTCGATTTTAAGCAGAGAAAGTAGAATAAGAATAAGTTCTAGTTTCTCTAGTTCTGAGAGACAATGTAAATAATATATAATCTTAAACAAAATGTATGTAAACATGCATGCGCATATGAAAGTTAATCTTTGAGCAGCAAGAGCGCTTCACAGTAGTCACCTTTACATCTTTCTCATAGACTATTCAGAAGACAAAGCGTGATTCAGTTTTTTCATGGAAGCATTGTGGACTGAGGATAACAGCAATAATTATTGTGGAAAACAGCGGATAGAAGTAGACATTACTTTCATACGCAAATAAGCGCAAGCTATAATATGTTATTTTTGGCTCTACTTTTGATGGACAGGCTATAGAAGTATATGGCACTAGTTTGGTAATGGAATTGTGGACTGCTCGTAATTTTTACGGGCCTTAAAATTCTTATGCAATAGGCCCATGTTAAAAGAAACATAAATTTACTTATAAGCTTTGGCTTGGTTTTCATTGCATTCAGGGCTTAAAGTTATAGAGCTCATGAATGATATCGAAAGGTCATGTGTTGTAAAATGTATTCAAATAAGCTTTAGAGTGGTCATTTCATAATATTGTCTGATCTTTTTTGATAGTGATTCAAGTCATTGAGAGAAAACTCACACTTTATGTTAAATGAGATCTAGTTAAATATCCGATATTCATCTTATTGATGATCAACTTAGAAAAATGCAAATTCATTTCGACTAAATCAATAATCCAGTTGCCATTGGATTGGATTAAATATCAGTAGAATTGTGATATTTCACTCAGTTGAACTAGAAGCCTGATGGTTTCTACTGAAATGAGACAATTTGAGAACGTCATAAAATAAATTAGAAATAAGTTTTATGAATAAAATAGGTCATTAATAAAATTATGCAAGTTTCCTAATGATATTGCACTACTATGCTGATATGTACCTTTGACAATATCCTAGGCTGTATAAATTTAATGTATATTCATAATTTAATGTCAATTATTGCTCAACATCATGTATCACTGAATTAAATCGACATCGTAACTTATATAGTCAATGTGTTTCAACAGCGATGCGAGTATGTCAACTGATTTTATCATTACCATACCCCTTTTACCATCGGAAGGTATGCTATATGCTACAAATTGAGGAATCTAGAATCATACATCTATCCAAAAACGGTTTCTCATGATGTGCGATCAGTGGGAAAGATATAGAGAGGGAAAGTCAATTTATCCAATATGTATTCAAATTAATGCAGATCATGTAAATGATTTGTTGATTTAGCCTTGAAGAAGCCACGTATGTGAAGCAATCTTTGAATTGGAATAAGCTTGTTGAGAATAAGCATTAACCGGTAATAAGAGAGTGGATGATCTTAAATACATGTATTAAAGATCTGAACGTTGATATCATGAATACTAGCCGATGAACAGATAGCTCTGAAGTTATAACGATGGGCGTACTGCCAGAAATCATCATGAAAAGTGGATGGAATAGATCAGCTTTGTAGCTGTTTACTTACCGCTAAAGTATTGCATCAGAGGAGGGAAATGTCACGACCGTTTCCAGTCCGCTATTCATGGCTAGATCTTGTGCACATCTTTTGAAAGCATTAACGTTTTCACGTGTCGAATGCGTTACAAGGACGAGTCACCACTCACTACACTCAAATGTTGAGTTGCAGTTCACAAAAAGCGAAATTCGAAGGGATGTTCGATAATAATTTATCAGAGCAGATGGGTGTCACGATCTGCCAATGAAATGTCTAGAAACTGTGTCTCTTCTCAGGCATCATCGTAGTGAATGAGCTCGTTCTTAAAAAAAACTGATCAAAGATCATTGTCATACTCAGAACTTTTACTAGCAACGGATTAGCAGCATCGATCGTATCCCATTCTAAAAAGCGTTATCGACTTCTGAGCAATTTTTTCTTATTCATATATAGTAAGTTTGGATGTATGATGCTATTGAACATTAGTTGAACTACTGGATAATAAGGATAACTGGTAAATCATAAGCATACAGAGTAAATCAGTCAAAATAAGAGCTGAATTGAATGTAGAACCGCTATTGGATATTCTGAAGATATATCGGGACAGTTGGTCTACTCATTTATTCAGAATGCCATCCAATAAGCTCCCAATATATTAGCATGGGAGTACAAACCCGAAGGAAAGCAAGGCATATGGAGACCAAGAAATAAATGGATGCCGGTACAGGTCAATAGAGCCTAATCCTTGTAAGATGATGACGATGATGATGAGTGAATCATAAGGAATATATTGTTTATGTTGAAAAATTAGAGTATAAATAATTTCTATTTTTTCCATTATGAGCATAAGATTATTGGTTCCTGTGAAGTAATATACTTCTGTAGCACTGGATTATAGTGAGGATAAAATTTATTAAGAGCTCCATTCCAAAACCTACTAAGTCACTTTTTCCGATTTCTGTTTTTCAGGTTATTGAATTTTAATACGAAAGTATTGATAGGATAGTACACAACTGAACAGCATATCGACTTGAAATCCCAAAATACTTGGATCATGTATATATTAAAATTTGATGTCTCGTATGATTCATGATATTTTATATGAATCTCTGAAGCAAGATCACTTTAGTCAAAGAACAACGGAGCAATAAGACAAGAATGAAGATGCAAAATGAAGAGAACTGAATCATTAATCCATTATTGAGAATCTACAAGCATTACTATAAAATAGTTTAAACTTTAAAATTATTAAACTTTATTGTTGATAATAATATAGTGAATGTAAATTATGTATCTATTTTGAAGAGACAATAAAGCAATTTCAGTCAGTTTCGGATCGCGAATTATTGTGGAGCAGGGATACCTGTCAACATCCGACTGCTGACAGATTTTTCATGGAACATAGACCACATAATCATACTATAACAAAACACTGAACATTCAAGTCATTAAAAACCAGCTGGAAATAGTTGACTCCAATTATTGCATTTTAGTGTTGATATAACGGTAGTTCAAGAGAAATAATAGCCCGATATTGTCTGGAATGAGGTTATAAAGTGCAATTTTCATCATTGTTTGTCCCACTTGGAGAATTTTTGTCGCCGTTATCTTTGAACTGATATCTGGAACAATCGGGTCGCAATCGGAACCTGACCTCTGCAGTCGGGAGGAATTGGTTCGGAAAGCGGTGGCAAAGTGTCGCAACTTGTGGGCGGGAGTAAGTTGCCACTGGTGTTACCTCATGCACCCTTCACCTTTACAACCCTACCCCCTCCCACTAGCTTACACCACTATAGAATACTTCACCACTGCAATCAACCAACCATTACAAGTATAGGACAACCGAGAGTTGACCTCAACAACACACTGTATAGAATATATGGCTTTTCTCTGAGAATTCACCGACAGGCTCCTGCTCTAAGAGGCGAAAGTGAATTGCAGGCATTTTTGTGTATATTGACACAGCTATTTTATGATTTGAATAGGGAAAGTTGACAAACAGTATCATGATAACGTAATGATCGAGTTGAACTGTCCGGATAAAGTGAAAAAAGATGAAGTGAAGTTTACTGATTCAAAGAAAATTAGTGTAAAGGTTTCAAATTTGAAAGAATATTGTAAAGGACAAAGATATATGTATTTGAGAGAATTGAATAGCTGCTCCTTTATTGTGACCAAATTTCAAATTTAAATTGTATCACAAATCTCCATTTAGAATGAGAGTTTGCCGATGTTTGCATCTTGATCACAATTTGTCATTGGTGATCTGCTTTTCCATAATATTCAAGAGGTAATTGTTTCATCAAATCCATTGATTTTGTGTAGGTTAAAGTAATAATAGTGAGTTAAAATCTTCAAATTCAGAGAGTTTAAGCTTAGTATGCGATATCGTGACTTGCTTGTTTTATTTGTGTAAATTTTATTAGTTTGAGTATTATATAATGCAATTCTTACTTTTACAGGTAATGTTGGTCGAAGATGCTTCCTGTGATACGTGAGATTTCTACATTATTTGATAATTAAGCATGATTTAGGATTAAGTAAGTGCGGTTTGAACGATATACTGTGGAGAGATAACAATGATGAGATTATATTGCCCCTTTTAAAACAATTAATCGATTTCCAATATAGCTTTGATGAATGGTTTCGTACTGCATGTTTTATGTGTGGAAGACCCTGCATTTCTAAAGAAAAGCAAGGATGAATGAACCGAAATTAGTTGAAAAAAAGTGATTCCATAGTTCCTTCTTCTTCTATACTATCTCTCTCTCTCTCTTCTGTACTATGAAATCACTTTTTTACTAACGAATCGAGTATCCCTAATACGTTATTAGAACCGAAGTTGATACAATCAATAAATTTATGTTATATCTGTTTAGTTCTCATTGTTCTTCCATGTATTTTAAATGTGATGTAAGAACTAAAGTATACAATATCCATGCCAGGAATGAGTATGTAGATGAATGATGTCTATAAGACTGATTCTCTACTATCACACTCAATCTTCATTGCAGTACAAGAATCCAATTTACATGAGAGTGCAGAATGTAATCTTGAAGGTATTGTGAAACATTCAAAGATAAATCTGCAATAAAACTGTTAGTTTATATCATGTATCATCAACCTGAAATAGCAATTATCATCCACGTGTAAGACTTTGAAGGGAAAAATAGATGTAACATTAGAAAAATAACATTTTTCTGCCAGCATGTCCCCTCATAAGGATAGATCAGCTTTCAACATTGGCGGATTGCGAATATGTCATTCGCGATTGTAACATTTTCTCCTACTGAGAAAATCAATATTAGTCACCTTATTAGTTTTTAGTACAAGTATCAAACATGTTCCTATTCTATTATGATCACTTTTCAATAGTCGATGAGGTTATTGATTCATAATACAATCCGTACATCCACTCATGTGCATTGCACACATGATTGCATGCATCTCATACAAGAAGCGGAATAATATGAGTTAAGTTGAATTTATTTATATTTGGATTATCAGGTTTGGCTTTTTGTTGGTAGTTTTAATACTCTCTGTAAAAATACAGTTTGTGTTAACACAGAGAAAATCAAGTAGAGTCATTCTGGTATTCTACTGGTATTAAACATTAATACCATTCTACTAGTATTAAACATTGTATTTTGATCAGATCATTCGCCTAAGAGATGGTGATTAATATTATTTATGACTGACAGAAATTACAACTAATTAATATAATGATTAGAACGATTATGCATTACCAATGAATAGATAGGCTACTGCTATCACTATACAATGGTTATGAATTACGAAATTAAGATTGTGAAAATGTAAAGCACCTTGTTTTTTTAAAAGAAAAGTTAACGAGAAGCTGAAATGAATAAACCGAAATTAATAAAATCAATAAACTCCTGTTACATCTGTTAAGTTCTCATTCATTAGTGTATTTTTTAATGTAATGTGAGAACTCAAGTATTTTAAGTTATTTGTCGATCATATTTTCCGTGACCATTTTAAGATATCCTCAGACAATATGCCACGAGTTGTTCACTTATTATCTTAGCTTGATGTATCCTCTTCCGTAATATTTGCATACCGGTACAGTTTACATATATGAGACTTTTTCAACTGCTAGTTTAGAAAAAGTCCACCTGTAGCACATATTATTGAACACAAGTCAGTATTATCAGACAAGCAATGTCCGTCAGTATCAGTGATCGAGTTTAGCTTCACCACATATGAAACAAGCGGCCACCAGTGTCAGTTTCGTATCGAGGAGTGGTTATTCAGGGGAAGACTGGTCCATCGCCTACGGCAAGGAAAACTGCATACGGCCTCGCCTTACCCTTTTCATGTACAATTGCCAGCACTGCTGAACAAACCAATAACAATTTGCAATTTTCTAAGCAGAACACTTCGATCAAATTGGATCTAAGACTAGATTCTCTCGCATTCAGATGCTTGAAACAAATATTACTTTTGGAAGAAGTTGTAACTATTGGTGTTTTATTGAACAACATGAAGGATCTCAGAATCCAATTATTTCAAATGTACACTTTTTCTCTAACACATAAAAATAATATAAAGATTTTATAAGAATAAGCATCATGCCTCTTCTAAACCAGATTGAATAATTCTGTCTAATAGTTCAGCTTCAGGCTGTGAAAAGACTGAAAGTAAACTTTTTACTGATTATATTTTTCGATTTGTAAATCATCAAGCTATCAAAATGAAAACGTTTTCTCGGGAAAACTTTTTTTCTCCGATCATTACTTTTTGAGATATGAACGCCTAAAGTTCAAATTTTTGGGACAGAACATCTCAAATTCGGTAAGAGATGCATCCATGTTATTTAGAGGTTTATATTACAGAGGAAGATTGAATAAAACAAAACATTTTTGAAAATATCAATATTTTTGAGAAAGTAATAGAAATTACAAAAAAAAACTCAACTAAAAGTTATTTTTGGTCATTTCTAGTAAATTGAATGACTTTCTCAAAATTCATATTTTTAGAAAATTTTTGTTTTATTCAATCAACAATACCTTGAAGAAGTTATCCCCTGAATCACATTGATTTTTATTGATTCTTCCCTGACCCAAATGCATTGGCGAAAACTGAATTCACAAAACTTTGGGGTGCAGGATGGCTTGGATATTTTTTATATTGAAAGAGTTTCTCATTCAACCTGGAAGAGTTACAATTCAATACTCTGTATTAGTTTATTAGTATTATATGTATTTGTTTATCTGTATTCGTATTATTGGTGATGTTGTCTTCCTTGTTGGTGATGTTGTCTTATTTAAAATGACCTCCTCCTTTTCTCGAACAGAAATTCATCTGAACTAGTGTATTCTATTTCACAAATCTCCTGATTAAAACAATAAATTGAAAACAATTATAGTTTTTCCTATCATGAAAACAGCAGAATCAATCCTTATACTGATAAACTAATAAGAAATGACCAGAATTGGTGAAAATGATATCGATTATTTGTTTTTCAAAATATATAGATTCTGTCGTTAGTTTTCATATAAGATGTCGAGAGGAATGATAGGAGAATGATATTATTTGTTTTTCATCAGATATAGTTTCTGTCATTACTTTTCATATAAGAAGTCGAGAGGAATAATTATTAAGGACCAATATATACTTCTTGAATGAAATAAATAAATACGAATCAAAATAGCAATTTGCTGATGTTAGTGAAGAATTTATTAAGCTACAATAAATTCGAAAATGTTTTTCTTGCAGATGCTGTTTTTACAAGTTTATCTGAAGTGTTTCTAACATTTACCACCACATTCACTCTTGTTTATTATTGGAGAGTGCTCTTACGAGATGACGCAACGTTCATACTCTCATCTGAGCAAAATAAGATTAGGGAGGAGCAGTAAACATCATTTTTTTGTAAAATGATACACGTTAGCAAGGCCGCAGCAGCTTGAGACAGCCAAGTTGATGCCCTGGGCAAGGTCGTTTGACAACTCTGTCCGGTTATAATCTCCTCCTATTTTTATTCCATTTATAAAACTTTTTCATCTCGGCAGATGGCGAATCTTAGATCATGAACAGTGAAAAATTCCGTTCGAGCTACAAGTTTTCTAAACGACCGTATCTCATTGTGATTTATCCACTGGCGAAAATCCCATTCTACTCGATCCAACAACAAACCCGCGAGGAACATGTTCCAGTCGAAATTTGCGCTTTCTAAAGTTCAAAGTTGAAGGACAATGTGTTTCTCAGTTCAGAATCAGCGTGTGGTATCATTTCACGCAGATTTTCATATTAGATCACACTTGGTCCGCGCCTTTCTTAGATCTTAGATGAGATCAAGATATTTCAGGTACATGTGACGTCATACTGCTGTTACAAAGTGGACTTTGTGTAGATTCAATCGATCATTTCAGAAGAATCAATATATTCTACATTCCCCATCATCAATCAAACCGCCTATCAGCTACAATAAAAGCTAGAATTTAACAAATTTCAAAGATTATTCACTGAATGTATAATGTTTTCTCTTTTTTGATCTATCAATTTTTGTTCAACTTTTATTACACTGAAAAATGGTTAGTTTACCGGCGCTCTGCAGGGCTTTCCAGTGTATTTCTCATATTCTATATTTAGTCATTTATTTTATTTCAGTTTTATTGCATTAAAAGTTTTTGTTTTTAAATAATGTAGTATGACAAGAATGAATTAAATTCAATTTTGAGTAGAAATATAGACCTAAATTTAGCGGACACCATTGTAATTGGAAGTGAACGTACCATAGTACTTCTCAACATTCCTCATAAATTCAATTCATAAATCGTTGGATCGAAACAAGAGGAAATACATGATGGCAATAATTTATTCATCTTTAGAGTGATGATTATTCATTCACGTACGAAATAAACCCTTTCATTGGCAGTCCATATTTTGAATGTTTCTTTATTGTCTCTTCTACGATGCTTTGCAGGTACTCAAGTTCACCACTGGGTTATTGAATAAAACTATGACTTTCAAACTTTATTGCTCTTTCACAATATAAATAAATGTTTGTGTAACTCTCAGGTTTGTCCTGTACTGAGACTTCAACAAGCCACTACAAGCAAAACGCAATAAACAATTTCAAAAGATTAATTGCTTTAAAAGAATCGTTCAGGACATTAATAGAGCCAAACCCTTTTCTTTCAATGGAGTCTGGCTGATATAAGTCTACAGGCTCCTCCAAATACAGTCCTTATAGGTCTTTAGAGCTAATCAATATTTCCGAAACTTTCATGAAGGGCTAACCCAATAAGAGTTTCACCGAGTATCATTGTTCATTGTAGTTACAGTGTATGAAAAACGGTAGCTTCTACTAATAGAAAATCTTGAGTTTGAGCATTATGTAACGTAATACTCATATAACTTTACGAGCTAGAAACGATATCAATTTCTCCTTATAAGCTCCCATGTTACTTGTAGCCAAGTTATGTAATACTTACTTTTTCTGTTTTCAAACACATTCTCGAACATATTCTTCATCACAAATATTTCAATTCTATTAACAATTTGAATTGAAATTATATTAAATTTCACTCCATGAATGAAGATGGACTAGGCATATGCTATCATATTACTTTGATTCATCTGTATATTATTCCAGCAGCAGTCGAAAGAGAATCTTACGAAGATCTGAGAAGTGAATTTCCAGTCGTACATGAGAAGAAAAATTTGCAGAGCTTGTTGTGAGATGATGACGAATCGTGAAGACAGAGTTTCCCTGGTTATATGATAGATCTGGATACTAGCCGGGAGATCTCCACTGTTTCTTCATACGACTTTTTCCAGCGTGTATCAATTTTTTTCACTAATCGAATTTTCATGGTGATTTGTGAGGCATCCATCGCATTGCTACGTGGATCACCTCTGCCGCCGTCTGTCATTGCCCCTTCAGCAACGCTGAGCCGACAATTGACGTGCGATGATCGTGTTGTCTGAAAAAACAGCCAGCAAATTTAGAGAGAGGCCTCCGAAAGAGAGCTGAAGCATAAGTTCGCCTTCATGACTGTCGTTCTTGGTCCATTGTCGGTTTCCAGAACACTGTCTCCCTGTTCATTGTCGTTAACAGCCGATACAAAGTCGATGTGTTGAGCCTCAAAGGTGCGCGCATCCTTCCGCATTCGTATAGTGTCTGTCAATGGATGCATCTCATGTTTTCTTATTCGTTCATTGAATCAGAATATGGACTCCATCGTATCCCATTTCCTAATTTTCAGTTTGCAAGTTAATGCTTCTCATCTAACATATAGAACCAATCTATAATCAATCTATTTTCAATGATAAAATCACCTATCGGAGAAAATATCATTGATACTTCTCGCTTTGTCCAGAATTTTTAATCAATTGATTTAGATATTTCAATATCTGAAAATTTGAATATTCAAAGTTTCTTCAATTTCCTCAATTGTTCTCTATCATGAGGAGTTACTTATGTCACTAATAGAGAAGAAAACTATTATAATAATGAAAATAAGTAAGCCTACAGCTGAAGATGTGTTTTTCAACAACCGCTCTCATTTGACAAAAATAAAACTTTCAAGTTTAAACTGATGACAATAATCCAACTTTTCTAAGTGCACAAAATTTTCCTGAAAGTAATTATTCCAGCGTTCATTAAGAGTTCTTCAACAACCATAATACGCACTTTTTGTATAATCAGCTCTATGATAGTAAAACAGCTCTTTTTTAATAATATCAACTTTATTTTCAACTAGCAAGTAACCCGTGCTCCACAAGGGTCTAATTGAAAACTTGATAAACTGAAATTTGACCAAATTAAATCTTGAAGAATTTAAAATAAGCCTATAACTATCCTCGATAAATTACGAACCTATAATTTGCAAAATTTCAAGATAATCAGTCCAGCAGTTCAGACGTGATGATACGTCATTCGTGAATTTCCCATCCCGTACGTGTATAAGCCGATCCTTTCCTTCATTATATTATAGATAAATGATAAGAAACAATTTTTTATTTTGCTGTCCTTCATGATTTTCTTGTGTAAAGTGTTATTCATGAATTTATTATGATGGTATACGACATCAACAATGGATTATTAAGAACGTGATTTAAACTCCCGCAGTACCCACTCTGAAAAGCAAGGGCGTTCATTCGAAGACAAGGTTCCCATGTCAAGTGCTGTTCAATAACCCTCCCACATATCAAGGAGATCATTAATTCAACCACTAAGCGAACCTGACAATTTGCACGTCACTATTGATACATAAGCTTATTGCTCCCAATTCAAAGACCTCAGAGTTCTATTGAAGCGTAGAAACAGCAATTGGTCCCGAAGAAAACATGTGTTGTAATGTACATTGAGGATATTGCAAGACGGAGGGTGATTAATCAAAGTCAGCCAACAAGTGAACAATTATTAGCTCATGCTTTGTTTTTGGCCAGCAAAACATGCAGCAATTAAGATTATATTGAGCGGATTCTAATGTATCCCAAGCTAATCCTTGCCTTGAAGCGAAGCTCAGTCTGGAACCATTGAGCATGAATATTCTCTTCATAACGTGAGGTCAGTTTGAGTTCAGTAAAAAACATGATTCGATGATTGTCCTAATCGGATAGTTGGACCTCCCTCTATTCGTAAACAGAATCGATACTAGCATTATTTGAAGTTGTTCTATGATCTCGATCAATTTTTCTTTCGACTTAGCCAACTGGCTCTGGGCAAGGTCTTTCTGATTAACGTCCGCATTCAGCTGCTGCCGGGCTTTACTTTTTCAATACAAGGCATGACTTTTTTGTTGAAGTTGAGTTCTAGCTTCTGTATTCAATCAATAGGAGTAGGAAACTTATCTTATAGCCTTAGAGTACATGTAAATTTTAAACTGTGAATATGTTATAATGGGCATTCCGATTCCACAATCCTTTTTTTCTAACAATGAAATATTCTTCTCTCATGCTATATTGCAGATAGTAGTGGTAAGTGTATTTCTAAAGCCGTGTCCACACTGAATAAATGTTCCACATACATGTTCGACAAACATGTTTTTTGAAACATTTTGTGCAAATTTTATTATTTTTGACAAACAATGTTTGCTCATGGCCAGTGTGAACGAGTCACCAAACAAAATATTTGAACAGGAGAACTGGTTTTATGTTTTACAGCTGTCAGCACTGAAAATGTTTGGGAAAACAGTAATATTTTTGACAAACAATGATTGTCCAAACTTTTTAGAATGTTTCTCCCTGAGCTCCTCAACAAACATGTTTGTCGAACATTTGTTCAGTGTGGACACGGCTTCACACTGTTTCAATGTTTGTCAGAGCCATCTATTCAATTTTCAACCAGCAAAGCTATCAGGACATGAAAAGCAAAATTATCTAATGATATTTTATCATTTACCACATGGGATTGTGTAAGTCGACCATGGGTGTTCTGCTTGATAGAATTTGATTGTTCATATGGAAAGAGTTTCGAAACATTTGGTTCAGTGGTTTAACATCAGTGTCATTGTTTTTTGTGGTCGTTGAAAATATACATTCCGTGAACATTCAAATGAAACAAATGCATCGATAGTTTTTTGTGTTAATGATATCTCATACGTTCAAGCAGAAACGTTATGCTGGAACTTATTGTAACTAGTTACCGAAGCCGCCATTATGTTCGGTCTTATTGAATGAAAAAGTAATTGTTCTTGCTCTGAATTTGCTGAGGAATTTAGCGACGGTTACGTAATTGGAGTGAACAAGGTGGAGCAGCGCCGGCTGTGGGCCAACAACGAATTAACGGTCCACAGGACACGGTTTCGTCTAGTAAAAGCTATGGAAATGTAGGCCCCAATAAACTTTGTCATAAAACCAAGTCACCGACTCACATTCCTTGCAGTTTTTATACGGTTTATTCTCTCCTCCAATTTGTGGTGTGCTAGCAATGAGATAAGTTGATACATTTTCATTATAAAAAATTCTATCCAAATTTAAGAAGTACAGTCATGATAACAATAAAATTATCTTAATATTATTCGCAACATGCTGACCACTTCGAACTATTGATAACACCAGATTCTCAATCTCCAGAAGAATTTCAGTGGTTAGTTGTATATTTATTTATTACACTATATGATATACATGAATGATTCATACAAATAATGAAGGGAATCAGAGAAATCTGATATTATTCCCAAAATATTACAAGATATCCAATAGAGCAGCAGCGAAATTTCGGTAAACAAATTGAAAGGAACAAATAATGAAGGTAAATATGCTCAAACTCACAATAATAATTATCGTAGCGAAGTCTCTCAGAAAATGGGTATATATATAAATTCAAACATGATTTGAAGAATTATTTTTCAAATCTTATCAATCACTCAGGAATTATTGAGAATGTTAATTTCTTATGTTGTAGCCATCAAAAATATTACTGAATAGATAAGAAATCAAGAAACTATTGGAATGAACTCTGTGATGTTTTGGAGGTGGTGTGGCGGTCAATACCGATAATTCCACAGTGAATGAGAACGAATAATTGGCATTGTCCACTACTTCGTAAGAATAATTTGAGATACAAGTTATTTTTTAGTACTTAATTATCAATCTCGAGTGGAATTATTATCTTCTCTTTTACACTCTGAGTTTACTGATTAAACAGTATTAATAGAAACCTGATAGAACAGTGTTAACAAATTCTAACAGCTTGATCTTGGATATTCATTGTATACTAAATCGGTAACAGTCTGTGTCAATTAGTATTCAGTAAGATGTCTTTTGTGATGATCTTGTCTGTGCTAAATGGCATGAAATGAGAAAATGATGAGCTAATGTATGAGCGCTTACTGCACTGCACTGCGCTGCTGAGCTCGTGACAGAATAGAAAGGAAAGTGAGGACGATAAATGAGTCGAGAGAAAGATTATTTGGTGGTCCCTCATATCGGATGAAATGGACACCTTGCCCGCAATGCTTGTCAAATTACCGTCTTATCACAATCCACTCTGTTTTCTATTTCGTTCCATGCATTGCTCTGGTCCCTGTCCTTTTTATTAACAGAATCGCATTCAACATGCGTGAAATAGTTTGTGAATACAAAACGTTATTTTGAACACTTTCACTTTTTATATGCATCTTGTATTTGTTGAGCACTTCCTGATCGAAGATCGTGTTTATCGGTATGTTCCCTGCGAATCTTCCTTCAAATACGCTACTTTCTAGAATTCACACATTCTTGCTTCTTCTTGATTTGCGTTTATTTACTGTTGGTTTGTAACTCAATTACCAAGATTTCATTTTTGAATAGAATTATCTTACGCATTCAAATTGAGTGATAGTTGCGTTAGAATCTGAAATAGTTTTTTTTTCCATTTGAAACTGCATCCCAATTTGAGATAAGCCTCTTAAGACTTCACTGAATACTTTCCTATTCACTTTCTATTCATACCTAGTTTTCTCACCGCACAATTCTTGGGTGAGAATAATTGCTACGAATATGAGTTGATTCATTTTAACATAAATCTGATGCATGTTACAAGTTATAAACGAGGGTTAAGTGTCTAAATTTACAAACCAAGGCGACTCACATACGACAAGATAAGATAAGACAAGAATTTATTCAACACAGTATACTATACATGTAATAAAATAAACAGTTGAAAATCGTCATATGGATTAATTCGAAATAAGCTACAGAAAGAAACAAATATACAACAATGTAATATGGAAATTTGAGAAAATTAAACCGATATAATTAATGCAATGCCCTAAATACATGTATTTATACAATAATTTGTAAGTGCTAATATACAACTTGTAAGTGCCAATATCTACTAGCTAACACAAAAATCGATATTGATGGAACTCTATAGCAACACTTTAATATCTGACTAAATTCACTCATTCAAATGGATTCTATCGTTTGCATAGTGTATTTGTACTTCTAGCTTTCATTCACCAGCCAGAAGTATTCAGTAACCTAACATGTTGCAGTAGGCTACATACTTCACACCTTTTATAAAATCCCACGTTTACATTTATTTGAAACAAGATGTAGCGATCGGTATTGAGAAACTCTATTATTGTCATCAAGCATCCTTATACTATCACAATTAATGATCTTACAATAATCTACCCTATTTTTTGGTAACTTTTATTCATCAAAATTCGGAAGAAGGACAGTTTTGTGTTTAGTCTGTTGCCCTCCCCCAATCATTGTGTATGATTTGTTTCTGTATTTGAATAAAATATCACTGATTTGTCACATTATTCAGTAATATCGATTGATGAGAGTGAAAGCTTCCAAACTTCACAAATCCCGTCCAAGCTGGAATTGGTTGTTTCATTTGAAAAGTCCATTCAGCAGCGATCAGAAAGAATATGAACTCTCACTTGTGAAACAAAAATGACGAAAATTTATGAGTGCGATTCATTTTGTCGTCAATGCAAGTAAAAGTTGGAAGACACACTTTGTCGTGAATAGATGAGTTGAGTCTATTCATAGTCATCTGTGAAGATGCCATGCCAATGGACGTTTGCAATCAATCAGACAACGACTGTTCTGTTCTGCGCTGCGCTCACCTGTCCAATCGCCAGTGAAAGTAGTATTTCAAGGTGGGCAATGAATCATGGTAGCTGCATTGCCATCCTGAACACTGATTACAATCCAGTTATCAATCTTCTTCATTTTATAGGAAGTTGGAACAATCAATTATTATTGTCTCGAAGATCCTTTTCAACTGTCTTGTTGGATTCAGCTTAGCATAGTGTTTTTGGATTGTAACAGCGTAGACAATGAGGAACTCTGTATTCTAGGATTCACACTACTATTTTTCTGTTTCATATTGTCTTCAGTAATAGCATAGAGGTGAGATGTAAAATGCAGAATAGAAAAAGCGAGGGCTGCATTCAATCAGATGGCAAAACTGTTCAAGAGTCACAACCTTAATATGCACATCAAAATCAAACTCCTCCACTGCTACATTTTCTGAATACTCTTCTATGTGATGGAGTCATGGATATTGACCAAGTCATTTGAAAAAAGGCTCGAGACTTTTGAGATGTGGCTGTATAGAAGAGTGTTGAGAATTTCATGGATGGACAGAGTGACCAACAAAGCTGTATTGGAGCGAATGGATAAGGATTTGGAAGTGATGAACATCATCAAGAGCAGGAAGCTTGCATATTTCGGCCATATCATGCGCAATGAAGAAAAATACGGCCTGCTGGAATCCGTTCTCCAAGGAAAGATCTATGGCAGAAGAGGACCAGGAAGAAGGAGAATATCATGGCTGATAAACCTGCGTACCTGGTTCTCCAAGACTACAACAGAACTTTTCAGGATGACTGTAAATAAGATATCCATAGTCAGGCTGATCGCCAATATTCGGAACGAATAGGCACTAGCAGAAGAAGAAGAATAGCATAGACGAAATGAACCGGCTTGAATCTGTGGAAAACGTTCATGATTCCGTCAGTACTATCCAACTGTTAAATGTATGCAGTTCATGATTTGAGGTATTCCCATTTGGTCTTTATTAACTTTTCCTGCTATATAGGATATAGCTTATGGTCAAGTGTCCGAGAGGCTTGAGCCTGTGCTATTAAAAAGCCAGCTCAAGTAATCTTGCAAGTAATTTCTGAAGTTCTAGGAAATCATTTTGCAAACTCAATTAATACAATATACAATTGCCAGATTCTCAATGAGACAGCATTGCTGCTACCCCTTGTTTGCAAAGTAATATTGATAGTCCATAAATTTCAAGCTCTGCTCCTATAAATACCCGGATCATTCAATATTTCTTGTTTGCCGACGATTAGCTTCATTGATTCTATTTTGAAATATTATGACTGTTTAGAGGGAACAGACAATACTCATATTATCAACTGCATGAGTTTCCACTTCACGTTTTTGTATTTCACCTCAAGACATTTTCATACGAACCTGGGTACACGTAGTCCATGGGAACGCGACAACTGCACTAATAATAACGGTAATATTCAGACGCAGATTCCGGGTTGCAATTTGCTCCGTATTGTTCCTGTCATAACAGATCACAGCGTCGTTTGTCGTTTGTGTTGCACAGTGCTGGTGAAGAAGGAACTGGCGCTTGCGCTTGTTGTCAGCGTTTGTTGCTAATTAGGCACGTTTCGCGACGTTTCGTGTGTTACGTCTGCGTTTTGTTGGTTCCACTCTTGCTTTTTTTTTCTCAAGAAAAGTCTTCAGTCACCACAACATTTGAATTTGATACTTTCCGTAGGTCAGTTGATACAAAAACTACGATATTCTACAGTATCCACTCAGAACCGTCACTGTAACCATGAAAATATTGGAGCTGAAATTCTTTATTCTACAAAAAAGATCAACAATACAATTATATTTGGATGTAAAAAATAAAAATAAGTTTCATTGGAGGCTCCTCTTATGGGCACATGCCATGAAATGTAATTATATTAATAAAACTATCGATTTTTGAGTTCCAATTAACTTAATATTGAATAAATAAAGATAAAAAATTATTTCTGATAAAACATACCAGTATATATTTAATCAATTCTATTCATAATTTCCACTTACTGAGCTGTGTGTTTTTGTTATTGCTTGTGATTGTAAATATTGTCGATTTGAATAAATCAAATTACATTTTTAATTCATCTTTCATTGTCTCAACTATCAAGAATATATATGATATTGGCTCAGTTTCAAATATCTGTTAAGTATCTTATACAACATTGAAATCGTATGATCTCAAGTCTAAACCTATTGTATCGAAGCAGATTGTATGAAGAATGACTAAGAATTGGGAATATTCTGAAGAAGCATTAGCAACAGTGAAAAGTGTTTCCATCAACTTAATATTTAATAAAAATAAAGATTAAAAATTCTTTCTGATAAAACATACCACTATTTATTTAATCAATGAATAATAGTGGTTGGATGAGTAGTTAAATGTTTCACTGGAATTATGGTAATGCAATCTTTATTCATTTTAAAATGGACGAAATGAAACCAAACGATTAACATAAGTAGTTGAAAGTCTAGAGATTCGGGAAAATGACCTTGAAATAATAATAATGATTGTGTTGATGGTGACATAACTTACTCCTTCAATATGACGTCTTTTGTTCAGCTGGGCTACTACTTCGAAAATTGTATGTGATTTGATTAATGAAATCGTCGTAGTTTGGATAAATAAACTCAACTTATAGTTTAGATAGAATGCAAATAATTCATGAACATTTTTCGAGCTTTTATATCAGTATGATTTCCATCAAAGCCTTACAAACTTTTGCTAAGAAATCACTCTCACACTCATTACCATTATGTTTTGGCGGAAAAATATTTTCTGATAGTATTATTGTCTGGTTCCTCATAAATTATCGAGTTTTATTTTAATTATTGTCCATTTTCTCAAAAGGTAAGCTAGTATGACTAATGAAAGCATCAACAACCACTCCCTCCAGTCATCGACAAAGAAAAACTGAAAGTGAAACACATAATCATTTCGAGTTGTATTAGGTTCAAAGGTTCTATCAACTTGATGTTCCCAGATACTTTATTGTTTGGAACATTGACAAATGGTATAAATTTGAATAAATGCGAAGATCAGTTGGTTGGTTGGCATTTGGGATTCAAAACGAACCTGCTGGCCTTGGCTTTTATCTTCAGCTTACGCCCATGACTTTGACTAAGCCACCAACTTATCTGGATCTGTCGCCACAATTCAGCGCCATGTTCATTTGATACGACGGCCAACGAAAATATCCTGTCATCAGTTGGAATGCTGCCTCTCTGATTAATCGATTTGGGTCTTGATTTGACATCAGTATTCTCATCTAATTGAATAACATTATACAATTCTGTAAGCTCACTCGATGAATTTGGCTAATGGTCAAAAACAAAAATAATTGAAATAAACATTTTATGATATTTCATTCTTATCTTAAAACACTCGGCCTTGGAAATCCGAGTTTATGCAAATAATTCCCATGACCTGTGTTCGATAAGGTCCGAGGAACATTTTTGCATAAGTTTCCTTCCTCCAAGTAAGAAGTTATGACATTTCAAAATCAATGTTTCTTTGCAAATATGATGTTCTCATAATATTATGTATTATACTTAGGTGATGGAGGAAATGTCGAAAAACGATTACTGGACGTACATTTCAGGTGTGTCTGGAATCCCTGGGAAGTAATTCTGAAGCACATAACTGTCGGTTAGTTTCAGTCAATCAGTTGTTTCAATTCAACTTCAATTCAAAATTCGAACATCAGTTTTTTATTCGTGTAAAACTGGTGGTAATGTGAAAGAAAATACACAGTGACAACTAATGACTAAGAGCAGCAGTTGAAATTCACAGTAGTAACCAATGATCAAGATCTCTAGTAATCATTACTGATTGATAAATTCTGTTCAGTTGATCATTACTAATTGATTTTTTACAAAAAATCGTCGAATGCTCTGGAGAGAATCGGTGAAATGCTTCAAGCATTGCAATAACTGCTGTTTAGATGGTATAGAAGTAAGTTAGTAATGGTTAGATGGTATAGAAGTATTCAGTAACATTCTCTTCAGTGCAACATAACATGATTTAGAATTTAGAGTTCTATTCAAATCAAATCGAAAATATTGTCAGAACCTCAAACAGTACCCTATATCATTCTAGATGGTAATACAGTCCTCAATACCTTTATACTTCATGATCCAAGCAACTCCATATTGAAGTTACTTTATCATTACGAACCACGTCTATTATAATAAGAAGTAGAGTATGGTGTGCACTATGAACGTCCTTCCCAACCCAGCCAACAATGGCCGAAGGCCGTAATTTGGGCGTGGCGGATCTGATTGACTCCCGCGCACCATTATCTTACAAGTTTATTTGACCTACTACTGAATTAAATGTAAAACTATAAACATTTGTTGCTGACAACTGCAGTCAATGTTTTGAATATAGAAGGAATTGTCAATTGTAAAATGTAACATATAATAAACAACGAAGAAAACTTTACAACCCTAAAACGATGAATTTTTCTTCTGTTCTTTTGTTCATTTTTGAATTTTTGTTCATTATTCATTTTCGAATTTTTGTTTTTTGAATATCCCCTTTTCAAAGTATGCATCTTCCTTGAGACGAATCAATCCTTGTATGTATCAATGTCAAACAAAAAATAATCAATCATAGAAATTTTTTGCAAATTCATCAAGCCTGATACCAACATAATAAAGAAACTGATGCTGTATTCCACACATCTTGAAACATAATGTGCCGGTTGCACAAAAGCCGGTTAAATTTTAGCCGTGATTAATTCCACGAGAACTAATAAGAGAAGCCGTATTTTCTAAAAGGCCTTCGGTTGCACTTGCACAAAAGCCGGTTAAATTTACCGTGATTAATTTCAAAAGAACCAATCAGAGAAGCTGTCTTTACTAAAAAGCCTTCTCTGATTGCTTCTCATGAAATTAATCACGATTAAAATTTAACCGGCTTTTGTGCAACCGGGCCAATGTTTTTGTTGTGACAGTGATAATTTGTGGGAGTGTTCCAAACTGTTTCATAAATCTACTACTTCATAATCGATGCGATGCATAGAAACATAAGTAGTCACTGTTACTTCACGCCATAAAGTAAAGGTTAGACCAGAGTACTAATTTATATTTGAAAGTTCAAGGCTACACGAAAATAAGATGATCATCAGAAGTAGCAAGTGTATGGAAATAAACACTTTCAGACTGAAAGGTGATTGGTCGAAGCGCACTCCACTAAAAGTTATGTAATATTGTCTCCGTGAAAGCGTAGTAATAGTAAAATTTTCCTATTGAGAGAATGATTCATGAAAATTTTCTTTGTAGCGGTAAATGTGAGTCTCCCGTTTATGGAAACTCGTGGAAACAATGACGTTATAAAGATGTTGATTCCATTCGTAGACTTGTTTCAGTTGCTTCAAACGAACCGGTAATGATAATTATTATCCACATTCATGCACAATGACTTACATTCTATTCTTGTTACACATCAAATAACTGATTCCGCGATGCAGTGGTCTCATTTGAATTGATATATTGCTCTACATTTCAATTCTTTTAAAACATGTCATTCCTATAACTTTAGATTGAAGTATAGTGAAATTCAGTATATGAAGCCAGCATCTTATTCACATATTTTTGCTATCCTTGTCTTCTGTCATTGGACAAAGCAGATAGCATCATTCCTTTCCAACTCCTCACCGTTGTCAAATCGTTTGTGGACTATGTATAAATATGATGAACTACCAGAATATTCCATCTTGAGTATGAAAATTTATTCTTGAAAAAATATATTTTCTAGACAAATATGATCATTATTACCAAAAATCGATCATTGATCAGATCAGATTCACCAGAGTAAATTTAATCACAGCTATCTATCACAGAAGGTGGAGGAAATGGAAGATTGGCAACAATGCCTTCATATTGAATGTCACTTTGGATAAGCTACTTTTAATTATTTCCTATTGACAGAACTCAATAATCATTTATCAATGCACGACACTCAATGGTCCAGTTTGCAAGGAGTAAGTTTCATTATTTCGGCGAATTTCATGATCATTCAAATTCTCACCGCTAATCTTACCCAGGAAATGAAATTGTTTTTTGAAAAGTCCTGTTTCATCCCATGAGATTCGAAATCATATTGTTTTCGAAATCGGGACGGGAACGTTCTATGGATGTCTTTGAGATATATTCAGCACAGATTCCGTGATGCGATTATGAACTATCACTATCCAACAACCTTCATTCAATCAATGGAAATTTAATTATTGTAAAACCAATTAGAAAATAATGTTAAACCATCTAATCATTGAAAAATCGATATCCACAATATTGTTCAAATTATTCCCAATAAAACGGACTACTGTACTATGCATTTTGTCAGTAGGGACTGTGTATTGGTGTAATGACTGTATCTGCACTTCTTATTCCGGGAGAATCTTCTCATTATGACGTAGGAAAACCTTATGCACCGAAGATTCAAATAATTGTAAATCCGTCTCACCAAGCTTTCATTGCCACTTGATATGCAATTGACTCATTAACGGTGCAGGAAATAGTAATCAACTCAGACAAAACATTGCATTTCCTCAATGATTGCACTCCATTATTGCTTATCAACATGACTTTGTGAATCTCGCCAGTCTTTGTTGGGCTTGTCATTGATAATAGCATTGAAAGAACAGCCATATCAAATTATTTCTATGAATATTTGGTGTTAATGTGTTCAGTCCGGAAATTGACTTTTTCTAAGCAATTGAATAATTTAAAATGGAAAAGCATGGCGGGATGGAATGAACTCATGGAATTCCTTGGAGATTGCTCCTGTTTCTGAAAATGTATGCTGTATCTGAATGTTTGTTATTATTATCATATTTTTGTTGTGTGAAGCCACAAATTCTGAGCAGTGTTCAAGTGGCATACAACATGCCATTTTTAGAATGGATTCACATGAATGCTCTAAAACACTCCTCAATGGTATAAGGACAAGCTTCTACCAGTGTCCTAATTATCTTTGATCTTACTTGTCGAATTATCTTTGTATCACTTCTCTGATAATAGAAGGATTTCATTCATAGTGTTCGATAGTGTTATTGGGGAATTAATAATAGAACTACTCGTATCTACATATTTGATAACAGTTTATCAATGGGCTTACTCCATACTGTACTTACCTCGAAAGTTGATAAAACAGACAGAATACCAGTTGATACTCTAGAGAATACACTGGAGAGAATACCAGATACAATACTAGAAAGAATACACTAGTTAATAGAATACTTAAGTTTATAAGAAGAATACTAGTGAATCTACTCTGGAATAAGACTATGAAGTCACCACTTTGTGTGAGTCTTTCATGTTTGAGAACTTACTCATAATAACGTAAAGTAATTGAGATATGAATGGATGTATCTGTTGTATGGAAGGTCTTCAAGATTGGATTTTATGAAATTTATTTTTTCTACATTCGACTAATGAAGCATTTTTTCTTCTGTTACAGGATCACATCCAAGAAGTGTTAGATAAATGGACTCAAATAGACGACGAAATATGGGCAAAAGTGATCGTTTTAGAAAGAAATAGAAGAGTAGCGAAGGCATACGCGCGCGCCCCCGTGCTCACAATAAACGGATCGGAAGACGGATTCGATGGTTTCAGGTAAGATTTATTTCTGAATTTCCAGTAAGGTTTTCTAAGTATGGTGCTTCAAACGTGATACCTATCATGATGATGTAATAGAGTGAATAATAATAGCAATTGAATATCGTGTTATAGTCAACTGTATATTTTTGAAATTGCAGTCCTGAAAATTCAGATCGGCATAGATAAATACAAATAAATAACTCAAGGAAATAATAAGTAGGTTGTATTTTTACTTTAGAGGATTTGAAATAACAGAGAATTTGAAAAATAATTTGGAACCCCCCTCTTCCAATAACTGAATATAAAATTCGGAAAAATGAGTCGGTAAAACCTAAACTCAAATACGATCAATCTCTTGTGTCACTCCGCACTCCTAGTTCAAAATAAAGGCAGCGATTCCATTCTATTTTTTCCTCATTTCTCAAATTTACCTACACTTGAAATGGAGGTTGCTTGGAATGTGAACAATTATTTTTTCCCAAATATTTTTTTATGAATGGAGCTATATCCTTTTTTGAAACTATATTCCAAGGAGGAATTACAGCTAATGCTCCACAGGACATGGGTAATAATAATTATCCTAACACCAAATAAGTTTCCTGATATCGAGAAAAAGATATTGATCATTGATTGTTAACAATTAATGGAGAAAATGCCTCTTATGTACAATTATTTGCTATGTATATACCATCCATTGAATCCTTTCATCAGTCCGAATGAGTGTATAAACTAACCCACCTAAAAAACAAAATCCGATCCTAACATCGTTGTTGCAAACATGATTCACATTGGTCTGTCGCTAGGTGTGTAGTCTGTTTTGCAGGAATTTAATGGAAAAGAAGAAACAACACACATAGTCTTATCGTAAGTATTCATAGTGCCAATCCATTTTAGATATATGGCAACAATGTAGGTGTTACAATCTTAATTTGTGGAAAACAAATCTGTGTAGATCTGATGTATTCCTCGCGAAAACAAAATTGCTCATAGATGTCTGTTGCTGATTTGTAGTTTCTTTGGTGCCATTGTTTGAGAGGATAAACCTTTGTCAATATTGCCAGTTATCGAATCCATAGTCCCTATCCATTTTTGAGCTACGGCAACAATGTAGGTGTCACAAACTGGAAAACAAACCTGAAGTGGTCCTAATGTATTTGTCGCTTACAGATGTCTGTTTTGCAGTAATTGCCTAATAAGATGAACATTGTAGTGTGGGCTGGCGTTAGTGGCGCTGTGTATCAGCGAAAGTGACAAGCGACATGGCGAGTTCATGTGACATAGGTGTGGCAAAAACAGTGTGCGGCTTGGGCGGTCCCTCACGGAGAGTGAAGCTGCTCAAAAGCGGACCTTGAAGGTCAGCCGAACTCCGTTCTCAGGGTAACCTGAGCCCTTCAGACGTCGACACACCGTACATCCTTTCCACTAGTTTGCATAATCCATAGTCACACATGGCATCTCTTACCCTAACCTTACCGAAACTCCAAGTTCAAGTTCACGGTGATGACCTGGGAGAAGATGTTGAGACTCAAAAATCCACAAACAAGATTAGGTCCAAGTTTTTGTTTGACTCATGAACTGGCATTTTTTGTAAAGTTTGGTTTCGTTACAAAATGGATATGATCCTTTTTTGAAGTTATTCCATCTGTTAAAAAATATTCCAGGAGAGCATAATAATTATTGAAAACTTTGTTGTTAGTAGTAGTTCCACTGATCACTTATGAGTCAAACCGAGGTCTGGGTCTATCTTCCACAATAATACTCAACTCCACAAGAAAAAAATAAAGATTATAAAAAAGTTCCAGCAAGATATTTGTAGAATACTGTCTTCAATATCTTCTCAAAGGTTTTGTAAAATTTACATTGATGAAAATTTGTATTTATGTATCAGCTTTCCAGACATTTTTTTCCAACCGTACAAAATCAGCTTACAACTTACTCACCAGCAATGTGGCAAATTATTAGGATGTTCCGAATGTTTTTCATTTATTTCAGACTTACTTGAGGTTTCAATTTTCAAGCTGTCAAGAAAGTTATACTACACTCATTCTATATAATACACATTTTTCTCTCATGCCTATTGGATATTTTTATGACTATTACTTACATTGAGAACCAGTTCTTTCCAACAAAGAACAAAGAAACAAGTTATACTCAACATGCATATTTTCATGGAAGAAAATAGCTTTTGTGTTTGGGGAGTAAAGTCTGTCGATTTCTTATTGATTTTTGTATTGGCGATGACATACCTATTCTAAACTACTATACTTCTTCTTTATGCCTAGGAGTTGTTATTTACTAAGTGAAGATTTGAACATTAGAAGTGTGAGCAATTTCGACAGAGGTAAACAGCATGAAATGTCGAATAATAATCGTTGATCTTTGAGCGAGCTAAATGTCACGGACATACTGAGCACTAAGCAAAATCCAGCTTTTAGCAGTCCACCACATTCTTGAGAGATACGTTGAAACGCGCTAACCAGCCATCAAGGTATTTTGTTGTTCGCTAACCCGGTTCATAACATTTGATCTTGAAACTTCTGAGTTGAGTACCCTAACCAATCCACCAATCACCCATACTGCTCATTGTCTGCTCTTCTGACATTGGCAAAGAAAGCCAATTGGTCTAACAATATGAACAAGATCACGTGACGTTCAAGTGAGAAAAATGCTTCCTTATTGGACAGGGTTATAAACTTAACTGCATCTACTTTACATTCAGGCACGTGGACTGAAATCACTTTTCATTTCAATAACTAATACTGAGATCCATTTCCCAGGTACATATTTCCAGATTCTATCCATAATTCAGACTAAGAAGCTATTTTAGTTCTGAACCACTCCACAGATCTTTTTTATAAAACACCAATGGCAGAAAAGAATGACGAATGTTATGAATTATCTTCGAGCACATCTCAATGAGCAAAGCATATAAATGAACATATTTAGTGAGAATTCTAATGAGACAAACATTATGTAAAGATGTTCAAAGTCCTGTTTTAAAGTTTTTAATAAATTTCTAGTGAAATTTGACAATATCTTTGTTTTCTTATTATGTGAAGAACTTTCTTACACTGCGATAACTTTAATTATTTGGAATGAGAAAATCAGAATAAATTTACATGACTGATACAAAAACTATTTCATGATTTTGAATCTATTTCAATCATCATGAGTGTATTTCATTCAATCTTGAGAAAATCGATTTGGAAGCCGACTTTTCTCTTGCTTATACTTCTTGCAATGATAATGCTATCCAATGTAGGGTGAGAGAAAAATTAGGAAGAGCTATCACATTCCAACTATTGTGTTAGCTTCCACGTGGGATGGATAGTAATCACTCTATAATTATTATTATAGGGTAGTAATCATCGTATTTTATTTGACACTTGCACATAATTCAAGTGCTCTTAAGATTAGGAGGTTCATCCTGTGGAGCTTCTCATTACTTTGATGTCGTAAGTTGTAATTGATGTTGATCCACATTAATGACTTTCTTGTAAGTGACTATAAATTACAATCGATGTTGCTACTTTCAGATAGGCTACTCTCCTGATGACCTTGCTTGTTTCTAAAAGTATATACAATGTTGTAATTCATAAGATGTTACTGAGCACTACTTGTTCTTAAGACAGTTACATTACTGTTCATCATCCAGAAACACTGTGAGCTTCTCCTGAAGACATCCGATTCTATTCAACGCACCCTTTTAATGTTGTTTTATTATATTTTACGGATAAGTAGCCTTACAAAGAACCTATTTCATCTAGTTGACCGTTGCGAACGTATTACTGCGCTTTGTAATAAATTTAAGAGCCCTTTTACGACATGCGGGGTCGTAAACGTACTCATTTTATTATAATAGATGCAATTCTCAAATCATCAAATGCAGTATTCAAGTCGGATTCATCTACAGTCACTGAATATCTGGAATCGATGTCCTTACTATCGGAATCTTCGGAAAATGCTTTAGAAGTTTCTTACATAGGAAAATCATTCCAAAGTATATCAATTGATGAGACTTAAGAAACCGAAATAAACCAAAAAAGTTACAAGATGGAATAGAATTAATCTTGAATGATGAATACTAATAAAATTACTTCTTGAATGATCTGTATTACATTTCAAAATTCTCTTGTACGTTATATTCTTCGGTTATTACGGTTATCTTACCGCTTTAAGCACAGAGATTGATATCCTTAGAAGAAATTTTCAAGTAAATTTTTTTTACTCTTGAGAATACACTTGTGAGCTAAAGCCATTTTCAATAAAGAATCAAATTCCCAAACTAGGCTTCATATTCCAATATAACAATCTTTCAAATCCTGACCATGCTCTATAAATCAATTCTTATAAAAATTCAAATTTATTAAAACAAAAAGCGATTGCTCTGAGTCTGAATCAATATTTTGTCGCCAAGCTTTTGCTAACCATAAATTGTCTTTATGGATAGCGACTAATCTACTTCATATTTTTTCAATTCAATAACCAAGACAAGTAGTTTAATGATATCGAATAGTATTATAATTATATTATATTGATATATTATTATTATACTTATATATCATTACACTATATTGATTTTAGTATATCAATAGATATAAGCTATTGATATCACCAAAATATATAGAATTGAACTGGAACATTCAATAGTGGTTGAATTATTGTGGCCCACTCCCGGAAAAATATGATTTTTATATCTGATCATGACCTGGTACGTTGGAGATTTCCATTGTTTCGTAACGACTTATTATCCGCCTGATGTAATGTTACAACGAAACTAACGAAAGTCGCCTCAATTATAGAAGTGTCTCAACGCAGAAAAATATGATATCAGAACTAAAGATCTCGCTGCTGGAGCATTTTAATGTCCGATCTACCGTTCTACGGCAAAGTACGAAAAGAGTGAAATTGGACTATGGACCATTATTTATTCCTACTTCATTTGTCACTCGAAATATAATGTATTGAGCAACAGAATAAGAGGTCACGAGGTCTACTAAAGTATTGCATTGCCCAAAAACAGAAACGGTGAATGTGTATTATCCATTTTGAAATTTCTTGGATTTTTCAACAAGATAGATAAATTTGTTTTTGAGAAAATACAATAATTCAGTATTCACGATAACTTAATATCAAGGAATATCATCAATATTATTTCAAAAATGCTTTCAATGTCACTAGATTATCCAATTGAATTGGCATGAATCGGATGTCTTTTTTCTACAATATATATCTTGTTTTGGCTTGAATAAATGCAATTATAATAAGTTAATATAGTAGCTGGAAGTTCAAGTATCCTGGTAAATTCTAATGAGATGAATAACGATTCTGCCACAATGAAGCTCTCATCAAACAATTGAATAGAACTCAATTGTAAACAATATTGAAATGAGTAATCGCTCGAAAATAGCCTATCTATCTAGGGAAGAAGTAGAGTAAATTCGTTTAGCATTTTATTGGTTGGTAGTCGGAGTCCTTTGCGGGAAAGTCTCACCTCTTCTGAATACATATTCCAAGCCTTCAATGGGCCTTAAGCCTTACAACTCTCATACTTGAGCCGGGACCGACACTTCAACGTGCCCATCCAATAACCTGGGAGTGACCTGGCTTGAGAGGATTAAGATCCAGAGTTTGATGAAGCTCTAACTATAATTTAAAGAGTGATACAGATGGAATAAAGTGAGAGAGATCTATGGATATTCCTGATGAGCTAACTCAAGTTCATGGTAACATGATCAAAATAGCAACAAGGTAACATGATCAAAATATATTAAACCTGCAAAATATGGAGATTTTTGATTGGCTAACATGATTAAAATTTGAAAATGCTGCAGATTGAAGCAGGGCGAATCTGCTGTCTTGTCTATTGAAAGACCACTTCAGTAGAGGCGAGGAAACTCCTATTGAGCACACCAACGCAGCACATTTAGTTGGCCAGATTAATCACGCGCTCCGTGAATGAGAAAAAAGCAAACTGGTTTAGATGGTCTGCCCAATTATGCAAACTTATACACATAACATTTTTGCTCCAGTCCTGTTCAAATAGCAGCGCATGCAAATCATCTGCGAGCGTGCGCCACTTGAAAAGTGAAAAGAAATCGGTCGGAAAAGAAGGATGGTGGGACGACTGCGTCTGGGAGGATGCGTTACGACCTCCGCAGTCACGACTTGCTCCGACGTACCTCCGACCTTCTCACTTTCATCATCCTAACTTACAGTACGGTGTAAACAGCATAACGGACATCATAAATACAGACAGTCATGAATTATTAAATCACCAAGCGACCATATTGCATTAAACTATATTTTCTATAGATTTAAGAAAAGAAAACATCAATTTTTCAAAGTTTAAGGAGTTGTCGGTTGAGCTCTCATTTGAAATTGCTGTGTCTTGTGAAAATTTAGGATACTAACAACAAATTAGTTTTGTTTCTTGATTATTGTAGGCGTATTAATATTTTTATAGGAATATTTTGACATAAATATATTATGATGATAGAGACACAGAATATCATGACCAAATTGATGAGGAATTGAAATTATGGTAACTGGTTAGAAATGATATGGTGAAGAATTTCTAGATCCCTGTAGTTTCTTGAGCTGAATGTTGAATTTTTTCAGTATTGAATGTTGAAATTCCAATATCTTTTTGTGTAGTTGAGGAGTTGATATTGTGGTAATTATCCATATTGAATGTAAAAGACTAAGAAATTGTCAAAAAACCACGGATTTATTGATACTTAGAAAGACCAGTTTCGGTTATTGCACCATTGTCAATAACCGAAACAGGTCTCTCTAAGTATCGATAAATCTGTGGTTTTTTGACAATTTCTTAGTCTTTTTCATTCAATAGTTCCAATATCCTTTGATTTGATATCTATTGAAAAAGCTTCGAAATTGATCGAAAAGTTTCAAAGCGGTGAAAAAAATTGTATGTTTGTACTTATAGGCCCAACTGCTTTCCTCATGATTTATGATATGTTGGTTTAACTAACTCGTTTGAAAAAAGATTTATTCGCCTGCCATACAATGTAATACAACATATTTATTGAAAACAATGTAACTTTTACAACATTCGCATTCTGCATACCGTTCACGGGTATCATCAACAATATACTAGTCTATAGCGCTGTTTTTTATAGTGGCGATTTTCAATTTACTGTAGCCACTCACGCACTTAGTTAATTTTCTGCAGCCTTGGGATGCAACGCGCTGAAAAATGAGATGAGTGCGGGGAGGTGGCGTGGTGTCAAGTACTGCAATAAATACTTGAATTATATTTGTGTCGAGTATAGTAAGCAAAGCTATAATAACATTGAGTTGTTGCTAGCAATGAGTATGTAGGCATTATGATGCCTGGGGCGTCACACACATTTCGCCGCCGGTCAGCTCCTATTACGTCGTCCAATTATAATTGTATCGCCGCGAAAAATGTTCCTCAAGTGACCAGTCGATATATCGGCGATCCAGCAGAGGTTTACCTTGAGCCTAACGGTTGGACTGTCAGTGTGCAGCCGGCGTACAGGGTATAGCTCTCCTGATCACCTGGAATTCATTATGTCTCCGGTCTGCCTTGAGCCCTGCCATCTAAACATATCAACCGCCTTACGATACGCCCCCTCCCTGCCACCACTCTTGTTTTCTTCCAAAAAGACTGAATTTGCCCGCACGATGGCGTCCTTATAATATTTTCATTTTACTCTTATTTTCCTCAACAACCTGCTGAAAAACAACGAACAAAGTCCAGTGGCCAGCTTCTGGTCAGTACAGGACTGTCATCGAGACGTACCTCCACCCCCCCCTTCAACCAACCTACCCCTCGTTTGACAAGTTTGGATTCACTTTCCTCAAACTGGATATTCCTTCACTTTTACTTGAGCATATTGAGCTGGATTGAGCATACAGCACATATTCATGCATACTCGTGCATTCAAATTTTTCAGGTTTTCCAGGTTCTCAAAAAAATTGTCCAAGAATTTCTCCATATTACTATTCAGATGCTGATGCTAACTTTTTGTTACTTACTCCTCGTAAAGCCAAGAGTTTCGAATTCAACATGTTGATTGATTAAATAAAAATATTTTTAATGTGTATCACTTACCTACCTATTTGATCAATGTGTAATAAATTCCCGTTTTCAATGCATACTATACTTCTGTCCATGGATTCTAAACGTGACCATGATTTACCTCCAAAACAATCTAATATTGCTAATAAATTATGTTTTTGTTTATGCTAAAATTCGTTATATAATTTCAGGATGTTCAGAGCAACAACAAAATGATCATGAACAGATTTGGTAGCTTCGCTCCTTCGTAGATGATAATATTGTTGAAGAAATAATCTATCTATCAATTTTTTAGGTGTGAGATACATATTGCATATGATATATGGTATGATATTGTATGGTATGGTTGTTGATTTTGCTCTAGAACATAAGTTTCCCATAGTTGAGTAGGTTAATTTCCGAAAAAATGAAATTTATTTATATTTGTAGTAAATGTAATATATTGTATTTTTGAATATTATGTAAATTTTATTGATTAGATTGCTCTTTTGTTTATTATTTGTATATTGTATGAATTTACTCCATCGACGTTTAATATGTAGAGTGTGACTCATTTCCAATTTCTGTTTCAGAATCGGATTATGCGGCTTTGATAATCCAATGCGAGACCCGAAAACAGAAGAGCTCAAAAGACACATTGGACACGTAAGTGAAATTTTGAGAATCCTAGATTACTCCATAAGATTGAACTGAGACTAATTGCGATGAAATATCGAATCGCTGATAACATTTTTGGTCTCCTTACTCTTCATAATTTTATTGAACATCTACCCTATTCAAGAGTAAATACTGGGATAGGGAGAATTTCGCTTCTTGTCCGTTGCGGTCTCATCGTGATGAATTCTTGAAGAAAAAAGTCAATATTCAAAGGTGAACAGCTTCAAGATTCTAACATCTGATTTGCTCTTGTCACATTTGCTTTTGCCACTTCTATCTCTTCACTCAATCTCATACATGAATCTGCATTGAAGATGTAAGGTCACTAACTCCTTGATTTCTCCAGCATTACTAGAGGATATATTCAAATCATTGGAAAGACGTCAAGGATGATTGATGTCATTGTTCTTCCTTGGCTTTTCTTGAGAGTACTTGAGGAGCTGTAAGTAAGCAGATGGAAAAGTAAACATGACGAATGTATCTCGTAGATTTCCAGGAGCAGTAGAAAAAGTGAAGAGTGAGGACGTGCCTAGGACAATGGAGTGACTGTCAGTCAACGTTCTGTTAACGGCTAGCCTTGGCCGTGACACGGGACACTTTATATGCCTCCGTGTGTGAGGGGCACATCATCTTGGAGTTATTTGCATGCCGAGATGAGATCTGCGCAAATGGGGGGACTTTGCGGTGGCTGTTCGGCTATGACATTGGGCCAGAAATTACGCGACTCTTCTGCCGCGAGACAGTCTTCTCTGATGGAATCTAGGGTCAGCGAGACCCACGAACAATAGCTGCCACTAATGTGCTCTGTTCTCCGCTTCTACATTATGCATTCAGCGAGACTCGAGGTTTCCAGTCTCGAGGGAGAGACCAGACAGTGTCACCTGTTCCCCGACTGTAACATATATATACTGGTTACCCACCTATAAGCAGTAAATAGAACTGTCTATTTAATCCGTATTGAGGCTACCGGGCAAAGATACAACATCCTCGATACTAGGTTCTCTTCTTATTTTATGCTGGCTATTCTTCAGCCAATAATATATGGGTCTGCCTACGCACCCTGCTTTGTCTCCGCGAACTATTTATAAATGTCTAATTGATACTATCAGCCAGTCGAACACTTGTAGCCTGGCCATATTTACAGCTTATCTAGTTTCACGCATGATTATTCTAAAATAAAACGGTTACAGTATGTGGAATTATTGTACAGATGTTCTGTTGGAGAATGGGCTTGTAGCCTTCGCCTGATATATTATTGTCGCCCTTCACAATTGAAATGAGAGAATTATGCTATTCTTCTAAGGATTGGAAAGTTACATGGGTTGAACCAATATCCATAAATTCAATTGCTACTCATGAATATACTATATTTGAATGTTATTGATATTATGCTATTATTATCGTCAATGCTCTTTACTGATATTATGTCACATCTACACTCTTCGATCTTTCATCCTGGGTCTGAAATTGAAAATGGAAAATGTATTGCATTACATGAGTATGTCTAATGTATTTCTAAGGAATTGATTTTAATTTCTTGACAATAATTTGATTCATCAAAAAAAAATTGATTTTAATTGATTTTAATTTGATTTTGATTGAATTTTAATTGATTTTTTTTTATTTTAATTTGAATTGATTTTAATTTCTTGACAATAATTTGATTCAAACATCATAATAAGAGCAGGTATGTTCTAGTCACTTTCATGTTGAATGCTCAATCTCCTATTAACTCTGATCACGTAAAATAGATTAGGGCATTTTCTTATTCATAGCACTACACTCATTCATAGTGATTTGAAGTTTTCTCAACAAATTTTGATCATATCATTATTGATCCATAAGTTACTTGAATATTTTTCACTTTCATACAAATACACACATAATATACTTAACTTATAAATTACTTACATTATATCTTCGAAGGTAGGTTGTTCAACCAAGAATAAGGAAAGCTCAATTCGCAGAAGTCATTGCAAACTTAATTCCACAAACCGATTGGAATTTATCTCGAATATAGGCCTACTCGTAGTTGGTGGAGAATGTAGTAGACAATGACAAAATGAACGTTGTTTTATGCCTCTTTTCTCGTCATCCATGCTCTCGTGTCAAAAATGTACTATCAAAGTTCATCGAACTCAGCCTTATTCTCAACTATTGCCAAGTCGGAAGTCATATTGAAATTCTACGTGAGTGAATCCTGCGGCTGGATAGCTTACACTGATTCTTTCCCAGACAAACTGTTTCTTAGCTTCATCATTATTCATGAAACAGTTCTGAAAATTTCGAAGTACCATATATCCAAAACTAACTTCACCTAAATCGTATACAATCAAACGACAGAAATTCTTCCACCAACTTCTTCACAGTAATCTGTCTTAGTTTTTGGATGAACCGTAGTTTTGTTCTTGCCAAATTTACTTCTTATGATGTCACTGTTGCTACTGATGAGTGGAAAAATACAATTTATTCAACTCCTCATCTATATAAACTATGATATTCTCCTTTCCATTCCTTGACTAGCAGGTAACCCGTGCACCACAAGGGTCTAATGAGGAACTTGACAAAATGAAAACTTGACGCACAGAAATCTTGAAGAATAGGCCTATGATCATACTCGGTAAATAGAGAATCTTTATGCAAAACTAAAAGTTGATCAGTCCAGTAGTTCAGACGTGATGATGCGTCATTCGTTAATTTCCTATCCTGTACGTGTACAAGCAAATTCTTTTCTTTATTATATTATAGATTGGCCTATTTCGGTACCAACTTCTCCCTTTCCATTCCTGCCCAACTTTAATTATAATTTTGTCAAATGGTTGAGAAAGCTTTATACTATTATGATAAAATATTATTGAACACTGAAGAAATCAACCAACCAATGTCTCATTTCTATTCTTCGTGCCACAATATCTTGAACGTCCCCACGAACCCATGGAAATGATCTTCAAAACTGGAGCTTGAAACATTACATCTCTGTTGTATGTAAGTCCAGAATTGTATATAACGAGACGCAACAACTGCATAGGCTACCGTTTCGAATGCATCACGTTCAGGAGTAACAACTCTGTAATCGGATCCTTACATGATCAAAAGCAACTCCAATTCAACTAAACCACTGGTATTGCAGAATAATTAGAGAAATGGAATTACATCAAACAGGTGCATTCCGAATGCTCGCGATTGAACGGAAGCTAGAGAAAGTTAGGAAGGAGACACACTATAATGCTCTGCCTCCCGCTGGGAAGACATAGGCTTCGCGTCTTACATGATCGTCAATCATAGTAATCACCTATTTACTCCTGGCTCAAGAGCAAAACTGTTGACTTGTGCTACATGATATTCGGATGCAACAGTGTAGATTATTTGCCTTGATTGTGCATAATGTTTCAACATAAAACATTTGTAAGGTCTCGTACTGACAAATACGAGTATAATCTACTAAATTTAATTCCGCAATATTTCACTCATGGACTATTTCAAATTTACATCAATGAGATTGAATCAATTTTATTGTTTCCCAGTAGAAATCTATCCAATTGATAATTTTCCAATATTGAATTGGATATTTATCGTAGATTATAACAGTTGTAAACATGATTCATTCATTTATTTGGAGTGGCCGTAGTCGAGTGGATCAGATGCTGGCTTTATGATTCAGAGGCCCGGGTTCAAATCCCGGCCCGGGCAGGATATCTATCCCGTGTTTTGGATGGACATGTTAAGCCGTCGGTCCCGGCTGCCTAAAAAGCAGTCGTTAGGTCATGTCAGAGGCCCTGAAATTGATCAGCTGCGACCTGAAAACTCTGACACCAGACCTGAGCCAGCCAGGTCACTCGATATTATTATTATTATTTTTATTCATTTATTATTTTTACAAGAGAGGACTGACCGGGAAAGAAAAACTGAGGATACTCTTCAGTATTTGTTTACTCATCAATTTTATTGTTTCCCAGTAGAATTCTATCCAATTGATAATTTTCCAATATTAAATTGGATATTTATCGTAGATTATAACAGTTGTAAACATGATTCATTCATTTATTATTTTTACAAGAGAGGACTGACCGGGAAAGAAAAACTAAGGATACTCTTCTCACTATTTCTCTCCCAGATTTAGATTACATTTTGAAAGTACGAAATAGGAACGGATAAAGGGATATGAAATTTCAGTCCTCTAATATTTTCATATTATTCAAGAAAATTGAGCAATGAATAGGGCTTAACAATCACACTGCTATGCATAGTCTATTTGTCTATCTAGGTATTGAAATTCATCCAAAAAATGTGGAATAGGCAATATGTATGACAGATTTTCATTCTATCAACAATTATCATATTATTCTATTGTCATATTACTCGTATAAGGCAGAGTTGAACAGAGATATGATTTCGATTCTGGAAGGAGGACTTCAAAGTGAACAAGAAGAAACGATAACAAGTGTGTGTCTCAGAAGAAATTAAAAATATATTTTAACACCTCTAAAAACTCTTATAGGTAACATATCTCAGATACAAGCTTTTTTCAAGGGCTGTGACTAATTACATAATTTACCGTACATGCATCACACAATACTCTTGATTCATAAGAGAGGAGCAAGGACTTGCTCTTAATTTCCTAGTTATTAACTTTCTGTCTTGATTAATGATTGATGAACCTAAGCTCAGTCAGAGCGATAGTAAGGACATTCACTTCCTTGATATGACAGCACTTGAAGCCTCGACAACAATTACCGGACTTAGCCGAAACCAACTGGTTGCCGTTGTGTGTCCTTGCCGAGCGGATTTGAATGCTGTGCTGAGCGAGAGTGAAAAAATCCTAGACCAATAACATAAGGTAGAATGTGTGGGCGCAAACGACAATTCAAGATCAGCGCCATCATACACACTGACTGCAAACTTCCCACTCCATTCTTCATGTCTCGCTCGGGTAATACCCCGACAATTACTCACTAATTGAGCCCTGTGATTATATGGATGAGCTACAACACATCTCCTTTCAAATAACAACATCGTAATTTGAGATTAATATTTATTCGTGGGCTTATGAAGATTGATTCCCTTCCATAAAAGTCGTCGAACATTCAACATTTGAAATTATCTGCTCACGAATTATGGATTTGTAGCCATCAAGGGCAGAATTTGAATAAGTGTGGGAAAACGTTCTCATTTGAGAAGAAGAAGAAACTAAATCTATGTGCGCTAATATTGAACGTCAAAAAAATGAACAATTAAAACATCTATCGTAAACATCTGTTTTTGAAAGTATAGTTTGATTTGTATTGTTACCATATTTCCATAATGCTAGGATGTTTCCAGATCAGATTGTCGTAGATCCATTAAACTGATAATAGTGTTATAGTAGTTTCAGAGTAGGTGAGCTGGATGCACGGAAGAGGTATATCATAATGTACTAAAGGCTTACTTGATTAGATTGGAATGAGAGTGCTCCTTTCTTTCACATTACATTACAATGTGCAAATCATTAAATTGAATTAGATAATAATTTGTCACATAACCTTTTGTGATGATATATAATTGATAGAAAAAGCTTCTCTATATCATTTCTTACTTCCTTGCTCTATGAGGGAAACTGTAAACTATGTTGATGATTTCCCAAGTTTCGGATAGACACGTTAAGTCGTCGGTCCCGGCTGCCTAAAAAGCATTCATTGGGTCAAAGGCACTGGAATTGATCAGTTGCGACCTGAAAACTCTGACACCAGACATGATCCACACAGGTCACTCGATATTTTTATTATTATTATTTGGCTAGTCAAGTTCAAAGGTGATGGTGAACCTTCAGCTCGAATCTGTTTTTAATCCATGTTGTATGTGGTATTGATTCCTCACAGCACTAAAGAAATTGAGGTTTATAAATTGGATGTATTGTAATTTGTAAAATATTCTCTCTATACCATTAGCACAATACACAATTAACCTACATTTTTATTCTTAATACAATAAACACAAAACACACCATTGCATAAACAGGTTTACTAGCTATTATGTGGGCATACAGTCGAATTGAAGTCGAGAGAAAGGAACGAACTAGTTGAACATTGCGATAAAGCACTTGAACTTTTTATCTGTTTCAATGGGAGCTATTAGCTATTAGGCAGTGATTTTATTGGGGCGATAAAAGTGGAGTGTAACATTAGTGAAATGTCGCGCGCGTCTTTTTGTTGCTGATTTCGGTTGCTAGGCCGATTCTTGCGTAAGGCTCGAGACACTGTGCATTCTACACAACGAGGACTTTTGCACTTGTTCAGAGAGAGGGCCACAGCCTGTCGAATTGTAAGGCGAACATTAATTATACCGGGAGCGGAGTATATAGCTCAACTACTATAGTAATAGGAGTAGTTGAGGGTGTTGCATAACAGTCATCCATCAGGGGACCGACGGAAGGCGTCTTCGCTAGTGTGGTGGTCCTCAACTGCCGCACTGGTTGATGTAACGTGCAAGGAAGTGACGCTTTGAGCCGGCAGTAAGCCACTGCAATGATAGCAGCAGCAGCAGCATCAGAAGCGCCAAGTCTCCAAATTAAGCGGACAGCGCCTGTCTTATCTCACTAATTGGTTGGAACCTTTTCACACCTCATTATCCTAGTTTAACCTACCACCTCGTTACAGCGCGCTTCCATTGCCTGAAATTTGAAGTAGCTTGATTTCTGGTATGCTAGAATGAATTAAGTGATTGGAAGGGAAATGGAATATGCAATTAATCGTGATGAGAAACTAGTATGGAAAATTTGTGGTGAAAATGAGATAGTTGGGAGAAGGGAGGAATGAATTATGGGTTATTGAAGAAATCAACTTCCATACAAATTTGGAAGAAAGATGACAACGGGATGAGTGAAACAAAAACTAACAAACCCTAGTAGTTATTGAGGCTCATGGGAGTGAATATTCGATATAGTTTATATATATATAAATGTTTGAAAAAGGGTACTATGTTATTATCTATAATACATTGAGTAATGTATTTTACTTTGTTTAATGTTTAGTGATTTATGTTTCTATGGGGAATAACTAGGTTACAACTGTTCTTACACCTTGATTAGTAGCTGATATGTTTTGTTTTTTGTGTTATATTCTATTATGATGTATTCTTTTACTTTGTACTGTTCTCTTTACGAACTTACAGCTAACGCACAAGTCTGACTTTGCTGGCTGTGCCAAAGATTTATTATAATATACATTTACCTTATAATTTACATTTACATTTGTTTGTTTTAGGGCATAAAAGTCAAGATGGACGAACAGGGCAGCATCCTGGTGAAGCGCGTGTCCAAGTGCAACGTGTACGTGAAGAGCACGGCGACTGCGGCCAGCGACGAGACAAGCATCGGCGGCGACGTCCTCAAGCTGCCTTTTTTCAGGCGTTATTGCACTGGCGGCGGAAGAGTCGGCAGGGTAATAAGCTCTCCGATGGCTGTTTATCAGCTGATTGGGTTGACGTTCGGTAATCAGCTGATCATCAGCCAATTGGAGAGCTTCCTGCCCTGCAAACTCGTCCGCCAATAATGCAAGAACGCCTGAATAAATGCTTCATGTAGCTTGGCCCAAATCACTCCGAATGAATGCATGTTGAGTGCCGTGCTTTGGGTTTTTCCATCAGCAGGGTTTAATTTGAAAGCACCAAAATCATTTTTCGATGCGCCGATTTACCTGAACCAGAAGGTCTGTTAATCTTGCAGCATCATTCCTTTGATTACTCATGCTCAAACCTAGAGTTTATGTTGAGGGAAACAATCGGAATGAATATTGAAATATGCTGTTGAAACTATGTCTAATTTTGAACCTGTTGCTTAGCAAGTCAGGACCTGGTTTACTACAAAATATTATTGAAATTTCTCCAACTGTAGGGAATCTCAAATTTCTCAGATTACTCAATTTGTTAGGGAATGAAAAATTTCCACTCGTATGTGAGCCTCATCTCATTGAAACAAGCTGCTAAACGAGCCGCAACATCTAACCGAATTTAAACGGAAAGGAAATTAATAGGCGAATAACAATGTGACATAATAATAACCATTTTGTAGATTTCTTTTATAGTTGTCTTGTCTTGATCTCATGTACTTCACAAAAGGGAAAGTTCATCCTCATTGAAAACTTGAGCCACACCCTAAATGCCTGACTTCTTCATATTCGATTCGTAACTCAAACTTGAATGAATAATACGACTCAATTACTATGCGCCCAGATCAGAGATGCATCAGTATTTCTTTGTTCCATAAATAAGCTTGACGTTAGGTGAAGGACTACTCATATCACTCTATAAAAGGCTTTTGCTTCATTCACTAAGAATGGCTCATAATTCGACTCTATGGATGGAGTAATCTTCAAAATTACTCTCAGCTCACAGCTTTGGCGAGAGTCTCGAATCAAAAATAGTTCCTACAGTGCACTTTGTACAGTAGAAAGATAGTCTGATCTTCATAGAAGAATGGTTTTTCCATGCTACTAGACTACTATTCATTGATCCTCTTTCTTCATCACCATGAATGTTTGTGCTACCATTCATCATAGATTGATATTCTCATACTATAATAATTTGTGTATTTGTCTATAGGAAAATATTTCATCATGGGTGTTTTCCATAGTGACAGAAATATGCCCCTTATTTTTCACAAGACGTTCATTTCATAATAGAGTACAAAGCACAATTCAAATGTTTGGAAAAATTCAAGTAAATTCAAGTATTCTTTAAATTGGACCTGAATAGCTCTGACATCATACGTTACCTGAGCCAGCAAGATCGCTTGATATCTGTTCATTCAAATGCTGGCCTACACCAGAAAATCTAAAACTCCAAGACTACATCATCCAAACAGATTTTTTGTTAAAAATTTATTTAATAAATTACTATTCAATTGAGAATACTTAATCAATTGAAATTAGTTTAAGCAGCTGGGTCCCATCCCATCTTTAATCAATCTAAAATAACTCACTACGAAATCAATGTAACATTTCATTATTAGACTCCTCAATCAACAAATTTATGTTTTATTCTAATACTCTTGTTAGATTCTTCGACTTGTAAATTGAAAATCACCCCATCCAGCCTGGCAGTGTTTCTTGAGTGCAGCTGGTATATTTTAGCATAAGTTGGCAAGGTTCAGCACAGACAGTTGGCGAAAAGTAACAGAGTTGAGGAACATGGTACACACGAACCAACTAATTATGCAAGCGACAGAGTCAGTTCGGCCATGACTGTAAATTAGAAACGAAAGTGTTGCTGCTTCCTTTAATTGCAAGCATTAATCTACTGGAGGACAGCAGCTCTTGTTAGCAGACTACACACTCGTCCGTCCTTTCAACACGTGAATTCATTTTTATTCCCGCCAAGTCAGCCAAAACAAGACTTGGAAATATTTCTGACGCTGTTCTTCAAGTGGAAACTTATGTTGCTTAATGTGTGACGTGTTATCACTATGCTCACAATTTATGTGCCGTGTAGTTTATGGAATCATCTGCTGCAATACTAGCCAAGGTGGTGAGAAACGCTGTTCCTCAGCGAAAACTTGAGAGATTTGTCATTTGTTCAGAGTTTATTTCATTCTGAAAATATTCTGATAGATAACAAAGGTCATCATCTATCCATTTGAATATGAATTTCATACGTTATTGATGTTAATGGATTCTTTATTCAATGGTATATTTGAATATTATGTCAAGGAGCAGATGAATACAAATAGTGGATTTTTATCAACATTGAATAAGAGTTCAAAATTTAATGAAAATTCTCGGGGTTATAATATTATTATGTTATTGATCGTAACATACATTGATCATAAATTGTAGCAACATAGATGAATTGAGAATCAATGAAATGAGAAATTATGAATGGCTCGATTTCTGAGGAATAGTTTACATCGTTCCAATGTTGATATGGGAACATCAACATTTCTACATCAGCCTCTCAGCGTCACATATTGAAAATTGGGAAGATTGAGTTCCAGTCATAATTCATAAAATACTATTTGTTCTGAATAATCTTTATTGATCTATTTAGCTTATTTTTTCAAAGAAACAAATCATTTCCCTATATAACTTACGTCTAATATCCTGTATCCAATTCATGCTGAAAATACAATGAAGAATATTACGAAAAGTAATGTCTCTGATTCTCTTGATAACAATTATTTATAGGAAGTTACCTCATGATATTTGATTTTTGAGAGAATTGTGAATACATTTCTTGAGACTAATAGAAAATTTCCATCTGCAGTGGTAAATATTGGTCAGTGTATATAAATAGGGATGCCCACCCCTTCTAAATCCATGGGTCCCTCCCCCTGATATTATTTTGTGATTTTGAGCCCGCGAGCCAACAATTTCGAGTCAGCGTTCAACCCCTCACCTTCACCTGTGGACACTCATGATATAAAAATTGGATAGGCTAGTGGTTGATGGTGAATGAGTATTCCACTTGTTGGATCTTGGCTGGTAGTAGCCACAATCTCTGACTTTTCTGTTGCTTGTTGCAGGTGTTCGACATGAAGAAGTTCGAGGCGAACCTGGCGCGTGAGCTGCGACGCGCCTACCCGGACCGACGCCGCCTGGAGTGGCAATGCCTCAGCGCCATCACATTCGTCAAGTCGGAGAGCGAACTGCTCGACTGCCCCATTTGGGTGCTCATCGTCAACGTCGTCGCTATGGACAAGCTCAAATCCAAACTGCCACCAAGTACGTTCACACAATTGCAACTTTGAATCATTTTGTAGATATGAATGAATGAATGATCTCGTGTAAATTTACAACTGTTGTGAATGCAGGCCTCAAACCATTGGTCAATGACCGTCAGGATATATTTGTAGATATCAGTCATTTTCAAACTCATAAATCATATTTAGCGTGGTCATACATACAAAAGGTCCGCTTCCTCTTCATGTGGCTACTGTCCTAGAAGCAGTACGCATGAACGTTAACTTATCTATTTATATAAATTTTCATAAGAAATAATCATAAATATCTCCACGGAACAACAGTACCTACACTATTATGTGTACAAGCTGGGAGTCAAATTGTCACCAAGTAGGTTCACGGATTTGAAAATCTAGTTTACTCTTAGATTTCTCTAAAAGTTCCCGGAATTTCACATCAGTCATATTGCTGTATCAAATTTGTGATAATGGCTCAGTAATATCATAGAGAAACAATAGTTTGAGTAAGATATCCCATGGTATAGGGATTTATGTCACTACTTTCACAGTTATCTCAAGTCGATAGTCATCCACGTATTTCTTTCCCAAAAAGGTATGTGACGCTGGTAGTCTCTCATACTGTGCCGTTCATACACTCTCACCCGGCCAAAACAGTAGAAATCTTCGATAATCAATAGTAATCGACTTGAGATAACAGTAAAAGTTGCGACATAAACGCCCTATGGGATATCTACTTACGCTATTGTTTCTCTATGGTAATATTATATAATTTAATGATATTTGTGTAGTATTATTATATTTTAGTTATATCTTATATAGAGATTTATTAGATTCTTATATTTTATCGATGTTATCAGATCATGACCATAATTCCAATTCCGAAGTTTGTATTTCTCTCTTATTGTCCTCTCTCCTTGTTTATTATTCTTCACATATTGATTGGAGAGATTGTTAATAACACTCAAATATGATTTTTTTTGGAAGTACACAATCTCTGAAGAATATTATATCATTAATCAATTTATTCTACTCCTACTCTAAAGAAACTATAATGTCCCATTATAGAATCCACTCTGAATTGCTGGTTAAAATATAGCCTACGGTAATAGAATACTACGAGTGATAAGAGTAGTAGTCTATGGTGAGTAAATTTATATATTCTTCTGATATCCAATTTGGAAAAGCTGCATCGACTGGAAAATCTCAGTTAAGCTATTGAATTCCAAGTCTACGTATTTGAGCACTATCAGCTCCAAGGCATTGAATTCTCAGAAAAATTAAAACACCACCTAATTTCAGGTGTAATTCCATTATTGCTTCCGATAATAATCATGCATTACACCTACATTTTGTATCTTTTCATTGGTTTTGTACTTCTAAATTAAAAATCGTCACGATCTAATGCTAGGTAATGGAGTTTGATGATCCTTCATTAGCTTGTTTTGTTATGTGCATTCAGTTTCCATTATGAGTACTCAACAGGCTTGCTAGCCAAATTACAAGTTTGATAGTGGAATTACACTGCATAATCAGTAGCGTTAATTTGTCAGACAGCGAGTCATTATCGTAATAAGTTTTACGCTTCCTACAAGCGCCGAGCACCCATTAGAAACACTTGAGGCTACTTATCTTTTGTCCACTTTGGAACACGCTCTGTCCATTCAAAACCTACATGGAAACTGAAGTCTGCATAAAAATCAGACCCCGTTAAATTGTCTTCACTTTACCTTATCGTATACCCGTACAATACTGTCTGTTGGACAAACTTTATTATCACTCCCAACAACATATGTTCTGACAAGATAGGTGTTGTGTTTCCACAACACTGCTTTTGCAGCTTTTAACATGGCACCAGAGTAGGTGTTACAATATGTGAACGTACTGAGATCTATTTGCGAAACAAGGTGTGATAAAGATGTTCGTCGTAGGTTGTACGTTAGTGAAGAGTTTCGCTAGGTCTAAATCCAACTATAGTGTTTCCAGATAAGGATGATCAGCTATCAGAGTTATTCGAGCCCTTAGATCGTGGAATTCCTGTGGAATATACTCAGCTATGAGTTATACAAGTTATAAGAGTATTACACTACACAAGAAACCTTTGTTTTACGTAGAGCATGATGTATCAAGAGTAGGCTATCAGTGACCTATATCAAGAGATAGGACATAGAAGGATTATCCAGTAATAAATTTATACAAATCATAAAACTTAATCTCGGAATTGTCACATTAAGGGAATTTCTTGTGTAAATCGAATTGCCGTGGAAACCATGGTGATGAAAGCCTTTACGTGGATAAAATCTATCAAGCCCAGTGATTATAGAATGTACATTTAATACTCACTGATCAATCCATAAATAATTTCACATATACATAAAAAATCGTATTCAATATTCATTGATGTAAATATGATACATACAATGATTTTGAATGAAAAATGCTCAACTGTACTGTTTTTCAATCTGAATATCACAAAGTGCTCCAGTAAATTTTTTTTGGTTAGACAAAAATAATTGTACTAATATTTTGATGTAGCATTTTAGCCGACATTTAAATTTTCTTCAGGCCTAGTTGAGTTGGCTGATTTTTTTTTTAATCAAATTGTGATATTCCTAAAATGATTACTAGAATAAAAACTCACACAATCCAAAAAACAGCCTTTGGAATCCTCCTACAATACAATACATTTGTATTTGGGGGTATATTTCATACGAATTCATCGTAGCCTACAAGCATTTCTTAAAAGACAATCCGAGAATTTTATTGCCCTATAAAGAATGAAATATGCGATATTTCCTCTACAAAGTCCCAGTCCAATAGCCTTCTCCAAGTCAATATTGGATGTTTTATTTTGTTCAATGTTTTTCTTTTTCATTTGGAAGTGTGGGAATATGGAGGCGCCAGGTCGGCAGCATGCCTTCACACAAGCTTTTGTTCGTAACTATTGTCAATGAAGATTAAGGTCAATTGTGTGCAGTAGGCATTCAAAGCAAATGCAAAAAGATCGGGGCTATTTAGGTTATTTTGTCGTCGGTGTAAAAGGATAGTCACAAAGCTAATTTAAGGACGCAAATTGAACGAGTGCTATTCCATTGAGCAATTAGCGGGTGCGTGAAATGGAAAAGAAAGAGAATGGAAAGTCATTAGATAGAAGTGAGCGAGACAGAAACATCCATTCATAGCTCGGCTTACAATGATTAGCTGATGACAATGACTGCAGATAGATTGCGTTCAAGATCCAATCATTCCCGTCTTCGAGAAAATAGTGGACAACGTCCCTCTACCATCCCTCAAGCTGTCAACTTTTGTCACTTACGAACTTCTCACAACTTGAATGGAACCATAAAATAAACTCATATGACAGAATTTCGTCTGAAAATTGAATTGGTATTGTATCAATCTTAATCGATATAACCTGACAAAAGAATGCTCAATGGAAATAGAGACAAAAATATCATACTCTTCATGAATCAATCAAATTTCCTATAAATCAACAACAAAAATAGAATTTCGATGTGAACTTCATCCATCTACAACTTTATTATTCCATTAGAAATATTTTGTTAGAAAACCATTGTAAGATCAATCCACCAGCAACATTTTCTTGCTGGAGTGTTCCTGTTCAAAATGCTCAATATTATTGAACTTTCACATCTGAAAAAACTATAATGTAAGCAATAATAAAGATACAATAAATAATGAAATGTTGATAGTTTCAGTAGTTTCAGATATTTCACTCGAGTTATTGAGAAAATCAATTACGATAATGATTCTGTTTTATTTGCCATAAAGACGAATCCATGACAAGATTGCATAAAGTACTTTATAACGTGATGTCGATGAATAACAACGGTACATGAGATTTAGAACGGAAACTCTACTGGGATTCTAAACATTTATTTAACAATGATTTTATTGATTATGAAACTGTAAAAATGAATGGAAATGAAGTTTTGGAGCTCTGACAATGACATTACCACGGTTCTCACATCTTGCTCTAGTGGATTCATGCTACAAGAATAGTTGCCAACATCATTAGTAAAGATGTACCATAGATATGTGGCTAATGAACTATTCTCAGCCACCTGCAATGAACACGTTCGATGATCACTAATAAAATGAGCACGACAATCAACCATTCATTGTAACTGAATCACAGAATGATTGAATCAATTGCCCGCTCATAGTTTGAATGCAGGCTGTCAAACAAAAGGGTTGATTGAATTTCGTGTGAGGTCCATCAACCAAAACTTCATAGGACTGTTGCATTTTGAGTTACTGTCATACATTTGTATGGCATTTCTAATATAGGTTTTCATATTGAGCATTGTCAATACTAGATAGAAAACTACTTCAGTAATAACTGCTGCAGACTTGCCATTCCTGCAGAGTGTGATGATGTTATTCAAGAGAAAATTCAGCCATGAATTTCTTCTGTGGTTTAATGAACTTTAAAAAGTAACATTTTTCTCAGTTCTATTAATTTCAAGAAGGATTAAAAAATGAAGTTACATTTTCTCAAACTATATTATACAGAGTGCAAAGGCTAAAAATAAACTTTCTACTCATGATTTTTTCCAAGTTTTTCGATTTGTATATCATCAAGCTATCAAAATGAAAAAGTTTTCTCAGGAAAAAATTTTTTTTCCGATCATTACTTTTTGAGATAAGAGCGACTGAAGTTTGAATTTTTGGGACAGAACATTTCAAATTCGGTACAATATAAATCCATGAGATTTTGAGGATGGATTCTTCGTGGTATTGTTGATCTAGTAAAACAAAAATTTCCTGAAAATATGAATTTTTGGGAAAGTTATTCAATTTACCAAAAATAACTCAACTAAAAGTTATTTTCTGTTATTTATAGTAAATTGGATAACTATCTTAAAAATTGATATTTTTGTTTCACTAGATCAACAATACCATGAAGAATAAATCCTCTAAATATCATGGATTTATCTCTTACCGAATTTGAAATGTTCTGTCCCAAAAATTTAATCTTTAGGCGCTCATATCTCAAAAATAAATGATCAGAGAAAAAATGTTTTCTCAAGAAAACTTTTTCATTTTGATAGCTTAATGATATGCAAATCAAAAAACTTTGAAAAATATCACGAGAAAAAAGTTTATTTTTAGCTTTTGCACAGCCTTAAATACATTGATATTGGAAAAATCTGGTGTGGTGCACTCACACAACTTTCCTTGCCGTTATGAAATTTGATCAACTGACGCTAGTGTTACCGCGAATCTCAAGTCTACTTTTCTACGATCTGAGCCAGCTGGTTGCAGGACAATAGCGCTGCAGACACACGAAGTCTGCTATCTATTCATAGTGAATGATTTAATAGAATCAACAGTTGCTAACAGTTTGCAAAAATTGAATAATCTTATTCTCTATAATTTCGAGCTTATTTTCAAATTTAGGTGAAAATACTACTGAATATTAATTGTGGAGATATTTATGCTCAATCTTTTCCACTTGAAATTCTTTGTTTAAATTGTATCTGAAGCCTGATAATTGGGAATCTAAAATCAAACTTTGCATAGATGATGCAGTGCTCCTGAAATTTTCACAGATATGGGACTTGTGGCAGATGATAGACCTTATCAATGACTTTCCTGGGTATTATGAATTTGATCAAAATCGTTGGAGCCGTTTTCGAGAAAATCGCGAAAACCCATGTTTTTTACAACATTTTAGCCATTTTAGCCCACATTTTGAATTGCATTTGATCGAAATTGTTCGTGTCGGATCCTTATAGTGTAAGGACCTTAAGCTCCGAATTTCAAGTCATTCCGTTAATTGGGAGATGAGATATCGTGTACACAGACGCACATACACTCATACACACACACACACACACCACACACACACACACCACACACACACACACACACACCACACACACACACACACACATACAGACCAATACCCAAAAACCACTTTCTTGGACTCAGGGAACCTTGAAACGTATAGAAATGTAGAAATTGGGGTACCTTAATCTTTTTCGGAAAGCAATACTTTCCTTACCTATGGTAATAGGGCAAGGAAAGTAAAAATTGTTGTAAAGTAAAAAAAAAAAGTAGATTTCAACTCAGATCAGCAATATGCGGTATATATTTACCACTGATGTGAATAAAAATAATCCATTTTCAAATTTGAATACGAAATGATTAAATTGATACAGGAAAATTTAATTAATTGATACGTAAACGTTATCAACGTTAACGATAATTGCTTGATCTTGATGCAACTGTTTATAATAGGCTAGCTGAATTTCATTACAGATTATTAACAGCCTACAATGCTCGAATTCTTTGGAAATACATGTGCAAAAAAATTTTCGGTTGCCCCAATTGACATATTTTTCCAAAACAAAGTTCCAAGTCAAATTCTCTGCTTTTCCCAAGAAGGTGTCACAGTGACAAGCTAATTCAGTTTCAGACTGTCACAGTTCCCATAGAAGCTCTTCTGCCTTTAATTTTCTTTTTGTGCCCGGTTCGCATGATCACTGTGACAAAATGCGAGTCGAAATGTGACCCATCTTCCCAGCTCCTAGTCGGTGACCATCTGCACATTTTCGTGATCGCGTTCAACAGCGGATGTAGTTCTCACTCAAAGACTCACCGAACTAGACAACTCACCGATTTTCTCGTTTTTCCATTTCGATTGACAGAGTTGAAGGATGAGCAGAGAGCTCCACTGATTGACCGACAGAGTCGGCCAATGACAAAGCACATTACACGCTTTTCTCATTTAGCACGTTCTCCATTTCGGAAGCATTCGAGGGGAAAATGGGCTGAATGAATGCCATCGAGCCCACAAGCCTGCAAGTTGCCTCAAGAAACAATGAACGTATTCCAATTCATGATTTTTTACTCTCTAACATGGAGAAAATGTATACCGATACAAACCATGTTCGTGTTTTGCAGCGGTATATATGTGCTATGTCTCTACCAAGTTAGGCAGCACTAACATAGATTATCCATTATCACTTTCATTTTTAAAATGTCGAGTATCTTTCTCATATGGAAGACGCCTGTTAAAAACTGTGAGGTCATTGATTCATACATCAGATCATCACTCACGATATCAATCATCATTAATAGATTCACAATAATAGATCAGTATCAATTTTAGAACATTAATAGATGAGTATTATCACATTATTTATCACTCTAGTGATCCCATCGATCCCGATTCATAAAGTATCCTTTATCAACTCACCACCTTTCAGTCAATCCTATTATGAAAGCTACTTACTAACTTTGATCTCTTATTCACATTGTCTTCACAATCTAAACCAATATTTTCAATCTTCATTATCTTTCTTCACAACCTAAACCAATATTTTCAATCTTCATTATCTTTCTTTTGTGTTTAGGATGAATATTATTAGTATAAGCTTGAGAGTTTCCATACTTTTATTTTCCCACATTTAATTCTACGAATATTAAGTTATTATTGAGGGAGAATGCCAAAGCCTTCTGTATGATTTAATTACACTTGTATTTGATTGGAATACAAATAAAAAATCTTACAATATTGATTTGCATACGATATTTCTAATTCCTTCTTATTTTCTCCCAAATAAAACTTAATTTGCTGGGGCTAGACCAAGCGAGCATGAGTTGGAGCACGAGTTCTGAAGCATAAGACACTTAGAAACAGCCCGACATTATGAGAAGCATGATATAAAATTATGTATCCAAAAGTGTATGAATCCAATGTTGGTTCTCATGTCTTAAGAGCTTTTAAACTGGCCTTATCCAGATTTTTATTAAATCCTTTCTTAGAATAAGCATCCGCTTATTTTGTCTCCCAGCCTTAGTAGTCTCAATTTAATAATTTCTATATGTTTGATCTTTTCTGTATCCAGTGAAACCCCTCATTCTCACAGTCATTATTTGTTTGTGTTTCAGTGAAGAGAAACCCAGTTGACATCAGAAACCGACCGCGCATTCCGATTCCGGACGAGGACCCGTACAGCATAGCGGGCAACGGGGGCGGCAGCTCAGGCAGCTCTGGAGGCGGTGGAGGCGGTATGCAGCTGCAACATGGCCCACAGATGATGCGTCGCAGCGACAAGCCACCCAAACTGCCGCCCCGCGAGAATGGGTCCAATCCATACCCGCACGATATACCAAAGGTCAGCTACAACAACAATCTGCAATTAAACTGTGCTCGTACTGGTTCAGTGTATTGAAAATCGATAATGATACTAAAGATAAAAATTCAAATTTCTCTGCATTTTACATTTCAATATTTTGTATAAAAAAGCTGTAAATCCTTCAAAAAATACCTTTGTATCGTGGATGTCATGATACAGAATTCACAAAGATTTAAGAATGAACTTAGATTTAGAAAATTATAAGTGTAAATAATTATGAAATTATAGAGATTTTATTATTATCCTGCATAAAGAATAAAGACAAAATATATTCTTCAATTCCACTTTTCATTACGAACAGCTTGTTAATGATTCAGAATGCTATGTCGTGATTCAAGTGATTGGAAAGAGAAAAAGAGATGTACTTTCTATAAACTGGAATGATATTTCTAAATGTGTAATCTCTCCAAAATGATAACTGCATTAAAAGAATAAGTATGGTATATATACCTATATACCTATGTAATTACCCACAAAAGCAGTGCGAAATCAGTGGTAAATAATATTGTATGAGTATAATCATGTGAACAAGAATAATGTATTTGGATTTGTCTTCAAAATAGCAGTTATAATCGGAGGATATAATGCACAGCTTTCGAAGATCTCAACTTTAATAAAATGGAATCTTAAGAAGATGAGACTCTCTATTCATTGCAAAATAAACACATAAAGTAGTATAATTGCTTTTCCGAAAGATTAATTTCTGTTGAAGTGCACTATAATAATGATGTGCTTTTTAAATTGAGTTGATTGAGTTAATATCCTGTAGTTGTTTTATCACCAATATTTCTTTACTATCATGATATGATTTGATTTTCTCACTTGCTATGATTTGAAACTCATTTCTATATCTTGAATAATTTATTCTCTTATTTCAGCCCGATTATGACGATATCGATGAAGAAGAGAACCGTATAGTTGGTAATGGACATGGCCTCAAATCATTTGCAACCTCCAGAGGTCGAGACAAAACGAAAGATAATAAGAAATATGGTTAGTAATTCAATTGGAAATTTTAATATTTAATGAAGAAATATTGTAATATTATGAAGGTTGAATTCGAAATTACCTATGAATTAACCAGTTGAGTCGTCTTTGTAGAGTGCGGTAAGATAAAAGTAAGATATCAATGCATTTAGAGAATACATCCACTTTTGATGATTTCTAGCTTTCTAGTGATATTGTAATATATCTTCTTATCAATTTCTCCAAGTAATTTTCCTACTAAGTATCTCGTAATGATCATATCTGAGTAGAAGTTTTCTCACAATCGATATTTACAGTATAAAGTATTGAGAAACTGCATAGACATGTTGTACAATAATGTGTCATAACTGCGATGAAATCTTTCGTTACGTTCTTTAAAACTAATAAATGAAAGTGAACGGAAATTTCAATGTATCATGAACTTACCTTTCTCGTGCTCTGAGGAATGTTTTCAGATAGCAAACTAATTAACTGCAAATATAAGTTAACTAGATTCGTTAAGAGTCTTCAAGCATCGTTAAAACATATATCGATTTGATGCCTTTTAAAGGAGTTAATCTCTTAAATTACGCACCCACATAATACACTCTTCGATAAGTGAGTTGCATTCCCTTATTTGGCTTTTATCACTTTCTATTTCATGTGAGAACATTCGCCAGATCACTTTCCGCAAGTGCACTACTGATGACTTCTCATGACCTCATTTCTAGATAGTTTCAGCCTATCATGTGCTAGAAGCAGTATTTACCTGATAGATTGATTATCTTCATAATTACCTTCAAATTTCTATCTACAATATTTTTTCTATACAAGGGCGAATTCATCAGAAATTAGAGATATGAAAATTTAATCAAGTTGAAAATTATAAAATTTACCAAAGTTTCTCAAAAAATGTATCAATATTGGAAACTGCAATGTAAACTATTGAACCTTTTCGATAGACTTTCTGTCACAGAATAATATTCTAACACCAAATTGTATGCAATCAATTATTACTCATTGGAACACTCAGAGAAGCATATTCCAATATAAGATATCAAATTTAATATAAAAAACAAATGAACCGGCTCTGTAATCGGTGTGCTAGGAAAAAAGAGAAAGTAATCCAGATTAATATCTATTCCTCACATTGCAAATATGATAAATTATGAAAAACCCTGCGGAGATGAAACAATTGAAATTGTACCAAATAGAGCAAAGTTCCTCAAAAGAGCAGTTTCGGTACTCAAGCTCTCATTTAAACGAGGTATGAAGAATTAATTAATAACATGAAAAAGGACATCAGGAACTACATTTTCAAAAAAACATCCTCTAACTCTCATTTGATGTTATTTATTTTTGTAGTTATTCATTGTTTATCCAAAATTGAACAACTAGATTAAACTTAGTTATAGTCTAGACACTGAAGAGATACAGTGTCAATACTACAACAAAGTTATTATTGTTATTGAAGTTATTGAAGTTATTATTTTTTCGTAATGGAAAACAACATCAATTTCAAAATAGATCAACAGAAACTACATCCTCAAGAGGGCAATATCTCTTACTTTTATATAAATACTTTAATAAGGTAAAAAACGAGTATTTTTTTATTTGTATATTTCAATCGAAATTGTGATTTTCTTTACAGACGACCCGTACTACTGCGGTCTGCGAGCTCGAGTGCCCAACTTTGTCAAGTCGAAAGGCAAGGAGATGAATGGCGGAGGCGGCGGGGGCAATGGCAAGATGGTGCCGCCCCCAGTCCATGCCCGCTACCCGGTGCTGCCCCCCGCCCCCGGCCATGGTCCCAACTCACACATCGGCATCCCCTCTCACCACCACCCCGCCATGTGGCATGCGCGCAGCTACGACAGTGGCATGGGTAAATATTATTATTCATTCATCAAATTAGTTTATGAGTTTGGAAAATGCTCATAATTGAACTTAGTGATTGATGGCCAGTTTCTAGGAAACTTATAAAATCTAATGGATCATTGCACTTTTAGACGTTTAAAAAGGTTGAACCGAAAAGGGAGTTCCTCTCTCCTTCTAGTAGCTGTGGGAGCACATCATTGTCTTCTCCTTGTATAACTTAAGAAATTAACCTAGACTCAATACAGATCTAATGGTCCATAAAATTTAATAAGTTTCCTAGAAGAATGGTAGAGATATGGTTATATCCTCAGATATTAGTTGACCTCTAGAAAGATGGTAAATCTACAAGCATGGACCAATTTCATAAGTTAGTCAAGTTAGGTACGAGTTATATCCTTTGAAACCGGAACAGGTGTGTAGGCCTATGCCTAATCCTGAAAAGGAGAAGAAAAAGGAGAACATGTGTCCCAAAAAACAGAACTAAGCATATTTCATGATTAATGAACTGTTTTCTCAAATATTCTGAACCAATAATGCTTGGTTGCCTAATGAAAAAGAAACGAAGGCCAGAGAATACCAAATCTAGGCTAGACCAATCAGAGCTCTTCTAGCAGGTGGTTTGACGATTCTGATTGGTTCAAAAGTGAAGGAATCAGCTATCTGATTGGCTCGGCAAAGAATCGTTCTTATGAAAATATTCGTTTTGCTTTTGTTGGATGGGAGTCAATGGGGCTGCTTTAGACGGGATTAACAATTTAAGATTTCTATTGTTCATAAATACGATACTAGAATATGAAAGCTAGCTATACAGCTTAATATTTACAAAATTTCTATCCTAAAACATTTTTTATTTTGAAGAAATACTCACTATACCTCTGAGCAGTTCACTGTGGAAACATTTCTACTCTCTGTCTAATCAATCATCCATCAGAAATCGGCCTGATCCTCTAATCTACTGAGTTCCAAATCCTACTTCCAAGGATTGCCACTACAAATGTTAATGGTGGTACCACTGCACTTTTGCTCATTGAAACTTATGCAGGCTCTTCCGCGAAAGAGCAATCTCGAGGGAAAACAAATTATACTCACGCGAAGACAGAAAACACGAGACATTGACAACTCATGTTAATATATACATATTTTTTCAAAACAATTACAGTTTTTCAAAATCAAGATGTTTCTGAAACAAGTGAGTTGGATGATTTTTATCTCATAAGCGTGACAACAATATTTTTGTAACTACAATAAATCGTGAACGAATATCAAGATTTCTGATATTGTGATTTTTATTTTTCAGATTCAGAACTATTAGATTCACCCTACAACCATATATATGGACGTCTCCCCATACCTACAAGAGGATACATCCCAACAACGCCAAGAACAATGTACATCGGTGAATGGGATTGAGAGGAGACCATCATTATCCTATTTAAACCTATCAATTTCTCATCGCTTAAAGGCAACAATGATGATTACTGCTTCAAGTATATCAATTCGATAAGACCATGTTTGAAAATAAGAATCGTTCTATTGAAAACATTGATACAGTAGCTTATTCTAGAAAATTCAATTAAGGTTCTCAATTTCTCGAACAAAAATCATATCTAATTTTAAAATAAATTTCCTTTTTGTAAATTATGCTCTCTTTCTCTCTCTATCCTCTCTCTCTCTATCTTTTTCTTCGTTCAATTTATATATTAAATCAGGTACAGTAGATTCTCTCTCTGAAACTGTTCTATTCTTAAGTGAATAAGAAATCTACTATTTTTCATAATATAGAATATTCATTCTTTTCTTGTGAAAAGAATACTGCCTTAATACTGCCTTTGCATTGCTACTTCTGTAATCCGACTGCCAATAAATAACTGGAATGTCCAACTGCCGTTTTGTACTGATTTATAGACGAGAAATAATGTGCTTTCCATCAGTAGTTAAGTATTTTGTATATTTTGAACTGAATATAATTTTGTAAATATATATTATAGAGCGTATGTAATATTTTTAGAAGTAATTATGTGAATTCTCTTTTCATCTTTTGTAATCTTGTAAGTGTTGTTCGAATCTTCTCTTCAATTCCATTTAGTGGAGTATTTTTTTTTTATCACTCATGATGAGTATAAGCTATATGAGTACCGGTACTTTCAAGTTATATCCATTTACCAGAAAAATAAGGATATGTGAACTCTTTTTGTGAACAAGTTACAGAAACGAATCCATTTGAATACTTTTATTGGTTTGATTCAGTGAATGAGTTTCAGAATGATTATGAAAGTATGAGCTATCTTTTCTTTCTCTCTATTGTGCTGTTTCCTTTCCTCAATATTCTTGAAAATCGTATAACTTGAATTTTGTACTTACATGAGCAGCACTAGGCTTTAATTAATCGAGCAAATTCTCCAAATTTGTTCAATGATATTTTTAGTTGATAATTATTATAGATATTCAATTCTATCCAAATGATTCAAATACTAACAATTTTGTTAAAGTTATCAGTGGTTAGAATTTGGGGTGATTGTACCCAATATATTACAATTATTGTTGTAAATAAAATGAAGTCATGATGAATACTGTATATCTAGCTTTTAGACACATAATAAATAAATTATTCTATGAGAATTTTCTTAACAGTAACTGAGAGCGGAATGGTTGTGTAAATGGTACTCCATATGATGCTTGCAACGATGGAATGTTACAATTGAATTTTAAGCGATTAAGTTGTATATTTTTTTGTAAATCACTCGGAATAAAAATGGTGTTGGAAATATTAAATGTATGGTTTATATTTTTATTGATCCTGTCTCCCTGGAAAACTGTTGTCTATTTTATTCCACTCCAAAAATAAGCTTATTTTCCAACTACAACATTACTGGATATAGGCTATTTGATTTTGAAAAGTATTGGTATTTTCTTCTACCTATCTCGATAGGAGAAACTGGATGGCTATTCTAGTAGATATCAGGGTTTATACCCATCTTCCTATTTGTGTAAATATTACTAGACTATTTTATTCTCCATACCCATGACATTCGATCATCAAATAACATTTATTGGGAAAGGACATCAAGTAGATCGTTTGCCTAATGTACTTTTCATCAAAAGAACCTGTTATTTGATACGCATACTACCTTAATAGAGCAAGTCGCATATTGAGACGCAACGTGACGTGACACGACGTGACTCGAGTCTGCTGGATGAGTTGAATAATTATTATTATCATATTAAGCGTGCAATTTCTGTATTTTTACTTTCCTTGCCCTATTACCATAGGTAAGGAAAGTATTGCTTTCCAAAAAAATTAAGGTACTCTAATTTCAAGTTTTCTATACGTTTCAAGGTCCCCTGAGTCCAAAAACATGATTTTTGGGTGTTGGTCTGTGTGTGTGTATGTGTGTGTGTGTATGTGTGTATGTCTGTGAACACGATAACTCCATTCCTAATTAACCGATTGACTTGAAATTTTAAACTTGAGGTCCTTATACCAAAAGGATCCGACAATAAGAAATTCAATAAAATTCAATTCAAGATGGCGGAAAATTACTAAAAAACCATGTTTTTCACGTTTTTATCGAAAATGGCTCTAACGATTTCCATCAACTTTATATCATGGATTTTTATTTATAAGCTATTTATAAGCCCTATCAACTGACATGAGTCTCATTTCTGGGAAAATTCCAGGAGCTCCGTAATATTATTGAGAAAAATGGCGGATAATGACAAAAAACCATGTTTTTCACGATTTTCTCAAAAATGACTTGAGACCGATCTTTTTCAAATTCATACCCTGTATAGTTACTTATCAGCTCTATCAACTGGCATGAGTCTTTTTCCTGGGAAACTAATAGGGGGTCCACCCCATCCTTGAGAAATGGACTTTGTAACCTCCTTCTCGTGCATGAGGTAGGTAGGTAGAGCAGTTTATAAAAAGAACACAGTCATAGTCGAGATATTTCATCTGTAGAACAGCTGTTTTGACGACTTTTGAGAAAATCATTGAATTTCACAATTTACACAAAGGAAAAAGTACTCTGAAAACAATTATATATACACATATAACAATTATATATATATATATATATATATATATATATATATATATATATATATATATATATAATATATATATATATAACATATAACAATACATAGTCTGATCGTAGTTGCAAATATTTTGCCGCCAATCGTCATTATGTTATTCCCCTAAATTATTCTCGTTTTAGAATGAGGCTTACAGTTCAATGAGCAAGGAAAGTTGTGTGAGTGTACCACACCAGATTTTTATATCTGGTTATTTATTTATATTTATATCTGGTTATATTTATGTTCAACGGATCTCGAAAAAGGCTCTATCGATTTTCACGAAATTTGGAACATAGTAGGTTTAGGATATAAAAATTCGATTGTACTAGGTCTCATCCTTGGGAAAACTCGCTGAACGACATTAAAAGGATAATTCATCCTTGGCTGAAACAGCTGAGACTTTCGTCGTCTACTGATAGTAAAAAAGTGAGTGAGTGAGTATGTGAAAAATCAAAATATCACATCCCCGAAATTCATAAGATGACGTATAGCCAGCTGTGAAATATAAACACGATCATTTTGAGAATTGTGTTCTGTTTATCAATAAATAAAAATAACGAGCTAAGCTCGGTGCCCCGATAATATAATTTAAGTGAACATTATAATATTCTTATAATACTGTAATTAATGTTATATGAAACTATAATGTTTATATTGAGACGAAACTAGCAAGTGTGAACATTATAATATGATCATATTATGATATTAACTCATCCATTATCAGATTCAAGTCATGTCATGTCACATATCGTCACGTCTTAATATGCTACTATATTATAGTCTAATATTCTATGAATAATTTGTAATTTGGATTGAAATATTTTCAGATTCATATTACTTATTTATTTTGAAATTATCAATAAGAATTTTAATAACTCAAATCAATAGATACTCCTTCAAATCGAATCATTATTATATTAGGTATCAGTATACAGTTTTAAGAAGACAACATAATTGATCAGCAGTGTCGTCAATAGAATTGCAAATGAGTATGAGAGTTTAAAATATGAGATAAAATGGGGATGCTTTAAAATTATAAGTTATAAAAAATCAAGAATACTGAAATTATTTGCATAATATTATATTGGCTTTTTTATTGTAAATTGAATAAAATCTTCATTATTACTGACGTGTTGTGGTTTCCACATTAGTCTGAGACTTGTTAATGGCTCTGATAGTAAGTGACTTTGATAGATGAATGGTGCGACAATCTCGCTTGACCACTTTGTAACCAAATACCCCTCCCCCTCCTCACCACTCTTAACACTCCCTGCGTCCGCATCCTAAATACTTCTCTATGTGATCGGAATGCACTGAAAGGCCTTTGAAATGAGATGAGACTGTTTCAAGATTGAAAGTAAGTTATACGAAAAACGAATAAACAGAAATGAACAAAGTTTTCCGAGGAGAAAAAAGATTGCGAAGACCAAATTTGGCTTTGTCGTTGTCTCTTCTATTGGTATTAGCATGGGGTGTCAGGCACCGGCAGAAATAGAAAAGACAAGACAATAGAGAGAAAGAGAGGCTCAGCTGCACAAACTCCGAAGAAACAATCGACACGGATAGGCCTGAAGAAGGTCGGAATGCTAAATTTATTAGAACATATAAACGCGTGCAAGAAGTTATTTGAGCCAGTCTCAGGACATGTGTAGCCTACTTAATAAAGAAGTATCTCAGACTACATACACCAGTATGTATCTCTCGTTAACAAAGCGTAGGCTATTCAATTTCTCACAATGAATGTTTTTGTTTTTCATTCTCTTCTAGTAAGAAAATCTGAGGAAGCTGTAGCTGTTTCTACTTTCGTAGACGGATGAAATAGTTTTCAATTCTCTCAATCATGATTGAATAACAGTTGCAGTTCATATTCAATATTCATCAAACCGTGGAGATAATCATATCTACAGAAATAGTGTTCAATATGGTTGTGTGATTCTTTGATATTGAGAGAGAAATATTATTATATTGTGTGGTGCCTTCTTCTGACTTATTCGTTGATGGGATATTTTTCAAAACAGGCAATAAGTCAAGAAGATGGATCAAATTATTGATTAGACTTGAGTTAAATAATTAATAAAATAATTTTTTCATAGTTTCAATTTCTATTGTAAAAATTCATTCCACTGTTGATAAATGATTTTCTCACATCTTTCTTCAGGATGATATATGTTGAACCCATGTAGAATGTATAAATATGATATGACCACCTATCTCTCTACCTATTATTATTTTTTGGTTTTCATTCAGAGCAGACATATCAAGCTGTTTTGCTGGTTCAAGGTGGAACATATCTTTAAAAAAAAGCACATTTTATAAAAAATCGACACCAATGTAGAAGCAAACCATACAAAATGATCCTCAACACGATAATTCAAGATTATATCTCTCTATTGAAAAGAAGCCAGAGTATCATCTTTGTCAACTGTTACGAATCCTTTTTTTAAGCCAATATGAATATGAATGGGGACTCCTGATTCATGAGAAGTGTTTATGAATGTGTATGAAATCGCATATGATTCCTGCAGTGAAGATCATGTGACTTTTTCAAACTACAGTACCGAATGAATAGAATTACGAGTGAATCTAGGATAATTCGTAATGGGGCATGCAGGTAGATATAGACCATATTGCAATGGGAATTGATGAATGTATGTAAGATTCTTCACTCTTTCAAGGTCGATCTCTAGTTTAGTGTGACTTGTGACTGTGTGAATTCACATCAATATGATTTTCAAGCTCCATTCGATACACTTTTCCTTCACTTTTCCTTTTTGGGCTGTGATATATAGGCGATACCGGTAGACCTAATCTTATTATTTCAATGACAGAAGAGTAGTGTTGCTTTGAACTTAATGAGGAAAATATATTACTACCAATGTGAAGAAGAAACATGTAACATGAAGGTAGCTTTTTCATCACACCGGCATTACAATTATTATTAATTTCCCTTATAAAATAAGAGCTCAACTGCATTTTCCATCCTCATGAATTACCTGCAATAAATTATTATAATAGTCCAATGTTTTTATAAAATTCTGAATCGTACCACATCAGATACAAGCCGTTACGTTTGTGATCGAACATTATTCATGTGCATGAATATCTAGCATCATGCAAGAATATTCGAATGCCTTCATCAGAAATATTTTCTCTGAGGTATTGGTTTTCATACCAATTCAACCACCTGGAAGCTCCAAAATAATAATTTTCGTTGTTTCCATCATCAATATTCTTATTCGGATTGTTTTAACGAAGAGATTGAGACCATTTGCAAGTTTCTATCTTGAAGTAGTCATGAAAAAATATACTTTATAGTTCTAGTTTGTTACCTCTTGCCTATGGAAAAACGCACCAGAAATCATGCAGGGTTTTCTTTGGAGAGCGCTGGAGAGCTCATTTTTTGACATACAGATATTATCGTCGCAAAGTTGAAAAACGCTCTAAATTTTATAGATTTGAAATTTCTTTGTATCTCATTCACAAAAAATGTTATAACGGAATGAAATTTGAAAAGATTTAGAAAAAAGTTTTTTTCGGCTTTTGAAGGTTATAACTAAAAAAATATGCGTTCAAGAGGAGAATTTTATGAAGCAAAAATTGTAGAGGAAGATTTTGAAAATATTTTCGTCCGAAAAAACAGTTGAATATCTTCAACGGTTATTGAAATACAAACGATATAGCAAAACCCTGATAATTTTGGCAGCCATCTTGCTTCCGAGGTGTTTGCCTGTGATTTCGACTTATCATCATCACGATCCTTAATATGCTAGACCTAACAAAGAAATTGAGACATCTTTCACGGCTGTTACCCAAAAATGACCATGTTTTATTCATGACAATTGCGCCCGGACTGAGAACACAAAATCTCATCATCAGCAATATCCCACATCAACCCTGCACAAGCCTCGAGCTCATAGAGGCATTAACTCATTCAAAAAAATTAGGTGGAAAAAGAATGTTATGAGAGTTTAATAGTCTTGGAAATATTGCCAAAGTTTGTCTTTGTTGAAATTTCGCCAATTCCTCCAAATAAGTTAATTCTATCTCAAACTATCTAAAATAAGAAATTATCTTAATAACATGTCAGAATATTTTTCGTTTCTAGAACAACGTTAGCCATTTTAGTGGACGCATCAGATTCACAGGTAATAGAAATCTCACATGAAGTATTATCTTTATTCTCATAATAGTATAAATAATGATGATCTCAATTATTCAACAATCGCTGCAGTAATATTATTGTTTAATAATACAGCAGATATAATATGTATATTGGTCCATGAGACTTTGATTAAGATTTTCTTTCCAAGCCAAGGTAGGTACTTTCAACACAATAAATTACAAACAAAATTCAAATTTGGTTCCTCATTCAGCTTTAGATAATCATCCAAATAAATAACAGTGATACAGGAAAGGTTGACATTTCACAGCCAATCTTCAAAACTCATTTCAATACTTTCTCAACTAAGATTATAAAATACACCATTCATAAATCCAATGCCACTCCATTGAAATGCAATAATGATGATATCACTGTACAATAAATATAGTAATAAGAATTTAATCACATTTGAACGGTATTAATTTGTTGACTATCCAATTTGCACAAATTCTATATTTTATTATGGCAGTATACAATGATATAAGATAGAAAAATTCAATTACGCATTGTAAAGCAAATCATATGTAAAGGACATATTATAATTTTCATCGTTTAGTCTACCGTCATTGAAGAAAACTGTTTACAAAACATTGTTGAGTGAATTTTTCAATAATATTGAAGCATGTTATCGTGTGGAAATTTCATTATAACAAGGAAAAATTCTTGTGCATTCAAATCACATTAATATTTACAAATGGTATTTTCTGACCCAGGTAACAAACTGAGAGAATATAACTTACTATGGATTGTATATACCACTAGAATAGTACAATTTTTCGAACGGTACTTCAAGAACTTCCATTTAAATCATAGAACTGAACAAAACCTATCAGGACACTAACGATTTTGTGAAGTCTAATGTGAATAACGATCTACAAGTAGTATTAGAACATTATATTGCTGGTCGCTGACGATCCTTAAAATTGTGAGCTATGAAAGATCAATACATTTTTATCCTTTATTTATCACAGTATCCGGAATCATGAGCTCTAGAAAATAGCACTAATTCAACCATACCTATATAGCAACATTCAAATCTCTAGAAATTTCCACTCTTTCAAATGGATTAACATCTAGAGCTCACTCCCTAGTAATCATATTTTTCATCGTAACTGTTATTCTAGAAAGTATAATTGTCTACTGGTCTCAATTTTGATGAAAATTTGTTTTCAAATTGAATTTTAATTTCATTGCATTTTTGTACTCAGATTGTATATTGACATTGTGAAATTTACCAAAGGGTTTCGAATAGGGTAAACAATCATCTCAGGCGTATCTTCTATTTCAGAAAGTTAAAGTTTTTGTACTTGTTAGGAATATTCGATGAATAAGTTTATTTAATTTATCTAAGAACAGCAATCAATAAGAATTGGAATAAGACTTCATAACAATATAATAATTTTCTCGCGAAAACATAAGATGGGAATGTACAATATTTATGGTAGGTTTTTACGGTACATAATGATATGCTAGATTTCATTCATCTATTTCAGCTACATTTAGAAAATAATTCATCAGAGGGAAATACAATAGGCCTTATCAATTAACGAGTATCCAAATTACACCATATTTTTAGTTGTTGCTTGTCAACATTTGTGTTACAGTAGTGAAATTCAAGTAATTAACAAAAATGAAAACAATAATTGTATGTATTTTTCCGTCCGTTCCATCCTAAACACAGCTAAAAAATCTTATATATTATAATTTCCCTGTAAAATTGGAGTTGTTGAATGTGAATTTTGCTTCTATCATTTCAGTTATTAAGGATAGAGGTTTACTCCCCACTTTTTCATTCAACTTTAAATTTATCAACCATAAGGTGTTTCTATAAAGACATTTTTTCTACTATTATTATATTACTACAACACCAACTTCAAATCTTGGATCCTGAATTCCGCAACATATAATTATTCAAAATTGATCAGCATTTATTAGAATTTAGAAAAGTAGTAACACTTTTCATGGATGTTTATGATAGTTGAAATTGATTATTTGTTGAAATTCTTGAACATTTTGATAAAAGCGGCATTATATTAACATTATCGAATGTAATTGAAATTACAACGTCTTGTCAAATTGTCCATTGTTGATTTCTAATAAGATCTTGGTTTTTACACAATATTATTCAAAATATTTTATTTTTCTCAATTGGAATAAAAAACGCAAGAACTGAATGGATTATCTTACATGATTAAGAACAAAACATACTGAGAAAATAATAAGTCAGTGTTATTGGGAGATTACAGCTATTATAATCAAGAAAATAATAGTTCTAGTAATTTATCACAGATAATAATAAATTCTTCAACGCATTGTCAGCATTGATAGCAAAAAATATTTGAGAAGAGACGTATAATTTGAAATTAAATCATGGAAACATGGAGATTTTAAATGAAGGCACATTAAAATTATTCGTATCATTTACATAGCTTACGCATTCTACTTTATGGACACTTAACATACAAAGATAAAATAAATATTTCTTTACAATAACAAGAAAAGTTACTGGAATGATTCAATATTATCCTTAATGACTTATTATAATATTCACATTATAGTAGGCTATTCATAATCTGCATAATCATGAACCCAGCTTGTGATCCATATTAAAACATTCATCTTTGAATATGCTAGTAGCTACCTATTTTCTAAACATGAATCTTTCAAAAATTGAAAATATTTCAAAATTGGATTGGAAAGTATGTACAGTACTGAGTGCTACGTTTTGAAATAATTATTACTCTACTTCTATGCTTTCGTACCGTACTGTACAATAAAAAATCCATTCAAAATGGGTTATAACTCATCTCTTGTAATTGTATTTATCTTTTTACATAATTGTATTCATTTATATAACTCATCTCTTGTATAGTAGGTTGTAATTATAATGGAATGATAAGACCGGTAAAATGGCAGTTGAATAGAATATGTATTTTCAGCTTTGGTTCAACTCAAACAATTGGAGACACATAGAAAGAAATATTGTTTGCTATAGATAGAAATATTCATTCCAATAAGTATAAATCTATTAAGATCCAAGCTGGGTTCTGACTATGAGCTTGCACTCGACTGTGAAAGTTCTGTGTAATTAGAAGTCAATGGATTTAAAAGTGGCTTATTTCTATTCAAACTATCTACAGCAATATATTACTTGAATTCAATTTAACATAAATGTACAGAAATTTAAATTTTATAAGCTAGTATTTATTTATTTTCTGATACAAAATATTTTACACATGCATTTTAGTTTTACAAAATATTTCATTGTATTCATATAATTAGTAAATTACACTCCAATTGATTTATTTAACAAATTGAAAATTATTCTTCAACCATTCAACTGTTTAGAATATCTACAAGGATTGCATTGATATCTTCAAGATTCTGATTTTATCTATTTATCTCATGAGTAATGAGAGCACCTATAGCGGTCAATAAAAGTCATTTGAAACAAACTTGATTGAAATAATCCAATCTTTACGGTGTAATCTCCATTTTTTATTCATATAATATTGGTAGTTTTATGTTGAAAAGGGGATCATCATTCAATTCTGGCTGTCACAAAAATAATTAAAATTTACCATAGGCGATAATTTTTATTGAAGAAGAGGTATACCGAATTATATTTCCTTCATTGAAATGGAAATATCATATCAAATGAATTGAAACAGCAAGCAGGTTCATCGAATCCATATTGTTTTTGATAAGGTACGGTAACTGTCGAAAGGAATCCAGAAAAAAGGAAGGAAGTTCCTATGCCCTTATCCACTTCCTCATATGAAATCATTTTCATCATGTATTTCATAGGATAAAAAATTAATTATTATTATTTTAAATTAATTTCCACAACAACACACTATGGAAAAATTGTGAAAAGTGTGGTGGATCATGAAGCATTGAAAAGAAAGTCATAAATTTTTCGATATTAATATGTTGTAGGAATCATACACAAGGAATAATATTTTATAGCTTATAAAATCCTTGTTCAACTGATGTAGCTCCAAAATATATTATAGATTTCCATCTATTTCTATTTTTTCAAGAGGAAGTCATAACTAACTCCAGTTCAAACCTTCATCCCAACAATCATAAACTATTTATCATTTTTGGTCCATTTTTAATATCACCATTTAAAGTTTTTTCTTATTCTATGAAATGATATATTAATTGTAAAATACAAAATATTTAAATATTGATTCAAATATACTAATTCGTTTTACCATTGAGCTATGAAAAAATATTCCAATCCAAATAATAAAAAGCAATCATTTTTGAGTCACCTGTTGCTGTTTCAATATTAGAAAGGTTCCAATCTTGGATTTTTCGGTTTTGGAATGTATTTGAGGAATAATTAAGTAATGAGAGATTTTTAACAATTTCTTCTCAGCTACAGCTTCATGAAGCTAACTATTTGCTTCGTTCAACAATATTATGAGAATGTTGAATCCATCATAAATTCTGCTACTTTTCAAAATTATTGTCAGCTGTTGAACATTATCTATATGAAATTAATTTCAAAAATAACGAATCTATAGATATCATTCGTCAATGCAATCATTTTTCTTTCAACAATCCTACATTATGACGATTGAACATAATCAATTAGATTATAGCTAGCTACTTAGAAAATTGAAGGACATTTTTCGCTTCCACACAGTGCAACCTGATTCGTGTTTTATTGCTGTGGAATTGTGATAATTGAGAAAATTCAACATGAAAGGCAATATTGAAGCTGTTTTGGTGTTGAAGGACAACCGAGTAAAGCACCGTTGAATATAAAAAATCCTATACATCTTCCAGTCTTCTTTTGCCCTGGAACAGCCGTCCTGGATCATTATTTTAACGTTTTGCGAACAGTTTCAATAAATAATTTAATATTGGATACCAATAGCAATTGGATAGAATTAGTCCACTCACTGAACATGTTTTACATGAATGTTCAGTGATTCGTAACAGTTCCATATTTACAACATTATCATCACTCACTCGCACACACCTGCAATGTACATTGTGATAGAACATATTTGATATCAGGTTATTCTGGATGCTTTGCCCCCTGAAGACGAAGAGCCGTCTATGCTTCCCCTGACTGGCTCCACCTTCACTCCAACTCCATTCGGGTTCAGAGTCATCGTCATGCCAACTGCAACAAAAACAACAAATAATTATTGTTCTCTTTTTCTTGATCAAAAACTATTATTGATATTTCCAAGAATTTGAATATATAATTCTATTTATCAGAAGAAGGTATTTATTTTCATCTTAGGCCATCAAATCGTTGGAGAATTCAATCGCAGCACATCAATTATTCTGCATTCACAATTGAAAAATGACAATGTATGTGGCCACTAATGAGTAATTTCATGGAAACGTTCACAACATTGGCTTATACTTATATCATAGGCAATTACCGGTATATGTCAAGTTGGAATGGATCAGAGACTATTATTTTACATATTTTTCAAGGAGTAAGGGGATCTTAGTCTGAGAATACGGTATTCGTTTTGATAGTATTATTTTCAAGCATATACAATCAACAATTCTTATAAATTGATCCAATCTGCACTCAGATAAATTGTGATGATCTGCAGATGATCCATTTTCTCATCACTAATATTACCTACTTGAATACTTGTTGGAAGTAAAATATAAATTATCTGTGGAAATATATAAACTATATTGGAATAGTAATAAGTTAAAATGATCATTAATGAGTAGGATTACTATATAAGAAAATAAGAATAAATTCATTTAAGAGAGGTTTTATCAATCTAAGTTCAAATTTTAGAAGCAGTACTCGTGCCTTTGCTTATAGGTAGTCGAATCACCTCAGGGTAGTCATAGTTAAACTATGAATTATTTATAACATTGTAGACATTGATTCAGTCAATTATTATTATCATTTCTCCAATAATTTATAATATTTAAAACATTATTATTTGTTATTTGATTGGATGAATCTAAATTCATCCTGAAAAAAATTATAACTCAATTTCAACTGTGTCAATTTATTTACAACCAAAACGTAACCATAGGTAGAAACCACAGTAGAAAGTTTCAAAGATAGGCTATTGGAAATTGACCAAGAAGTAGATTTGAATTCATTTGTTGAATATATTTTCATTGGAAATAGAAAACTCCTTTCCTCACTTTTCACATAAATATGAGTGAAATATAGGTTAGTGTAAACTACTTGGAAATTTTACATTGATATTACCAATAAATCAAATTATTCCATATTACTTCTATGACTGGATGGCATCCATTTAATTTTTGAATGTCAGCCTAAATTTGTTTCAATAATCTTCATCAACCAAACTTGAATTATTAAATTTATATGAATGAATTTTTATCTATATGAATTTGATATGAATGTTATATCATATTCTGAGTCTCATATCCATTTGAATATCCGTATCAATAATTAATATAGGGATCAAAAAAGATTAACGATTATGCAGTCGTGAAGCTTCAAGATTTGCAGGATGAAATATTTCATAGGATAGAGAAAAATATTGAGCCTGGCTACTGTACCTACCAACATGAGCGGCTTACAATCATATAAATTGTTAACAAACTGTATTGTTATTGCGATCATGCATCTACTTAAGGTCATGCAGAGATTTGAAATGGATTGAGTTTGCTAAAAGACACTTGATAGCTTCCCAATATAAGATTTCATGCATTAGGATATTTTATAAGAAAATAACCAGATTAGTTGAAAAGGATAAGATACTTCATAGGATTCAGAAATCTGCACCTCGAGTGCTTATACACAAATTGATGATCATTAAAAATATAATACAAGGAATCATTCAATAATATTTTGCAGATGATGAGTAATTTGAGCAAACAAAAACAAATTTTTATGGTTTGTTCTTGTGAATTGTTGGTCATTTTTTAATATGATTGATATTATTTATTAACATATTTGTTTTTTAGAATTTGGAAATAATGGTTTGTATAGCTATAATCGGCCATATAATACCAAACTGTTGCGAATTGAGAACTTTAGAATGGATGTATTGATACAAAAACTATTTTATTAGATTGTGAAGGACTTAGACCAGTCACTATATACATTGGTGCATGCAATTTATATTGTAGTTCTGATTTTTTTATATATTATTTGGGTACATAAGAGAAGACCAGAACCAATTTCTGCATGCAAAATTTCCTTGTGCTAGATACAGGTGGCCCAAAAACCTCGTACTGAGTTATGATTTTTCAAAAATGAGTGAAATTTGAAGAAAAAATAAATTTTCATGAATTTTAGTTTTTGATCAACAATATCTTCCGATTGTTACCATTTAGATGTATAATTCAAAATCCCTCTGGGTGTATTTTTGTGCTCTACAATCTGAGATCAGGTAGAGCGCTCTATCTTATAAAGATTTCCAGGTACACCTGACAACAATGCTCCTTGTATTGTGAAAAACACCTAATTTTCAGCTTCAACCATCATCACCAACTACATTGTCCTCACATTGATATTTCGTAGAATGACATAAGTTCATGATATTATGTTCTATGAGAATCACCCGTTAGATGCACTTCATTTCAGTATTTCCCAGTGAAGAGGCGCGCTTAAGGACACCTCAAGGATCAAAATTTCAAACACTTAAAACTTTTGACACAATGCTCAGATTCCATCGTACAACACTTCATAATCACCAACTACATTGTCCTCACATTGATATTTCGCACAATGACATAAGTTCATGATATTATGTTCTATGAGAATCATCCGTTAGATGCACTTCATTTCAGTATTTCCTAGTGGAGAGGCGCGCTTAAGGACACCTCAAGGATCAAAATTTCAAACACTTAAAACTTTTGACACAATGCTCAGATTTCATCGTACAACACTTCATAATGAATAGATGCACTTCAAAAATGGCCATTTTTTGTGTATTGGAATATGATCTTAAGTACACTCAACAATAAATTTTCAATTTTTCGACCGAATTCGACTTATGATGCATGATTTTGGACCGCCTTGACGAGCCGAGAAGAATGAAGTGTTGTACGATGGAATCTGAGCATTGTGTCAAAAGTTATAAGTGTTTGAAATTTTGATCCTTGAGGTGTCCTTAAGCGCGCCTCTCCACTAGGAAATACTGAAATGAAGGTCATCTAACGGGTGATTCTCATAGAACATAATCTCATGAACTTAATATGTCATTGTGCGAAATATCAATGTGAGGACAATGTAGTTCGTGATGATGGTTGAAGCTGAAAATTAGGTGTTTTCACAATACAAGGAGCATTGTTGTCAGGTGTACCTGGAAATCTTTATAAGATAGAGCGCTCTACCTGATCTCAGATTGTAGAGCACAAAAATAAGCCCAGAGGGATTTTGAATTATACATCTAAATGGTAACAATCGGAAGATATTGTTGATCAAAAACTAAAATTCATAAAAAATGATTTTTCTTCAAATTCCACTCATTTTTGAAAAAATCATAACTCAGTACTCATTGGGGATGGAGAGTTCCGAATGATCTCATTTCATTCGGAATTTTATAATCTAAAAAGAAGGCGAGAGCGAATTTTTCTGTCCGATTACGAGATTTGGCAGAAATAACTGGAAACTGGAAAATGAGCCGAAAATACGAGGTTTTTGGGCCACCCTGTATCTAGCACAAGGAAATTTTGCATGAAGAAATTTGTTCTGGACTTCTCTTATGTACCCAAATAATATATAAAAAAATCAGAACTACAAAATAAATTGCAAGCACACCCCCTTTTTTATGTCTATATTGACGGGACTAACTCTCTAGTTCACAGATATCCAATATAAATGTAAAGGATTTTGAAGCTCACGAAAATATTCAACATGATAGCATAATCCTCCTCTAGAAGAATTTATGTGACCAGTCTCTCATGTCTGTACTTTTGATGTATCAATTGAAAAAAATCATGAATTTTTTTATTCGCTCTAATCCGGTGAAAATTTACGATGAGAAACCGTATCTTAGCTTTGTCACTAAAATTGAAATTATCGTGAAATAAGCTGAATTTTGTCTCATTATTTTCGGCCAATTCAAAATGATAGAAGCTCTCCTAAATAAATAAAGAATAATCTCGACCCACATCAACAATTATGTAGCAAAAATAACGTATTTTATACAATTATTTACAAAATATTTTTTATTCATTATAATGCTTGATCATATTTGTGATTTATTAAAATAACACTATCAATAACTACGTTCTCTAGAGAAACCAAACTAATACTTCTTCGAGGAAGACTTATAAGTAAATCTAAGTAGATTGTTTCGTTTTAAACTATTTCAATACTTCGGTAAACTCCTAGGATCAATAATATTTAAATTCCCATTGAAAAATTGAAAATAAAAAAAATTGAAATCTTTATTGAAAATTTCCGGAAGGAGACATTTTCTGGAAGAATAAAAATATATCAAGTTGAAAAACTATTAAGTATCCCTAGAAAAAACTAAAAATGCAATAAGTATAGAAGGGGAAGATCAAGAATGAATCCAGATACGGTATATGATGGAAAGATTTATACATTCATTGTCCCTTCTCTAAAATTGAAATCATTAGTTATTTACGGTTGCCAATGTGGAAATAGGAGTGATCGATTTATTATTATTATACAACACTATACATAGAGTAAAAAAGATTATTTTCAAGTCCACAACTTCATTTTTGCAATATGAAAATAAATTTAATTTGGTTTGATTCATTTCTCTTGGATTATTATTATTTATTATTTATTATTTATAATTATTATTATTATTATTTGAATTATTTTCGTATATAACTTTATTATGGATTTATTTTTTTTTTTATTATTTATAAAATAGCCTCATAGTACCTTTTTTTGAAAAGTTTGTAATATAAAATAACAGATTAAAAACACAAATTTTATTATTGTATGATGGTTTTGATTTTATGTAAGTGATTATCCTACAGTATTCATTGTTTTATACTAAAATGAAGATTTAGGTATGGTTACGGAAGGTAGCACTAGAAATTTCACATATTCCTATTCAAAATATACATGTCTATTTTGTACATCTCTATTTTTTATTTGTCTATTGGTATAAGATTTTCAATTGAATATGATCATAATATACTTTATCATAGATTTCAATAATGATTGATCAAATTCATGAATATGGTCTCTAACAATTTTCTGGTCAACAATAATATGGTCTCTAACAAATTTTTATTTATTTATTTATTTACAATGCAAATGACACTAATGTAATAACATTGAAAGATAAAATAATAAGATTGTCCTTGTGCTATTTTTCTTCCAAATTTATAGGTGAAAAAGTCCAAAATAAGGTTAGAATTTCACGTGTCCAATTTTGATAAAATTTCAGTCCAAAACAAAAATGAAAACTATAAATTTTGAATTTAGATGTCTTGAATTAATAAATTGATTAGAAATATTACACTCAATCAATAGAAATATTGTAATAATATTAGTATTATTTGTCTCCTAGAATCATTGCAGCTTTAGGAACTGTAGCAAAATCATGATGGTAGTCGAAAAATTATATCGTATGATATTTGACATGGGATGCACCTCTTCGAATATTATGAGTCGTTTGCTAACTGATTATCTTGTCTTTCAAGGCTACTGATTATCATAGTCAATAAGGAATAAGCACAACAAAAATTGAGGGATACAGCAAGCTTCATCTATAATTTCTAATCAAAGAATTTTTTCTGTGGATGTGTCACTCCAACTTATTATTACTGTAGGCCTATTAGTGACACCAGAGAAAAGGTGAAGTCACGCTCAAAAACATGAATAAAAATAAATTATCTTGAAAAAACTTCTCTCCCAATTATTATTGTATACATTCTACGAAAGTTAATATAATCATTCATTGATCGATTCGATCATAGATTTGTACCTATATTCTTGAATGAATATCTGATCTCCATACTACATTATCAATGTTGTACATAGAAGAGTGTATGTTGTTCCCTGTATAGTTGAAAAATATAGGTATGATGAAGTGTTCAATCTATTTGATTTTTACAAAATATTATTTCTCAGATCACTTATACAAGGAACTCAAATTGATAACAAATTTTCTACTGTCTATTTCAATGTATGAGCGTGGAAAAGAATGCGAATAATATTAGATTAAATGGATGATGAAATTAAATTGTTGTATATAACAGGATGTGGGGACAAAATATACAAGAATTTCGTGGAGAAAACGCTTTCTTAACAGAAAATCGAGGCAAGAGCGCTTTTTAGTCTCTCAGATACAATCACATTTTTGCTGTCATACAATTCAAATAAATTTAAAAAGCTTAAACAATTTGTAGACTATACCTAATATGTTTAAATTCAGTTTTTTAAAAGGAAACTTTAATTTATTGGAAAAACATCCTGTCATTAGAAAACAAGAATAACGCTGATACATCAATCAACAAAATCAATTATCTTTTAGGTTCACTCCTGAAATAAATTCTAAATATTATTGCAGTAACTACGATACGAAGTTGAAGTAAACCATATAAGGCTTGAAGCTATCTGGAGCGGATTATCTCAAGTCGGATAGCCAAGCTCAACTTCAACACTGCTAAATACAAAGTTCATTGTTATGAACAAGAGAGAATGAGAGTGTGGAAATCAGAATTTAACAAGAAGCCAGAATTGATTACTGAAAATCTCTTTTCTCTTACTATACCGTAGACCTATGTGTTCAATATTCATGCTTCGAATAGCTCAAATCTAGTTTTAATGTACTAGAGGAATGATTTATTAAGCTAATCTTCAACGATTCCCGTCTATTCTCAGGAGCCTATGACAAATTATTCATGCAATCAATGGATTGGGAGAAAATCGTCAGAAATTATTGGAGCTCATTTGATCCTTGAAGTCATACAAGCATAATGATCCAGAAAATCTAAAAGAATAATATATTATGCTCTTAGAACATAATTCATGAAGAATTTGTAAAAAAGTGATTTATCAGTATAAATTTGGGATAGATGATAACATAAAATTTATAGGAGAGTAGCTTTATAGCATGAGTATTTAAGATATAATATTGATTATGATGTGATGAGAAAGCAAGTAATAAAAAATATACCTGACATTACGAGTAATTTCTATCCATTTATTATAAGTTTTCAATGTCAATTTCTGTGTTCAACAACTTTTTTCAACTCAGAGTAGGTACCATTCAAAGATTCCTGATTTTTGATTCATGATTCATTCTATGAATTCATACCGTATGGTTAAATTATTGTGTTTAATTGTATACTTTTTTAGGATTTCCAGATGCAGTAGGTAATGATGATAAGGGTATACGAACGTGATGTTTCCTACAATCATAGTGAACAGACAGAATAACAGACAGTATACAGGAGGCAAAGGGGAG